>NC_071354.1:69892543-70232043 GCF_943734655.1 Sabethes cyaneus | reverse complement strand
ATGATTTTCGGACAGACCAGCAGAAGCGTAAAGTCTAACTTGAAAACAATAAAACATCTCGAATTACAGCAAGTCGTAAAGAGCAATCAAACCGAATCACGGCACGGCGAGAAAATGGGGGTCAGCGAGCAACGAGATTTTGGCGCAGATTACAATGTACTCCAGGAAATTTTGCAACTTCGTTTTTTTTATCGAAAGCGCGTGACTTCATTGAAACGCCGCGCCGCCGCCGCTGCTGCTGTTCCGATCAATGCGGCCGCCGCGCCGCAGCAAAACAAAAAAAAAGAGACTACCATCGCGCGAAACTTTTTTCCTGGAATTTGCTCCAGCAATAAAATTTCTATTTATGATACGCTTTTATGACCGAAACTTTTATGGCACCCTTCCCGCGCCATCCGGGCATTAATGCTAAGGCCTGGCTAAGGCGCAGTAGGGTGGGTCAAATTTCGAATGAAATAATTTCGTTCGACACCGCAAATCAGAGGTCAATTGTTCAATCTTTTTTGTCGTTTCATGCATTGATGGATGTTTTGATCTTGGTATTATATTATGATATAATTAGTGCCGGTGTAATCAGCTTGTAACCGAAAACTTGCCAAAACATGATGCATTCTAAAACATTTATCCATCACCGTAGGCCAACCTTTTGGCTTTGTTTTGCCAATTTCGATCGTTAATGAATCAAATTGGCTGGAAAGTAATCGATTTCCGCAGAATAAAAAAATGAACAACAGTTTGCAATTTCGGCTAGCCTAAGGTTGGACTTGTTTGCGGTTTCGCCTCTGCCGAATTGATACGAACGACAGAATTAACTGCTGGCAGCGCTGATCGAACGATATGTGTGCGCGTGTGTGTAACTGAATCGATTTGTTCGATTTTGCCGAGAGGAAATATTCGTTTGCCATTTCTTTTTCAATGCTGCCATTGGTTATTTCAACCGTATGCGAGCGTTAAAGAAAAAGACGTCTGATTTTTTTGGCTACATTGTTACCGCAAAGTATTAAAGTCTCATTCAAATTAAAGAAAACTTTTTTCACGATTGAATTCCACTATTAATTTTATTCACGACAGATAGGGTTTATTTCTAATTCCCGTCGTAGTAAGGAAAGCCATTCTAATTTTCATCATTTCTTAGGTGGATTTAATGGATACTCCCTCCAAATGTTCTTGTGCTGATTTGACTAAAACACACTTACCTTCCGATCCGTGAACTTTGAAATCACTGAAAAGCGATTATAAAAGCATATTATTGAAATTACGCAACTGACCTCATTTCTTAAATTCGTCGTACCGTTTTGAAATCCGTCCATCAACATTTTTCATCGTCCGAACTAAAAATCACAACAATGTTTACGAAGCTAGCGCGCATGTATTTGTGTAGGACGGCATGACAAATGTTATTCTGTAAAATTTCTGCAGGCCAGGCAAGTTTTCCTGGCTGTAGAATAACGACAATGCCTTGCATGAGTTATTTTCATTTATGAATGACGAAAATTAAAACAATTCTCGGGTAAATTTTCAAATAGACCTAAGTGACAATGAGAGATTCTCTTCGCGTCTTCTCTCTTCCGCTTTTTACGGCGATCCTAATGCATTTTAACACATCAGCTTTGCATAAAACGGTTGCCGGAGTCACTAGTTAGCTGAATCTTTCGAAAATTTCCTTTTCTATGCATTTATGTAGCCGTGAAAGACGGAAGAGAGGAGACGTGAAGAGAATCTCTCATTGTCACTTAGGTCTATTCGAAAATTTACTCGAGAATTAGTCGACATTTTCTTCTTCGTCGCACGAAAAAACGTAGAAAATTGGGCTGGTAGAACTTCTTTAATGATAAAAAACATTTAAATAGATCTCAGCTCACTTTGATTGATTGCGTATGATAGACAACAAACTAAAATATTAGGGAATAACTAGTTTTGCATTGTGTGTTATGAAAATGCTGATATTTTAAATAATTTGTGTTGGATAGGGCGGGAATAGGCAATTACGACGAAGCAGCAAAATACCCTACTAAAAACTTCGGTCATTACAGTCTTAGTCGAATCAAGAAGTAACTTTTAGGTAGGTATAAAATATATCTTGTCGATTGGTAGCTTTATACATGATTTTTTTTGCTTTTTATTTGGCTTTTCGGTCTGCATTGGGAATTAGAACAGTTTTTTAATTCTTACCGACGTTTCGACGTTTTGTTTAAGCCTTTTTCAAGGATTGCTACAATGTGTCTTTTTAGTTAAATGGAAATGGAATTGTTCTTTGGCGTAATTTTTCTGTATTTATTTTGTTTGGTTTTGTCTGATTTTCCCGTACCAATCCTACTTTATCCCATCTCCTTCTATATCCCGTTTATATCCCATCTCCTTTTATGTCCTGTTTAACCTCTTCCTGTTTTCTTTGATCCCTCCCATTTTCTCTCTCGATATCCATCTTTTTCGTTTTGGTTTTTCTTGTTTTCTGATTCTTTTTAACTTTCTTGTCTTACGTTTTTTCATTTCTGCCACGTCTTCCCTCTAGCTCCCGTTTTCCCTTCTATCCGTTTTCCCGTTTTCATTTTTGTTTCCCCCTCCCCTTTTTCGACCCCTTTTCGACCCTTTTCGACCGATTTTCCTTTTGGGTTTCTCTTTCCTGTTCCGTTTTTCGTCTTTTTTTTTATTTTCAAGCCCTTTTTTCTCTGTTCCAGCCTCGTTTTTTTTTCTGTCCCATTTTTCTATTTTTTTTTGTTTTCATCTTATATTATATCTGGCTTTTCCGCCTTTTCTGTCACGATCTAGTTTTCGTTTTACCCCGTTTTTGCTTCCAGTTTCATTTTTCCTTTTTATTTTCCTCTTTTTTTTTTGTTTGCGTTTCTCAATTACTTGTTTAATTTTTTTTTTCTATCCCATTTTTCTAGTTTATGTCACAATTTCCCCCCGTGCTCTTTTCCGTTCATTTTCCCAGGAGCTATCTAAAAGACGGACGATCTCTAGATCCATTGGTAATCCATCTGTGAATATAAAAATTTACTTACATTTTCATTAGAAACTTTTTGCTCAACGTTCATGAGATGTGAATATGGTAGAAAAATTCAATTATCAACGGTACTTTTACACTCATTTTACTGTGAAATTTTATACTATATTGTATAATTTATTATCTGCCAAGTGATTTAAAATAATCAAATTCCTTCTAATGGTGCTGACATTCGGAAAATGTTCGTTTAATTTGATAAACAAAGTAACTTTTCACCGCTGTTGCTGCTGGCACTGTTGCGGCTGGAAATAAAATAACCCGGTTCCGGTTGGATTCCCCACCCATCCGGTGGATGCAAACTCCTCCGACAGTGCCGTACGCCAAACTAGCGACCACGGGCTATAACTCTTAATTTCTTTAATTCCGTGCGACGCTTGAAATTATCACCGACAAACATAAATATAACTCTTTGTGAATGGTCTCTCCAGCCGCCATAAACAATTCCCAGCGTACGACCGGGAAGCAAACACCCTCGGACGGCAGCTAAACGGGCCTCTTCCCTCCAGCAACCGGACCGCCAACCGTCTTCCATCCAATCACCGGAGCACGGCTGGCGTCAGATGTGCCCTTGTTGTTGCCGCCGATCAACTAACTGCTCGATGGCCATGAGCAGGTTTCCTCCTCCTGGTTTTATTTACTTCGTCGCACAGTGAGAGCACCATTATCTGAATAGGTTTTTCTTGTTCCTTCCTGGAGCCCCTAATTCACCCGAAACCAAACGAGTATCAATTTGGGAAAAACAAAAACTCATATTTTTAGAGTTACATATCTGTGATTCCATTAAATAAACGAAATTGATTTGAAATATACAGACTCTACAATATATTAAATCGAATTAACAATAAACTTTTGTGTTATGACATTCACAGAAAAATCTCAAATTGCTAACCGACCGGCATCGACAGCCGTTCGGAACATATGGCGGTGACTTCCACCACCAGGCAGGAGTTCCTATTTTTGCCAGTCACAGCACAAACGCCAATGATATATTTGGCTGCTGGCTGTGGTTGGCACAACGAGCGGTAACGTGTGCACACAGGCAACACTTTGTCGTCCGGTAATAAATAAATGTATACAACAATAGAAATATCAACCCACCACCGCACCGGTGGGAAGTGGCTGGGATGCATTTGTAGACAGGCACACTCTGGGGCAAGTACTTCCGGGAAAAAAGTACAAAGGGGCTGCCTGTTCCTTAGTCTCAGTAAGTCACCACCGCAGCTTCCTGCAGTTCAACTGCGGAAAAACTCGGCCAACGTCCGTTTTCAAAGAACCAAAACACCCACATAAAGGAAGCTTCAATTGGGTAAGCGCCAACAATCTTACTTCGTCAGCAGTAAAACTGCTCCAGCAAAATTAGAGTCGAAATTTTTTACCGTGTCCAGCACTGAAATAAACACCATATTTATTATTTCCGATGACTGTACGCGAAAATTTGCCCTGTTTGTCTCCGGCAGTGGTATAATGGATGCAAACAGTACGGAAAGGACTTTGCTCCTGCTTTGCTGCTGCTCTACAACTCTGTGGTCAACCAGTTGCCAGCCAGAATTATATCGCTGATGTCGGCACTACTGTTTGTGTGCCAATTGAAAGCATAAGCATAAAGCACGCGAAAAACGTATGGCGGAAACGTGAACAAAAACCCAAAGCAAAGAAGCACCATCGAGATGGCGAGAAAGAGAGAGTCGTTATCTCGAACACATATATTTAATTTAATTTACGATAGTGTCTCTGCACATTTTGAGACGGACGACGATTCGGAAATTAATGGGTGATTCCCTGGTGCTGCCTACCGATAGTTGTGACAATTAACGGAAAATGCCGCCACGTTAGAGATGTATCCGTACCGCTGATAGTTTGGCAATTAGAGGATTTAACATTAAACATTGGTTGATCACCACTTGTTTATGGGAATCCGAAAATAAAATGCAAATAAAGTCAGATAAGGTTTAGTGAAACGACAAGGAGTCATGCAATGGCTGGTGGACGCCGGCTTGATAGGATTATTTTGTATCGAGCCGATCTCTCAGAAAAAGTACGATAAGGATCGTCTTCAGCTCCTTTGTTTATTAGACGTCATTATAGTAAATAATCATCATTCTTCGTATCAGATATTTCCTCCATTTCTCAAATAGTTTACGTCATGACCACGTATAGAGTAATATACGAGTGAATAATAAAAACACACCCGGTGATGGTTAATCACGAGATTTGCCGGAGCGAGCCTGTTTATATCACACTGACCGAGTAGATAACAGTCTATCTACTCGGCGGTAAAAACAAAGAGCAGTTATGTAAAGCCTTGGGCATAACCGTCTTTAGACATTACCCTTCTTTATCGGCAGACTTCGCAGCCGGCTGTTAGAGTACAGGACAGTTACGGGGCTAGTACAACAATCCTACTGACTCTATCTAACAGCACCACCTAGCCATGATTTGAACATGCGACGACCGACTTGTTAGACCAGCATTGTACCTCGAAGCTAACTGGACGGTTTGCCCAGCACTCATAGAGCAGTCATACAAAAGTAATATCGTCGCATAGGAATGTGTGTGCGTACATATTTACGGAAATGATAGAATTGGGATAATAAACTAAAACTAAGTGTTAGCTTGCCTAATACAACGGGCGGCAGTAGTTTAGTGAGTAAAACTTTCGAGTATCAAACGAAAGAGTATAGGCGCGAGATCCACCTGCCATGTGTTACCGTGCAAGTAGATAACTCAACCGATGCCTCAAATAATAAGCGGTTGCCAGAAGTTTCTTCGAAATAACGATGAATGTGGACCTCTGTTCACCTGATTTTTGTGGAACTTCAAAATAAACCACTTTAAGGTTGATTCGAAGGAATCACGCGTATTTGCTAGAACGACGAATCTGGAATTTAAAAATATATCCAGCATCTACTGCAGTTCGCTTCAAAGAGTAGAATAGTACGGAATGTCTTCCCGACTCGGGACAGAGCCGTCTGGAAATCACCGAACCAAGATGTAATGAACCAGGTTGATCCCGTACACATATAGGGACAGTTCTTCTCTAACGTCACACCTTCGCCATCACCAACTAGCAGTATATGTGCGTTAAAAACTGTCAACCATATACCAGGTACATTAAAGCCATCCTTCTAGACCAAACAACACGTGGCTGGACAAACCACAATCTGCCGAGCACTACGCGTGAATACTGGATGAAGTACTGCCTTTTTCCGAAGAGTTAGGTGCTTCAAGTCTCGTTTTGGCCTCTCCAATGACCACAATCCCGGTACTAGGTGAAGAGTCCCGGAGTATATGATATGATTGGTTTGCTGGGGAATACCAACAAGTCCTGTCTGCAAGAAGAGCGATCGATTGAATTGCTGTAATTAATGCGGCTTTATGGTGATCAACGCTGCCTCCAAGGTATTCTCTCAGATCTTGCGTCGAAAATCGCCATAAACAAGAAATTTCATAGGGTAGTGTTAGGCGGCATTCATGGGGGCTAATATTTACTACTACGGATCAAATTTTCACACTCCGAAAAATTCTTCAGAAATACCGGGAGTACAACTTGCCCATGCAGCTTATTTCCGTGGAATTCAAGGCAGCATACGATACAGCTGAGCGCGAAGAGCAATGACAGATAATACGTGACCTGACTAATCAAAATGATCCTGGAGCGAATGATGTGCTACTGGGGCACGAGTTTCGGGGCACTCTCGAGTTCGTTCGTGTCTCGCAGAGGGTTACGGTACGGGGATGGACTGTCCTGTATGCTATTTAACATCCCAAGCAGCAATGAGTGTATTGTAGTTATGGTGGTCTTCAAGACCAATTTTGGTCTGAAATGCCTTCATAAGAGTGTAATAAAATCCAAATCGTTACCTGGGATCGCTATTAAAAGTATGATCCGGCGATGCGGGTGTTGAAACGAAAGGTTCGATGTTCAGCAAAAGTAACCAACTCCTAGCTTTTGTCGATGACCTTGACATAATTTCAAAAAATCTTGGGACGACGGAGGTAATCTACACTAGACTAAAAACGGATGCTTAGAAGGACTGATAAAATTATCAATACGCCTATAACCAAATATATGATAACAAGAAGCTACAAAGCAAATAATATACGACTTCCACAGACAGTGAATATTGACGGCGGTAAACTAAAGGTGGTTGATAAATTCACATATTTGGAACCTCTGGTCAACGCCGACAATAATACGAGTAAGGAGATTCAACGACGCATGCAGGCTGGAAAACTGACGATTGATAAAACGTTAGTGATAAGGTAGTCATTTGTGGACTCAAAACTGTAACTTTGCTTACGGAAGATATACGTGTACTTGCCGTGTTTGAACGAAAGGTGTTGCGGATTATTTTTAACGGAGTACAAACGAAAAACGGACTAGTCAAGCGTATGAACCACGAACTGCAAGTATTATTTGGAAACATTACCATCGAATACCTGGCGAAAATTGTAAGGCTCCGGGGGACTGTATGTTTCGTAAGGATGCCAGACGACTACGTTTTGGAAGTTGTTTTCTTCAAGAACCCCACCACCACCAGAAATAGAGGTGCCTAGCGTGCTAGACGCCTCGACCAGGTTCGTTGAGGTTGGTCGAAACGCCCAACCAATTGATCCCGAGCAGCTCAAGATCGTTGTAGCTGCCGGAAGACTGGTTGGATATCATTTGCTCTATTTTTAAAAGGACAACGACTCGAGGGTAAAAGCAATCTAGACATTTTTTTTCCTTGGTGGGTACATTTTCCCCTGCGACCAGTTATTTGATGTATTGTGGCAGGCTTATCACTATTAGTATGAATGATTTCCACTTGCTGATCGACGGCATTGTCCCAATAAGGTATTATACAACGAATAAAGTTTATTGCCTTATTAGGAGAATTTATCCATACCTCTGAGGGTTGTATTGAAGCCATGTTAAAGAAAGTTTTTCTTTTATGAAGTAGTGCCACGCAATTGCGTAGTAGATGTTCCGCATTTTCACTTTCTAGGTTACAGAAGCGACACCCCAGGTAACCAATAAGCATTAGTATAAGCAGTAAATCAATCGTTTATTAGCATCCCTGGTGTTTTATACTGCAGGTTGCTGTTTATCAGCCTTTTGACTGCATAATTGTTGTAAATTGGCATCCACAATTCTATTTAAATTCTTCTTGTCGGTAACTAGCTGCAAATAAGCATTGTCAGCACTATAAGAGGACTAGCAGTAAAGTAGCCGCATATTTTGCCAAAATAGCATTTATGTAGCATTTCAGGCAACTTAAATGCTTATTGGATTGCATTTAAATTGCATTGGAAATGCTTATTGGTTACCTGGGACGTGTCATCTTCTAATTTTCCCAGCTGTTTTAAGTGATATTTACTTGCACTTGCACTTATCTAAACGTTACATTGCACAATTCTGTCTAAAAGGTGCTCTCCTGTATCCTGTTCTATAGACTGAACCCGTTATCGGTGTCCGTCGTCGGTGAGCGAGGGTCGCTTTGCGGATCATTTTTTACGCTACGACCACGGTTGCCAGTATGCCAGATTAATCTGGATTTTGCCAGATTTTTGACTGCACGCCAGACAAACAGAAAAACTCAAAACATTCCAGATATTTGAGAATGTGCCTGATTTTTGCCAGATTTCCGTTCCTCCATCTCGCAAAAAGGTCATTACTTTTACTTTTAAGGCGGCGTACGATGCAGTCAAACATGGTTTTTCGACAAACCTAGTTAAACTGTTTCTTGCAAGCGTGTAGGGCGCTATATCTCTGCATATTAGCGTTGGTAAGAGGAAATGCTTATCAACTTAGGGACTATATTGGCTCGTTTTATTGTGCCTGGTTTTTAATTTTCAGCTGGATTTCAAGCCACCGTAAATCTTGCATGTGTATAGTATTTTTCGATATAAATTAACAAATCACGGTTGTTTTTGATAGTACCATTACATTATATTAAATTTATTATTTTAATTAAATTTACAAAATAGTTGTATTTATGATCTTATTTTTCGTAATTACTGACTACAAGAAAATTTTCGAATATCCAGATTAGTTTCAAATAAATGATGTTTACATAACGAGCAGTGTTTCGTTGCATCGTTTATTTTTGTGCCTCGTTTATTGCATTATTCCCCACCGATACCGCGCGTAGTTTTCGACAAATTACATTTCTATTAAATTGGATCTTTATCTAGCTCCCCCTTCTACTAACAACAGTACCTTTCCCGTAATGCTTGTGAAGATGCAGAGGATTCCCTGGTCTTTAGTAGCAACAAGTATTGGACTAACATTCCTTCCCATCCCACCAGGACCCGCATTCGGACGTGACCGGCGCACAGTGGTCGGAAATTTAAAATTTTTGGTCAAAACCTCAAGATGATGAGATTCCATGTTTTTCGGGCTGCTGATTTCAAAAATGGTATTGAAAATGTGAAATTCAAAATGGCTGACCCAAAATGGCGGCCTTTTTTGTTAAATTTTAAAGTTTTTTATGTAAATTTCATCTAAAGGTGACTTTCAGGTCGTTGAGCGCAACAATAAAACTCAAAATGTAAAATGGCTGACCAATATGGAGGACCACTTTTGTATCTTTTAGTACTTTTTAGTTTATATCTGGCTCAGTAAGTTTTTTGGTCCCTTTTTCAAGAAACAAATTTGAATTAAATAACAAATCAAATTTAAAATCGCCTTATTTACCCTATTAAAACCGCAAAATTCTATATTCTATTAGGTTATGCAACATTACTTTAAAAAATAATATTAATTGGAGTGATCATCGCTGCTACTTTCATCACCGTCGCCGATTTTATCGCTGTCAGTGTCATTCAATGTTGTGTAGCGCAACAACGCGATTGCAAGCAATCATTCTTCGAAAAATATGTTCCATTATCTTCTCACTCGTATATTTCCTTGATGCTTTGTATTCATGTTGCGCGATTCCCAAGCTTCAGAATTTGTGCGGACACTTTCCAATGTTCAATAATACGTCTTGCAGTATTTTCGTCATTAGAATTGCCCAACCCTGGTTTCGAGCGATCAATAAGCAAGTTTGAATGCTTATGCATGTTTGAATCTATAATTTCCATGTTTCAGCCGTTTTCTTTTCAACATTGTGAGCGTTCACTTAATTCGGCAAATAATAATGTGGCCCGTCTGCCTTAATTTCTCCTTTTGGAAAACCTGCTGCCAGTTACCCTCTTCCATTCGTTAATTTACAGAAGCTATAAAATGAATCGTAAGAGTTATTAATAATCTGTCACATTAAGAACGATCAGGTGCTGTTAGGGTCAGTAGGATCGTTGAACTAGCCTCGTAATTGTTCTGTACTCGTGAAGTCTGTCGATAAAGAAGGGTAGTGTCTAAAGACGGTTATCCCCTAGGCTTTGCCCTGCACCATCAACGATCCCGCACTAGTGAAGAGTCTCTCATACACTGACGTTTGACAGTACGCCAAACCACAAATCTACATTATCGATAGTTGATATTACGGCATACGATAAAATGACTTATTCTACGTGTAATTATGTCAGAATATGTCATGAATGATAACTTTCGATTTTGGAGGTTTTGGCCAGGTTTTTAAGGTTTCCAACCACTGTGCGGCGTCGGTATTGATCAGCATGCAGGGACCTGATAAGGTTGCACAATGAGGAACGGTGTGCTGTCCCAAGCATGCTTTTTCCAGCCATCATTTTGCAATTTTCATCGGTCCTAGTCAAAAACGGAGTAGGAGCACACGGGCGGTATCCTATGCTTATGCTTATGCTTATGCTTAAAACTAGTTACACTGTTTCTTGCGACGCTGGATGGATCATAATCATGCATCAGAATAGCCGCTTTCGCGACTCTAACCGACTCTGCAACTTGCTATTTAACACTGTCTTGGAAGGCTCAATATGAAGAGTAAACGTAGAAATGAACGGGACTCTCATCATGAAATCTCACATGCTTCTTGGTTTTACGGATGACGTCGATAGCATCGACATCAACCATAGAGCAACGAAAGAGGCCTTTAGGCCTTTTAAATAAGAAGCAGCAAGATTTGAACCTACCATTAACATCGCCAGAACGAAGTACATGGTTGCTGGTAGGAACCGTGGGGGAGTTCAAATGGCGTTGGTGCCGAGGTGTAGTTAGAAGTACGATATGAAATAGTGGAGGAATTCATATACCTTGGTACGATCGTGACCTGTGACAACGATGTAAGCCGCAAAGTAAAACGACGAATTGCAGCTGCGAATCGGGCTCGTTATGGATTATGTAGGCTGCTGAAGTCCCGTAGTTTGTAAATCCGCACAAAACTGGCGCTCCACAAAACACACACCTTTACGAACTATCGACGAGTCTTGGTGACAAAATGGAAAATGTAGGGTTGGGCAGACGCATAAACCACGAGCTGGATCAAGAAAACAATTATTCTGATACAGTAAAGGTAGTACAATGGAGCGGACTGGGCATGTATCCAGAATGCCCGACGAAACAGTAGCTGAAACTATTTTCCATGAGGACTTGAGGACTTGAGGACAAACTCCGTACCCCATGGATGTGCGCTGTCGCAGACAATACTCGTTCAGACTGTGTTACACGAAGGACGCATTGAATCTGTTCAGAAACAATTTCTACTATACGCGCTTCGAAAACTTAACTGGACAGTATTTCCATTACCATCTTATGAAGCGCGCTGCATGCTCATCCATATACAAACACTTAAAGAACGTCGCGAACAAGCAATGCTTTACTTTATCAATGACATTATTTCTCAACGCATCCAGTCCGCAGATTTGCTTGCTCAATTGAACTTTTATGCGCCGAGTCGTAACCTTAGAACTAGAAAAATATTTATGGAAAAATCATATAAAACCAATTATGCGAAAAATGGACCAGTCAATAACATGATGCGCCTTTATAATCAAAATTGCGAAAGAATTGACATCACTATGTCCAGAATCCAAATTAAACTACGACTTAGCCATAGGAATAATGTATAGTATATAAGTAAACATTGTAATAATATTATTGTATGTAGTCTACAAATGCTTGACGAATAAAACAACAAACAAACTCGTTCAGTTGGGGTTCAAGGAGATTAGAGAACGGCAGCTCAGGACCGACAAAACGGAAAATTATTAAAAGATTCTATACTACATAGTTTTTACATTTATTTGTGTATTACCAGATTGGAATGACTTTAATACACTGCATCAGAAACAGAGAACCAAACAAACACTTTAAACGAAATTCTGTTATGGTTTCCTCATGAATATTTTGCTCAACAGCTGACATTCCTTCGTCGCAACTCAATTGATTTCTTCCCACCTAAACAGAACTCAGATCGAAAGAGGCGATACTGTTTAGGATTCCACCGTGCACCTTCTCTCGAGATCCAGTTTTATTTCCCATTCACTGTGTTGTTATTCAAATTGAATATTGATGTACCTCTTCCCACACAAAACCGTTCCCAGAGTGTTGTTGTAAAGTACGCTTCAACCAAACTGACCCCGTGCCATTATGGACAAACTGAGTGTCGCCGAGGTGACGAATGCAAACTGCTTCGTCGCCATGTTTTCGAAATATATGACACCGTCTTATCTAATAACGATAATTCTTCACTCGGCGCACTTTTCCCAGTCACTTCAACTGGTGTGGAATGGATAGAAAAAGATAGTTAAACCAACGCTTATCGGCGTTAAATCAGCAAACGCAGTCGTCGTCCGATAGTTTTACACCGATCACCTTACGCACCGGTTAAGCGCTCTAACAAGCATAAGACCATCATCAGACCCAATGAATGCTTAGCATGTGTGAAACGATCACTGGCGGTGCCCTACCCTCTCGCTAAACAATCCCACGTCAAAAAATCCCGACACTCCAGCAAGCGGAACGAAAAGTTTCCGAGCTAAACTGACTGTAAAGTGAAACATTACTTTACGCACGTTTATTTGTATCCGCTTGCTCAACCCCGGCTTGCCACGGCCACGACAGGCACGGTGCCGGATACCGATGCACTTGCTAACGATTTTTCCGTCGTGAGCAGCCGCGAGACCACCGCCCGCGGAGAACCGAACCGACGACGAGCATTAATTACCAGAGCAGTGGGGCGGAAAATTTCCAGCTTCCCGATTAGTAGCACGCCCAGCCAGCACAAAGAAAATATGCCGAAAAAAAAAATCCTAAGTACGTTGGGCCACTGACTGGGGAAAATAAATTACCCGCGAATCGCTAACGAAGTTTGAATGAAAAACATATTATTAAATGTAAAATAAATACTACCGAAGCTGACGGCAAAAATATATTACATTTATATTAATTTAAAAACTTCTGCGTTTGTTATGGTTAGCTGTTTTATTATAGATTTGGTAGTTAATTCGTTGCATATGCGCTTGGACAAACAGAGCAGGTTTCTCGGTACAACCAACAAGCTTTTGTAGAAAACAACTGTACAGATCAATTAAACTCTTATATTTTTACTGCTTCTGTTTCAAAATTACGCTAGCTGAATACTGATGGTATTAACTATGCATTCAATGTGTTTGCATAATTCACGAATCCCAGGAAAAACAAGTGTATTCGCAGATGCTAGCTGAATGCGTAATTGTTACAAGTTCTTTAATTAATCAATCCATTATTTGTATAAAGTTACTACTAGATACAATCTTATTGTGATATTATGACTTATTGTGGTCCCACATAATATGTGACATATTATGTCATAGACGTTATTATTAAATTTTAAATTCAATCGTTGATTTAATTCACCCTACTTGGATACAACATGTTCCGATTCGAATCAAACTTAATCCAACCATTAGTTTCACAATCCTTCATAAAAGGATTTTATTTTTCATTCCTCAATGTTCAAATAAATTGCATTCACGCCTTGCCTTTCTGGTTTTTTCTATGGGCGATAAGCCCCAAACTGTTAGCAAAAACATTTATTTTTCATAGCTCCTCAATTCAGACATTCTGAATAGAGAACAAAACAAAAAGCTCCAACGCCGGGCCCTGGTAGGTACCTCATTAGGAAAAATTTCTCACGCATGTTTGCTCGGCGCTCATTAAATGCAACCCTTAGAGTCTTACTCGTTTGTACTGACGACGACGACGACGGTGGGTCTAGATATTCCTTGTGATGAAAGAATCTTTTCAGAACTACGGAGAGAGAAAAATACATTAATTGCACAAGCCAGGTGGAAAAAAAACTCCTCAGACACAGCTGCTGCCGAGCTCTGGCACTTGACTTGACTGAAAGGAATCGCCTATCCTCAGGGTTAAGGCCACACGCTTCCGTACTTTCGCCGTGAAAAAAAGATTACCGCAATGAATGATGGAAGCAGCTTTCGACTATCGCTTCTCGAAGCAAAAACAAAGCTCGGTATCAAAGGATGAAGAAAAAAAACTATTTCATTCAATATAAACATTTCACAGAAAAAAACTCTCCAGTTGAGTTCGTAAAACTCATCCAGCCAAGTTGGCTTTATTTATTTACCCTTCTTCCATTAACTGCATCGCACTATTTCACTGATAGCAGCTGCAGTCTGATACTGTCTGTACAACTTCACTCACTGTATGCCGAACGAAGGTAGGTACCTATACCTATCGGAACGATTCTCGAAATCCGAAAAGTAAGAATTCAGTTTACACTTGGCCGCCACTTTTTCACGCTTGAGAAGAGCAACATTGGTTGTTGCTTCCTTCGACGAAAAAAAAAGTTACAACCATTTTCCTCGGTAAAATTTATTTGTAAAACCACTTTTTTCGGTTCAATTGCTTACTCCGTGGTTGTTATTCTGCGAAGTACCTTGCATACACATAAACACAGGAAAACCATAAGAATAGTGCCGATGCCGAAACAGCATGCGCCTTTGTATCAGAATGTTATTATTTTGCTCTCTTCCCGGTAAGAATTTATTTTCCAAACATAAAGACCCACTTGAAATCCGGTGGCGTGGACCAGGACACGACGGCGCGCCGCTGGTGGGTGGAAAGATAACCCAGGGGCACTGGCACTGCACTGTCTGTGGATATTGAAACTCAATTGAAAGACGAAGCAAGAAGACGGGGAACAAAAACATGTCGCTGGTTGGTTGGCATTGAACGTGAGCCTGTCTGACAGCGAAGAGCAGAGATAGCAGCAGCAGCGGCTGCTACCTCCGCGCCACCGGTTACCGACCGCTGCGCCGCAGACACGGAGTTTTGGAAAAATAATCGAGTGAAAAAATAACACCCAAGTGCCGGAGCAAACAAATAAATATTCTTGAAAAATCGAGTACTTTGCCCGTGTAGGACACGGGTCCGGCGAGAGTGCATGGTAGCGTTAGGTGTGGTGACTTTGAAACCCACTAAATTGGCACGTTTGTTGAATCAAACAGACCAGTTACAGGTGCGCGTCTTTCGATTTCCCAACCATGATGTAGCTTGCGAAAAAGACACACTGTTGTATACAATACGTATTGTACGCAACAAAAGCAAACCAAAATCATGTCACACTGTGTCGTCAGCGGCAGTGTTTGGTAGTAACTTTGGTCACTTACCAGTGGTAAGCATTGTACGCCAGACTTTGGGTCAAAGCAAGCTAGTCTTTTTTTAAGTATTTTACTGTTTGTCCTTTTTGTTCAAGGTAATGATAAAGTATTGTTTTTAACCAGCCGACTTGGGACAAACGCATAGTTTATTGTATGCCTGCAACACCAAACCAAGCGCTCGTGATAGCAAGTGTGTATCAATATATATTCTCACGGAAGCTATCCTACCCATACCCCTGCGGCAACATTTGCTTGTCCTATTATTTTGCTGTCGTGATGTATTCTGGTGCTTTATATGTTTGTTTGGTAGGCAGAGAATAACTGGTTAATCGCTCTTCGGTTTTATCGTTTAATTCTGGGTATGAACAGTGATATTTTGATTCCCTGTCAATGATGCAACCTATGCAAATGATGCGATGGTGTAATAACACACAACGTTTATATCAGATGGCATGTGAATTTCACAATCAAAATATAATAGCATGGTTAACCTAATCTAATATTATAAACGCCTTATACTGCCTGTAGCCACAACCAAACCCTTGACAGGACGCCATATTTTCATGGAAAAAAGCACAGCTCACTCCCTACACGCTTTGTACAAAGTTTGCTCTCGGGTTCTATTCTTGGTCACATCACTGCTCGACTGCTCGACCACCAAACTTGGCATACGTTTCTTGACATAATCAAATCAGCACTGGGGAGTTGACGAAAGGGCTGGGGTTCCAAACTTACATTTAGACCGGTAGCAGTTGCGCAAGTGGGCAATAAGGCTCAGGGAGATAAAAAGTATAAGGGTCCATGCCTAGTGGCACGGGCGCAGGCTTGAAGTAGGACTACGAATGTAGCGCAATTCGTCTCCCAATGCTAAAGCCGGTGATTTTTGTATGAATTTCATATACAGCAAAGTTTCGTTAATTGGTGGTTCGTTAATTGGGCGGTTCGTTAATTGGGTGTTCGCTAATTGGGCTATATGACAACTTGAATGTCAAAATTGTATGGAATTTTCGAGTTTAGAAATTTCTAACAACTGTCAGTCGGCCCAATTAGCGAATCAGCTGGAGTGCAATCGTGGCCCAATTAACGAATTCAGGCTGTATAGATGCTCAAGTTGCGCATTAAAGAATTGTGTTCTTACATGTGAGAAATTCATAATTTTAACTCTTCAGCTAATTTATATGGTGGACCTGAAAAGGTCCGTTCATTAATCTCTAATTCTCAAATTTCTGACTCGTAGTGTCCATTGTCAACTTTCGTCCTTCAGATGGGCTTAGTGATGTCCGTTAATCGTTCGATTAATTCAACTAATCGAATAACACAAGGAATATTCGAATAATTTTTAATCAAATAATGCCAGCACGAGTAGTTGAATTAATCGATTAGTGCAGACAAGGCTCACCGATTAATCGGTAATCGAATAATTGAATATTTCGGACATCACTATTCCCACCAATTTAAACCCTTTGCTTCCGCGAACCAAACTTTGGGTTTTCTAGCATATTTAATATTCTATTATAGCAGCTTATTGTCAATTGGAAGTAAAATTGTACCATCCAAAGTGCGATATCGCTCATAAAGTGCTATTTTGCATTAAATCGTTTCGATCTTCGGCGCACTTTTTCGTTATCTTCCAAGCAATAAGTGCGCCGAAGAGACCGAAACGATTTAAGCTAAAATAGTACTTTTATGAGCGATTGCGCACTTATTGATTGGACAATTTTCCTTGCAATTGACAATAATAGATCGATGTTTCGAATCCAACACGGTCGGCGTAATTTCCACTCCACACCAAACAATAATTGGCTGCTGCCGAGTTTTACCACCTTTGCCGCGTCCGGATCCGGACAGGGAGATAAAGTCGTAACTCTCATTATTATTTGTAACCCAAACAACGCGAAAATGATGCCGTTCGCAAAATCAATTCAACTGCTTCATATACTTATTCAGTAGTTCTTAAAAGAACTGTTTTCTACCAGCTGTTAATAATACAAATCGAAGAAATTTACTGCTTGGCAGCAGCTTTTTTCGGACCGCATTCTCCGTTAGAACTTCTTTTGGCTTTGGAGTTTTCGAAGCCTTTGCTATGGTCTTTATTGACTTAGTAATCTTGCTTCTCGCTAGCAAGTTTGGTAGGCGAACGAACCGGAAGCGCCAGTTCTTTGTTTGGACCAGCTTTCTCTTGTTGAAAACCAACTTCAAAGCCTTTTTCACGAATGTGTCCAACTTTGAAACGTCACAATTGTAGCTGGCGGCGATATACTTCTAGACGGCTTGCAACGAAGATCCGTTGACTCTTCGGTTTATTGGCGTCTCGCTTAGTGAATTTGGATGTCTTCGTTGCCTTATTCCGGGGAAGAACAGCTGAAGCTCAACGATTTTCGAGCGGATTCTATAGAGCGTAAATTAAATACGATCAAACTTTGATTCAAAGGGAATTTAATCCACAGCTCTTCTCCTATATATTTCTGTCACCCGTGTTAGGGAAGCATTGGCGTGGGAAGGCAAAAATAAGATTAAAGCAACGTCATGAGTTAGAAGACCGCATGGTGAGTCACCACATATTTATCGTTTTATAGATCAAATCAGAAGAAATTCTTCATGATTTAAAGAATCAGCGACATTTGGAAATTTAATTAGAGAAATTTAGTATGCAGAAAATTTTCATCTCTTCATAAACAAATTCGTTCGTCCTAAAAAGGACGTGTTGTGGTAAATTATGTGGTTGAAAATCCGGTCAGCAGAATGGCTTGAATGTTTGAAACAACACCTCCCAGGGCAATGGTGACAATGGTTACCGGTCAGAGCATTTTCCATTGATTCAAGCTCTTCAACTCCCGCAACCAAATATTCTAATATAGCTGATAATAGATCGATGCTCCGGTACCAACACGTTCAGCGCACTCTCCACCAAACAATGATCCGCTGCTGCTGCTGCTGCTACTGCTACTGCCGCTGCGCTGCGTTTAACCAGTTTGCCGAGTCCAGTGAGGGAAATCGCAACTCTCTGCTGTCTGTTCTGCTTCTGCACCGTACCAATGCCAATGCAAAAATGATGCCGTTCGCCGACTTACTTCTGATTATATACCAGAGCAAACGGCAGCAAGTTGTAACAAAGGCGGATCAACGTAGGGCAGAGAATCATAGACACGAAAGCAAGGCGGTACAACGTACAACGAAACCGTACATTGTTTGAACCAAACCGGTGTCCGGTGCTTCCTTAATGAAGAGCTACCAGTTTCTGCAGAGCAACCTAATATGAAGCATCGTCTTCATGCCACCGAAAACCAGTGGAAAGGCCGCAAAGCGCGATAGGAAAAAGAAGAAGAAGCCACGCCACTAGGAGAGCAACGCTATTTTCTTTCATTTAATGCCGACAGGGATGGCACGGCAACGGGCATGGCAGACGTGCACTCACAGTTGTGTGTGGTTGTGCCGGGTGAGTTTGCCAAGCGCGCCGTCTCGGAAGGTACCAAGGTATACCAGCCTATAGTAAATGTGTCTTGTCAGGCTTCTGTAACTATACAATTAGCCCTTTTTAGGGCCTAATATATAAATGAAGATGCAATTCGATTTTCTCACTAAACGCTTTGCCTCGAATTACGAAGTGGCGCAGTTTTCTTTTCAAAGAATTTTGCCAGGTAATGTGGCTTTTCCGTTTCATGCTTTCCAGAAAGAATCACGAAATGGCATAATTTTGCATATGTAGGTAGGTATATGATCAGTTGTATTCAGTAAGTATGTTATAGTACAGGACGATTATTCAATAACTTTTTCTGCTCATTAACGAGCGCTTTTATTGAAACTGTTGGAAATTGGTGTGGAACTTTTATATTTAATAATTTGGCTAAACTATAATGGTCTTTTCGACTCCATAATGGATCTGTTATGGGAAAGTTGCTGGAAAGAAGGCAACTTATTAAAACAAAATGAAACTGTGAATGCTTGCATCTGTTTGTTCATTTGTTACAATAACCTGATGCTTTTAACATGAGTTCGCAATATTTGTCGTAATGCCGTTTAAACATCTAATTACTGTACGTGTTAAAGCTTGGATAAATAAACTGCCAACTTGTCATGTGCATTTTTAAATGAGGAATATCATTCATGAGAAAAATCAATCCAACTGCTTCATATACTTGTTCAGTAGTTCTTAAAAGAACTGATTGTTTTCTACCAGATATTAATACAAATCGAAGAAATTTACTGCTTGGCAGCAGCTTTTTTCGGACCGCATTCTCCTCGGAACGACTTTTTTTGGCTTTCGATCGTTATTCTCGGTACCGATGCCCATGCGAAAATGATGTGGTTCCTCGGATTACCGTTGGTTATATATCAGAGCAAACGGCAGCAATTTGTAACAAAGGCTGATCCACGTAGAAAAGGGAATGGCAGAGAAGAAAATAAGGCGTGACTTTGTACGTTGTTTGAAGCTTCCAGTTTCTGTAGATCAAGCATCGTCTTCATGTCATGGCACCGACAACCAGTGGAAAGGCCGCAAAAAGCGATAGGAAGAAGAAGAAGCCACGCCGCTAGGAGAGCTACGCTATTTTCTTTCGTTTGTTGACTACGGCTCAGTCAAGCATAATATCAAGTTATAGTGAGTGTGGCTGGCTGCCGGGTGAGTTTGCCATGCGCGCGCCGTCTCGGAACATACCGAAACAGTCACCAAAGTACAAATACTCATAGTAAATGTATCTGGTCAGGTTTCTGTAACTATCCAACAATTAGCCCTTCTTAGGGCCAAATATATACATGAAGATGCAATTCGATTTTCTCA
Organism: Sabethes cyaneus; assembly: GCF_943734655.1. Classification (NCBI taxonomy): domain Eukaryota; kingdom Metazoa; phylum Arthropoda; class Insecta; order Diptera; family Culicidae; genus Sabethes; species Sabethes cyaneus. The sequence continues at coordinate 70,211,755 of NC_071354.1, read as the reverse complement.
CTAAACGCTTCGCCTCGAATTACGAAATGGCGCAGTTTGCTTTTCAGAAGATTTTGCCATGTAATACAGTTTAAACATGACTGGCGGCTCGTACGCGCATAGTTGATAAACTTCCAATTTGTCATGTTCATTTTAAATTGAGGAAAAATGTGAGAAAAATCAATTTAACTGCTTCGTCTACTTACTCAGCAGTTCTTAAAAGAACTGATTGTTTTCTACCAGATACTAGTAATGCAAATCAAGGAAATTTACATCTGGGCAGCAGCTTTTTTCGGGCCACCTTCTCCGCTGGAACGACTTCTTTTGGCGGCTTTCGGTGCCTTTGCTGTGGATTCCATTGGCTTAGTAGATTTTTGTTCGGGGGCAGCCGCATATTTACTCCAGTAGTACAGCTTTAATCGGAGCCGCCTTTACAGCAGTTAACAAATTTAATTTGTTATCGTCCGTTTTATCAACCTTGAACGAATCAGAAGCGCCTGCTCTCTTTGTTTGGACCAGCTTTTCGACCTTTTCGACAGCTACCTAATTTCAAAACCATTTTCACGAATGTGACCAAGCTTGAAACGTCACAATTGTGGCTGGCGGCGATTTACTTGAAGACGGCTTGCACCGAAGATCCGTTGATTATTCAGGGCATTGATAGCAGCGAAAACCATATCGTTCGCTGGCGGACGAGTCGATGGCTTCTTCGGTTTGTTGGCGTCTCGCTCAGTGAATTTGGATGTCTTCGATGCCTTATTCCGGAGAAGCAGCAAGCAGCAACAGCTAAAGCCTAACAATTTTCGAACGGATTCTATTACAAGGCGTAAACTAAATACAATCAAAGGAAGCTTAAACCATAGCTCATCTCGTATATATTTCTGTCATCTGTGCTTGGGAAGCATTGACGTGGGGAGGGAAAAAAAATGAAAATATTGAATTAATGAATGTTCGTCTAATATTTTCTTAATTATTACATGTCTGTTAGGGAAACATGTAATAAACTATGTAGAAATGTATTTTTTGAAAAATTTCCAATCGATTGATACCAATATCTCTAGAATCTATTGAGGGATGACTGAGTTATAAGCGTGTAAACCATAACCACTTTTCGTTACATGTTCCCTTTTCGTTTTTCTGAAGTGCACCCCAATATAGAAATCAAAGAAGTAGTCCTACTTCAAAAGGGAATACGGTTTGGAAGGAACAGGGGCTGAAAAGGAACGCTGGGGAGGGATATATTAAGAAAAAGATTCGATTCTCTTCCATGAAATAAATCTTGGGAGAGCAAACAGATGCGTAGACGGTTGAAGAAGAGAAGGGTGAGCTGACTGAGGAGAAGCCAGTAAGGGAGCGAGGAAGGTGGAACGTGAGTATGAATGTATGGTCCGCTATAACTCCGGAACATCTACACAGTTCTGCATCAAATTAGGCGCACAGGTTCCCTGTCATAAGAGAATCATCATGCGGGGTTGACAAAGGACAATCCAAATCCAATCCAAATCCAATCCAAATCCTATCCAAATCCAATCCAAATCCAATCCAAATCCAATCCAAATCCAATCCAAATCCAATCCAAATCCAATCCAAATCCAATCCAAATCCAAACCAAATCCAATCCAAATCCAATCCAAATCCAATCCAAATCCAATCCAAATCCAATCCAAATCCAATCCAAATCCAATCCAAATCCAATCCAAATCCAATCCAAATCCAATCCAAATCCAATCCAAATCCAATCCAAATCCAATCCAAATCCAATCCAAATCCAAATCCAAATCCAATCCAAATCCAATCCAAATTCAATCCAAATCCAATCTAAATTCAATCCAAATATAATCCAAATCCAATCCAAATCCAATTCAAATCCAATCCAAATCCAACTCAAATCCAACCCAAATCCAATCCAATACTAATCCAAACCCAATCCAAATCCTAACCAAACTAATTAGGCTAATACGTGCCACCTTTGACGGTTCTATGTCAAGCATCAGGATAACGATTGAGATATCGGACTCGTTTGTGGAGTTAGATGGTTTGAAGCAAAGAGGCAGACCGTGGAGTGTGCAATTCTACTTAGTTTTGAAAGGTGCTATTTGATGTAGCTGGAAGGGAACGTGGTAGCCTAGCCTCTCGGATGTCGGTCGCAACAAAACTCGCTATCTACAAGACTAATTTCGTGTGTACGCTGAGGGAGGAGCACTGAAGAGCTCATGGGGTATTCGAGTGTAAGGTTTTACGGTAAATACTTGGTGATAAATTAGAGTGTAGTGCAGGTGTATGAACCACGTGTATAAAAACGTGGATGTAGCCAAGCCAACACGCCAGACTACAATGGGCTGGTCACATAATGGGAATGCCAGATGAACAACGAGAATGCTGAAGTAGCGAGTGTTGGAGACAATTGGAAATTGGGAGCTGAAAACCGAGTGATGTGGAGGTGACTTCTAGATTCGGCTTAGAATAGTCAGGAATGCGCACAAATGTTTTTGCTTGTGGGTCTGCCCAATCCTTTATGGCTCTTGATGCAGTAACCAAAATAAGTTTTTGGATAGAACTTAGTCTTCCGCTAACAGGGAAAAGGAGTCTTTCGAGCCTCTGAGTATCTGTTATCCATGTTAAGTGGGCTCAAAACAGCCTCTAAACTCCATGTTTGGAGCGGCCGCTCATTATTCTTATACCAGAGTGCTCGATGGTCCTCCGGCAATACAGGGCGTTGGTTGGTTTCACTGTTAGCCGCCACAAGAAAAAAAACAATGCACAAAGAACACAGAACAAGGGTAGATGCATCGGAATAGATAATTGAAAAGAAAACGGACAGTTGATTGATAAACTCAGGATAAGAGTACTCTACCCAATAATAATCTAGGTGTTATTTCACTCTTATATTGATTTTAGTGACACAAAATCTGTCATAAAACGCAATATGAGCTCAATAAAACTCAAATCCTTACTTGGGTAGCGCTCTCGTAGGGGGTGTGCTGGAACAGTTGAATGCTAAGTGGTAGGTACGTTCAAGAATGGTCAATACGTGATAAAAAGAGGGATGATTGAATAGTAACTTTCACTCCTCGAATGTTCAGGTTAAGAAACAAGAGCAGGTTTTTCAACACAAGCATCGACAATGTGCAAGGCCGTCACCTCGGGAGTCCCGATAATGGCAATGAGGAATCCTTCACGCAGTTGAAGTGTGAACACGACCACTGCCCAAAACATGACATCAAGGATAATACCTGTTCAATACCTGTTTGCTTACAAATCAGTGATCGGAGTCTAATCCTTGTCGGCTTTGCTACCTTCAAGGAAATATTGTGTTTCTTCAAGCACAAAGCCATACACTAATACTCCTGGAGGTCACCAAATCAGAAAGAAAACAGATCAGCCCGGTAACGATTGACTGCCGCAACTTCTCAGACATTATCGACGTAACGGACCTACCGAAGCACTGACGAAGGTCAAGAAGCGTCTAAAACTCAACATTTGGCACTGACACCAGCCTCGGTTGAATCTCGCGAGAAAGCAGCAGCGTACCTTGACGTCGCTGCCGGAGAAGCGTTAGAATATCCGATCTACTAGAGAGGCAACAAGCTGGTCCAGGAGAAGTTCGCAATGCAGGCTACAAGCGCCACCAACTTTCACCAGTTACGAACAAATTTAAGGTTAAAATTAAAAAGACCAAAAAAGATTTAAGATAACTAGGCCGTCGTTGATGAACGGTCAACAATGGATCAAAGCTTAACGCTGAGGCAAATATTTCAAAAATGATGTGAAATCAGAGTACAGAGATTAGAGTACATAGAATACAGAAGCGACAAGGCACTCAAAAACCGCTAAATTTTGGATCAAAACGGAGAGTACCATCACAAATAAAGGCTACTCTCCGTTTTGATTCAAAATTTAGCGATTTTTGAGTTCCTTGTCGCCTTTGTAATCTATAGTCTCTGTAATACACAGTCCCCATTAAGCAACAAAATGAGTTCATCGACTTTAAAGCTGCATATGATTCAATCGACTGCCAAGAGCTATGGAACATTGTGAAATAAAAGGACTTTTGCAAGAAGGTGATTAGACTGATTAAGCCTACGATTTAATGGTATGCAGTGATGTGTGCGAATATCGAAACTCCCAGCGGTTTTGTTAAGATGATGGCCTGTGTGACGACTGGGGAGCTACAAAGTTTATTTATTTATTATCGAATCTGTACAAGACACTCTGACTTGGTTCTCTGCGGGCATAGAACGTGTATAATGCCGGAGGAAGACCTGCTAGTGATTGTAGGTTTTGAAATATAATTACTAACAACGGTCTTCGATGGTATACAGGAGAACCATGAACCATGAATTCGTGCAACTCTGCGGCTAGCCCAGTATCTAAAAGGTTATATACGGTAGTTAGGCATGCTCCAAAACTACCAGACAATGACAATTCAACATTTTTAAATCTGTCAATGACCGCGATCAAAATTACCTCACATGACGGTCACCTTGCCGGCCGGCAGAGCGGATAAGTGTTACTTTTTCTGCCCGGTTGGTCGCTTTCGGCCGATCGTAGAGCGAGTGTTTATGATCATGTTTCTCTCTACATTCCGGTGTAGAATTTTTATCACGACATAATTATCACTTCTACACTTGTCACCTCATCCGGGCGGATGGTGGTGTATAAGTTTGCTTGTGCTTTTTGCTTTTTTCTCCCTCCCGGGTTCGGTTGGTCTGGTTTTTCAGCTTCGCCGATTCCGGATTTCAGTGCGCCACAATCGAAGCCCAACGGGTTGTGTCAAGAGCCAATCCAAAAAGGAGGTGTTGATTTTATTATCTCAACCCCGAAACTAACCGATCCGGAAAAACGAACAGCATGGGGTAAGCCCAGTTTCTTCAACCCGAAAAACCGGCGTCAGGAGAGAAAAAAAATCATCGGACATTGTTGGACCGAAATAAACAAAATCAACCTCGTCGAGGAAAAGCAGTAGACAATCCCGATAATCGGGCAGAGAGATTTATGCGATCTTGTAATCGGAGGTGATGCATGCTCATTAATCAATTCAGTAATTAGAAGGCCGTTGTCGGCATTAGAATTTCCCAACCCCTCCTGGCCCGCCCATAATTGAGATGATTGAGTGTACAAGTCGGTACAACCGGTAACAGGCTGAGAAAAAAAGAGTAAACTTCACACAAACCTTTTTCCTAACTCTCGAGCACAAACGGTCACAGTCCGCCGCGCCAGCAGGGCCGGGATCTTCCGGGCTGACTAATCATCTGAAAAGATACGAAGAAAGGATGGAATTAATTAAAACATTACTCAAACACAACGTCGCTTTTTCCACCGGACGGCAGTAGCTGGCAATATTTGAAGAGAGCCGGAAAGGGATTTCCTAGCTCTATTCAAATATAACCTTTCGCTGGGAGTAGGTCCTGCAATAAGCAAATAACGGACAGGTTTTTACAGATTTTTTTGTGCCACTGGAAGGTTCTTCCAGCGTAGGTTGAGCGTACGCAGGTGTAGCCCGGTTTATGTTCCCTGGCAAGCGAAGATGGGTTAATTAGGCTCAAGTAATAGATAGTTATTGTCGAGAGGCTGATGAAAGAATGAATGAGAAAGCAGTTTCTGGTACAAGCTGGTGTTCGGGTCGGTTCGGTGAGTAAGAGATAAACTGCCTTCGCCTATCATGATGCAACGAAACGATGAACGGTGAATATGTTCAAGTCAGCTGCTTCATTATTCTATTAAGGGAACACTTTTGAAACTTGAATTCATGATCTAGGTTGATTGAAACTCCAATCTAATGAACGTTTTTCATTGCAATTTTCATTACCAAATTGTTCTAATGCACCCCGTGAAAACTAGCATTTTCCGCTACTACTTATGCTAACACGCTTCATTAGTATTTATTTAAACTACATTTTTTCGTAATAAAAATTTAATGGCATCATTTCCGGAACCACGACTGCTTTCGTCATACCGGCGACAGCTCAGTAACTACATGGCTGCCTTCTGCCGGCAAGTACCACTTCCACCATTGAGCATTCGTTCCACAAGGACGAACCATTTCAACCCCGTCACTCATCCAACCTGCATCCGTGTCGTATCCCGCAGACATTTAAAGCCATTAGGATACGGCTACCGACGACGTCGACGCCAGCGACGACAGCGCTGATGTTCCGTCCAAAAACGCCTGGCATCTCTTCCGGTTCTGTTGGCGTTCGGTTGGTTGGTTGGCTGGCTGGCGCCTGGGTCGTCTACATAGCGATAGCAGTTGGTGGTGCGCTGTTTTCACGTGGGCAATGAAACTTAATACAACTGCCATCAGCATTACACGTAGATATACGGTGCGGAACCGAAACGACTGCGACGGTGATGGAGTTTCATTTGAATAGTGCCGTCAAACCGTTCCCCGTTTGAAGCCGGGCAAAATTAAATATTTGTGCAAATTTTTCCGCGAGATGCATGATACTCTGCACCGGAACGAAGGAGCTGCAGCAGAAACTATTTTTCATAACCACGTTTGTTTAATGTGTATTTTTTTGCTTCCGTGTTTGCAGTAGAAAAAAGTGGAATTTCGCTGCATTTTTATCCACTACCAGCAACCGGTGGTTTACACTGCTCATGCGTATTTTTAATATCATACTAAGTGCTTCTTCGTTGAATTCCCGGCAATTCCAACTAATGTGAAAAAAGTTATTACACTTTCCAAACAAACCGGAAGACGCCAATTCAAATCGACAAATCATGCGGTTCAGCGAACCTTAACTTCCCTAATTCTAACGAACATGAGACGACCCACATGCATACAAACACACCACATCACAGGACACACCGTCTCAACTACTGAAAGTGAATGTCATGTCAATCAGCAATCAGTCTTCTCGAACCGCTCCAGCGATCTGCATTTTCCGTAATCATCCTACCACCATCGCCGCCGCCTATCATTAATTACCCCTAGCTGTTGGCACAACGGACCCCATACGTGGCGGGTGTGTGAACTGAACATACACAGCAGCTTTCGGCGCCAAGTGAGGCAAGAATTCACAAAGTGGTGACCTCCCGTGCCACGTACCAACGTGTGAATGAGATATGAGAATTTAATTTTCTGTCGTTCTTTCATCAAAATGCTCTTCCCTTCTTCTGGTGTATGAGCCTGGATTGTGAACCACCATCGCCAAGGCGTTGTTGATTCCTCTCAAGAAGCTGGTAGGTCGATGAAATGTTTATCGAATTGAAAATTAGGCACAAACACGCATTTCATGGGGGCAGGGTTGTTGCTACGTACGGCACAATACGGGAAACTAATTGCTCTGACTTGCAGGGTCAGACCGGGTGCTGACAGTGATTTGCAGTTTTTGTTATTAATCGAGGAGGAGGTATTCCTACTCTTAGGAGGACTTGGTCGTGGATTTTTTTAACAAACCAGTCTATAAGTGTATATACAAAAATTTACGTGAGTATGTTTGTATGCTTGTATGTATGAATGTTTGTATGTTTGTATGGTTGTATGTTTGAATGTTTATATGTTGGTATATTTGTATGTATGTTCCGTCATAACTCCAGATAACCTTGACCGTTCTCTAACTAACTGTAAGGAAACCAACAGGGAGGGATGAGGAACGTATGAATATATGATCCGTCATAACTCCGGAACGACTGAACGGTTTTTCATAAAACTTGGCACACATGTTTAACATTTAAAGAACATTAAAGAATCAGCGCAAAAGAGTTGACAAAAGGGGGGGGGCAGTCTCATACAAGGAGGGAGGAATGTTCAAGCGGGTAAAGAGATGTGTTTCTCTTGTATTTGGAACGATAGCTGAACATAACAGGAGGGGAACAGACAAAAGGCGTAGTCGCTTTCAAATGAAGAAAAAGGGTTTTGTTTGTTGCAATATGAGAGTTTACGTTACAGCAGATGTATAAGTGGCTGAGAGACAAAGGGACCCCACCACCCCAGGCAGGGATGGCACCTCCTCAGAAGAAAAAAAGAGAAGAGCAAAATTCAAACTGTGCTCAGTCTTCAACGCGATTTATTCTGCTCCGTTTCATTTTAACTGTGCTCTTTCTTGCTGAACGCAGTTGTATGAGCAACCGCACACTGTGCTAATCATTGAGGAGAATGTTAATACACTTTGAATACGTTGATGCGATGCGCTGACGTATGACAACTACAGGTAGTTTTAACATGGGTAGTGCGTTGAGAAAAAACGACGATTGTCAGTAGCGGTCATTGCCATCAGAAAAATATTAATCCATTAATGCAGTTGAATCATGATTCTTACATTTAGTATATTCAGTTGAGTTTGGCTGCCCGTGAACGCAACTGCATCATATGGTTAGGCATGTCACAACGGTTATTCACACAATGTTATTTAGATATGGCAACATTTGAATTCCCATACATTTGCTTCTTGACGCGCACCAACAGGAAAGTCCCATTATAAACAAAGGCAATTCTCCGCTAAGATTCAAAATTTAACGACTTTTGATTGTCTTGACGGCTCTGAGTCTATAGTTGCTGTGCGCGCACCGGTTGTTTTGTTTTCACCTTTACTGTTGTAGCTACCGAGAGGACCGGAAGCAAAACCTAAAGTTGCTCATTTAAAGAGCGCATTAAGAAGTTTTTCTGCGCGTCAGTTTTCCTCATTGTGTTTAGTCTGTTTCTCATTGTGTGGATTTATTTCTCATTTCTGAAAGCAGTTCTGCTCATTGTGTTGAACAAAAAAAGTTGCACTTTTTGCACAATGAGTGAGGAAATAACAAGCCTGACCCCAGGTAAGATCGGGCAATTAGCTAGAATTTTAATATTTTAGATCTCGATTCTATCCAGGTTTTTACGAGCCATAATTTTTGACATTTTAGTAACACATCGAATGTTTTGTTTCCACACGTTCACGGTAAAACCAAGGGAACGTACGAAAAAAAATCAGATGTATTGCTGAAATATCAAATATTATGGCTCGTAAAAAGCTATTTTTCGTTTATTTTGATTTCAATTTATACCCATTCCTACTAGCGTGCCCAGGCTGAGGCACGTGTCCCATCTTTTCTGTAAAATAAAGTGCAAGACAAAATAATTTTTGTAACCCACAAATCCGCAATTTTTAATTTATCAGAGATGGTCCGTCTCCTGCTAATGTCTATAAAAAGTAACAAATATAGGGAAAAAGAGACAAATTGGATAGAAGAGAGAGAGAGAGAAACCCTAAAAATAAATAAACTGGCATGAAAAAAAATTAATGCACAATACGATAGAATAGGAGAGTAAATGGGCCAAAAAAGAAAGAAAGAGGAAATATAGAAAACAAGCAGAAAAAAACGAGGATAAATATGAAAAACGGAAGAACATTAAGAAATCAAGAAATTAAGAAAAACAGGAGAAAATGATGTAGAAAGAATTTGAAGAAAATGAGGATAAACGGGACCGACAAAGAAGACAAAAAAGAGTAGAAAAGGAGGAAAAGAAAGGAGAAAATACGGAAGTAGAAATATGAGAAAAGAAAACGAGGAAAACGAGACAGAAAATGAAAAAGCATATGAACACGAAAGACAAATGGGTACGGAAAAGGAGGAAAAGCAGGACATAATAAGAGGAAGAATTAAACAAACGAAAACGAAGAACAATAGAACAAAAAACGAAAACTGGAAAAAACTACAAAAAGACAAAAACGAGACAGGAAGAAAAGGGAAAACGGGCCGGAAAACGAGGAAACCGGAAGAGAAAAGACGAAATACAGAAAAGTAAAAGCATGAATCAGAAATAGAGCGAAAAATGAGACAGGATAAGCAAAAGGAGAGAAAAAGGACTCAGGAATAGGGCGAAAAATGAGACAGGATAAGAAAAAATCCAGAGAAAGAGCAAACAGCAGACAGAAAAAAGGAAAAACGAGAGAGAAAAAGAGAGCAAATTATAGAGAATGGAGAAAAGAATGGAAAAATTCAGAAAAGTATTCGTGTTTCTCGGACGGACTAAACAAAGAGGTGAAGTGAAAGCGAAAAAGCATCGAAAAGAGGAACAGACGAAAACGAAAAACGATGATGGAAGGAAATAAAAAGCGTTGGAAAAAGACGAAAACTGAAAAAGAAAAAACGGAAACAGGAAAGAAAACGATAAAAAAACGAGTAAAAAAACAAGAGAACAACAGAACTGAACAATATGGACGAACAAAACGCAACAATGAATCAGGAAACTTGGGTCGGAAAAAAGGAAAATGCGAGAAAACAGGTAAAGCGGGAGAGTGAAAAGAAAACGGTGCACAAAAGACAAAAACGCAAAACAAAAACAAAAAACCGAAACAGAAACGCGAAACAGCAAAAAAAAAGACGAAAACTGGGACCTAAGAAGAAAATAAAGTCGTAATGGACCAAAAAATGCCAAAAACCGAAACAGGCAACGGAAGAAACGGAAGAAAAAAGACGAAAAACGCAAAAAACCAACAAGGCCTCAGGAAACGAGAGAAAAAGAGGAAAAACTAAATAAAGAAAGGAATATTGAGCAAAATACAAAAAAAAACAAGAGAAAAGCGAAAAGGAGAATAGAAACAAAAGGAGAAAGGTGGGACAAAAACGGGAAAATGAGAGAAAAATAAGAGAAGGAAAAAAGAAAATCGGCGAACAAAAGGAGAAAATACAGAATTATGGGAAAACGAGAAAAAAAGAAGAGTAAAACGAGACAGAAAAAAATTTAAACGGAAGATAAAAGGAAACAGCAAAGTAAAACGGAACGAGACAGAAAAGGATGAAAAGCAGGACACAATAAGAGGAAGTACGGAAAAGACGAAAACAAAAAATGTATTCTAAGTAAGCTACGGACAGCAACGCAACGCAGCAACAACGCAGGATAGTAAAAAGACAAACGCAGCTCGCTTACGGTTGGCGCTCGGAAAACCGATAATCGTAAGAGTGAAATAATTAGTTTGATATTCTGAAGATGGCTGAATAGGAAATCAGTAAGCAGAAACGTAAAGAAAAGGGAAAATGTTTTCATCGTATTCACCGAAAAATATCAATTTTAAATTGCACACAAAACTTACTTTATAGTATTACTTATATAGGAGAGCGAAAATAGACGAAAGCGGAGACCAAAAACAGTCAAAAAGGGCCGGAAAAAGACAAAAAACGAGACAACAAAACAGAAAAACGGGCTTGAAAATGAAAAAAAGAGGACTTAGGAAAATGGCGAAATATGGGACAGAAAAGATAAAACCCGATTTAATCCACCTAGTGGTGAAAGGAACCTTTGTTATACGGTCTTACTTGGTATTTGAGATAGAAATCGACACGTTTTCGGAACATAATTCATCTATTGGTTAACGTTGCGTAATGCGTTGGTTTACATAAAATTTTTGAAAATTGAATAAGTTTACAAATTTTGAACAAAATAGGAACACTTTTAAATTTTGATAGATCCTTTTTTCATGTAATTGCTGAGTAAGGATAAGTAAGTTGTTATTAATTTGAGTAAGTGCAAATAAAAGTAAGTTGTAAGAGGAAATCTTATTCTTTAACATATACATTGCCTAGTAAAGGTCTAGTTTATAGGTTTTTGAACTATGCATAATTTCCTGTAATGTCATTCTATTTGATTCACATCAATAGAGTTTTCTTGAATAATTTTAATCAATTTTTATTAACCTTCGGTTACTCACGCTGTTGTATTTTGTACAACACGTGTAGGTTTTTCAACGCCATATTGTTATAAAGTTACAAATCGTTGTTTAACTAACGAATATTCTTCAATAAACTTATTCTGAGCAAAATGTCATAATTATTCAATGCATCAATAATTTATATTGTTTGAAAAATAGATCAGCATAAACCGCCATCACAGAAACGAAACAATCAGCATGCGAGGTGTACCGCAATTGCCCCAAGTGGAATTTTCTCTCGTTTCTTCATATGGAAAAATGGTGTCTGTATGCAGCAAAACTAGCCAATGTAAAATGTTTAAAATGTATCTGCTGGTAGTCGAGTAATTCGTAGTCAAAATTAAGGTATTTTTTATAATCAAAGTTCTACAGTTCCTAAACAAGCAAACATAGAGGTATACTATATTCAGCAAAGTTGTGTATTTTTATCATTTGTACATTTTTGTAATACAAGAAAAAGTCATACAACAATAACAAAAAGAGCAAAAATATAAAAACTGAGTTTACAAATTCATATACAATAAATAAGATTTTTCTATCTTAGCTGTAGAGATGGAAGGTTACTGTCTCTAGCAAAATTTCTTGTAATAATATGCTCTATAACTTTGCAGAACACATCAATGTGTTATATTGACACTGAAGAAAAATAATTTTTTTTTATTTCACTTTTAGGGGGATTAGTCAAAATTTAGATTCCACCAGACGATAGAGCTTTTAATTTCAAGAAACTATTCTAAAGGTTTGATAAACCTAAAACCAAGTTTTCCCAGTCAAACCTCTAGTGCGCACGTTTTCTTTGGTTTGGGGTTATTGAGCGCGTGAGTAACCGTGTTACAAAAGTTGGCGCGAGTGTTCGATGGTTAATATCTTTTGACCGGTACAACCAATTCTTATGAAATTTTGCATATATATTCGTAGTGTCAAAACCTCTCGTTTGATATTAAAATAATTGAAATTAGGTAAATTATCTTGGTTAAAATCATTATAAATTATTGTTAATTTTGGTGTGGTGTATACGGTTGCTCATAACTTTCAAATTAAACGTCCAATCAAAAAACCATTCAATAGTGATCTATTAGCATATATTATCTTTCAAATGAGACTAATAGCGCATAAATCGGTTTGGCCATCTCTAAGAAACAGGCGATAATTATTACCTTGTCAAAACAGGTTTTTTAAGGCTAACTTTTAAACTACTTGTTTGTTTTCAATAAAAAAAATCCTGAACAATTTAGCTTTAATAAGGGCTTTCATTTGATACTAAGATCGTTGAAATCGGTCATGTAGTTCCGGAGAAACCCGTGTCACGTATTTTTCACATTTTTGTTTATAACTTTTAAACGAAACGTCGTGTCACGAAGCAACTCAATAGTGATCTACTAGATAATAATACCTTTCAAACAAAAGTAATAGCGAACGATTCGGTTCAGCCATCTCTGAAAAACAGGCGATAGAAAAAATCATTACATACATACACACACACACACACACACACACAGACATTGCTCAAATCGTCGAACCCTATCGATTGGTATATGTGACTTGGCCCTCTGGGCCTCGGATCAATTTCGTGTTTTTCGACCAATTTTTAAACCTTTGTTATAGTATAACAAAGGTAAAAAGAAAAAGCGGATTGCAATAATACAAGGAAAAAATGAGACAGAAAAATCGGAGGGGTTGTGTACAAGACACGACCGCATATACAGGTGACGCAGGACTACGTAAGTCTCTCGCAGGAGACGTAAGTAGCATGTATCCATGCTTGTAATCATTTGATTCTTCATGTATGCTATATGCAACATATATACATGCGTTGTATGTAACATTTATCAAAGTAGTAACATTGCAAAGAATATTTTTGCAATTGCATATTGCAATTATGTATACGTTCAATTCTCAAAAGATTTCAGTTATTTCTATGTGCATTTGGAAACAATTTAACAAAATCAAGAACACAAACTTGCTTTTCTGCTACCTTACAGAAATTAAAGATTGTTTTTATTACCCATGGTTCCCCACGTTGAAGGGATTTTACCAATTCAACCCTATTTTATCAATAGCACATCTTTTCACTACACTTCTAATAAAACGGTTAACATGCGTATTCATATAGTCATATTATAACCGAACACTAAAGCTGTAGCACATTTTACCAGCACGGATATCATATTCGCCTAGGTTTAATCGTCTCGCAGTAAAGAATTTGCGATCTGTTGGGACAACGAACTTGTATCATTTTTTCTGGCACACTTCCCTAACACAGACATCAAATTGGACTAGGTTTAATCGGGTTTGTAAGAAATCTGTTGGCACGAGGGGGCTTTGTCACTCTTTCTGGCGTACTTCCCAAGCAAGGACATCAAAATGGTCTAGGTTTAATCACGGTGTTCAGAAATCTTCTTGAAATAAGGCAGTTTTGTCACTTGTTTTGGCTTACTTCCCAAGCACAGATATCAAATTGGTGTAGGTATAGGTCATCGTAAAGAATCTTCCAACCAATCACGAAGCGAGAAATCTGGTAAAACATAGGTTCATTATTTTCAATTTTTCAATAGTTCTACATCAAGAATCCATACTTTTCTTTATTTGGGCCAATTCTTAAAAGATTTTTCAATCGATTGGTGTAAGAATATTGAAAATCGTTCGGGATACCACTAAGCTATTAGCGTTCAAAACCTGATCACTTTTCGAGAAAGATTTTTTGGAATTACCCCCTATACCAGCTAGCTTCCTGGAAGATGTAGTCCTACGTCAAAAGTGAGAAAACTCGACAATATGGGAATACGCAACAGAAAACAAGATAAACCAAAAGGGAAAAGAACAATTGCGAGAGCGAGAGGAAAGAATACCGATGGAAGAATCAAGGAACACAGGAAAAAGAGGTCAAATTGGATGCAACTATAGAAAGATGGAACAATAAACGAAAAAATGGGAAAGAACTATAAGGAAGAAAGTCCTGTTTATCCGACGGACTTAAGAGAAAAAAAACGTGAAGCGGAAGATGATACACCTAAACCAGACAGAAAAAGCAAAAAGGGGTAAAAAAGAGGAAACAACGAACAGACGAAGACGAAAATCGAAAATGCAAGAAGATAAAAAGAGCTATAAAAAGACGGAAACGAAAAAAAGGAAAACAGAAGAGTAAATATGTAAAACGGGGAAGAAAACAACAAAGAACGAGTTTAAAATATGAACAAAACATGAGACTGAAAATAAGCGAAAATGGGAAAAACTTTTAAAATGATTTGCAATGGTCTAACTTGAAAAACTGAATGGACTAGCAATGAAAAAAAGAAGAAGGATAACAGAAAGAGAAGGAAAACATGACAAAAAAAGAAAACGGAAAACAAAAGGAAACGGAAAAAAAGAAAAACAGAACAAGATAGCAAAGGAGGAAAAGTAAGACATAATAAGGAGGTAGTATGAAACGGACGAAAACAAAATGTTAGAACGTATAAACGTTAGAAGGATAAAAAAATGGAAAAAGACGAAAGAAAACCAAGAAAAGAAAAAACATCAAAAAGGGGTCAGAAAATGAAAAAAGAACTAGACAGAAAAAAAGAAAAAATAACCTAGCTTAAAACGAGGAGAAACGAAAGAAAAAAAGGGTTTAGGAAAAAAGTGAAAAATGAGACAGGAAAAGAAAAAAAAACAGAGAAACAGGAAACAGCGGACAGCAAAAAGGAAAAAAACGTGAGAGAAAAAGTGAGAAAACGACAAGAAAGGAAATGCGGAACAGAAAGCATGAGAAAGGGAAACCAAGAAGAGCGAAAGGGAAAAAAGAATACCGGTGTATGAAACGAGGAAAACAGGAAAAAGAGATAAAACGGGGTATAAATGGAGAAGCATGGGACATAAAAAGGGAAAATGAGACAGACAAATAAGAAAAGAATTCCGGTATCTCGGACGAACTAAAGAAAAAGGTAAAATGAAAGAGAAAAAGTCGTGAAACGGGAGATGAAAAACCTGGAGAGAAAAGAAAAAAAAGACCTGAAAACAAAATAATCGCCACAGAAAATCGGGGCATCATAAACAGGACGGAAATGAAAATTAAAGAAGATAAAAAGGTTAGAATACGACAAAAACTGGAAATGAAAAATAAGAAAAAAGAGAAGTGAATAGACGAAAAACAAGAAAGAAAATAATAAAAAATGAGTTTAAAATATGAGAAAAACAGGACCGATAAGCAAATAGCAAAAAGCCGAAGAAAAGCGAAACAATATAAAAGGAAACATAGTTCAACAAAAAGCCAACGCAGATCGCTTACCAAGAAAACGGTACAGAAAAGAAGAAAACACGGAACAAAAAAAAACCCGAGAAAATGGAACAGGAAAAGATAAAAAACATAAAGCAGAAACGGGGTAAAACGTGTGAAATAGAAATAGAAAAATGTCAATCCTAATTTCAAGTAAAATTTCGCGTCTAATTCCGTATCCGTATGCTGTTCGAAGTAAGTCTTCAAGTTCAGATTAGTTCAAATTTAAGTTTGATTTCAATGATTTGATGTCCAATGTCAAGCTCAATTTCTAGTTCAATTACATGTTCGATTTTAAATTCAATTTCATGTCTAATTTAACTTCCGTTTTAGGTTTATTTTTAAGTTATATATAAACTTTGATTTCAAATACAATTAGAATTCCAATTTCAATTCTAATTTCAAGTTCAATTTCAAGCCTTAATTTCTAATCCAATTCCAAGTCTGATTCAATTCCAAATTCAAATAAAATTTCAAGTTCAATTTCAAATCAATTTCGGCTAATTTTGCTGTTTACCAGAACAAAAAGCACTAACGAACTGACATAACACAGGGATTCCACTTATGACCGTACTAAAACTCGCCAGCAGGCGATCACGTGTTCACAAGCAAGGGATCGCTTATGCCAAACCGAAGAGATGAAAATAGGTACGGAAGACAGATTTAAGCAAAAGTTCATTTCAATTAAAACCTGTATGAGCATAAGAAATAGGTCGATATTTCTTGAATATTTCACGAACGGATAATATAATTATTTTGTCAATGGTCAATGATCTTTGATTGAATGATTTATTTTTTTCGTGTCAGCCACATAGTCAGGTGGGATTTGAACTCACAACTCTCAATCTCGCTTCTAGTGCGTTATCCAATTATACCACCGGCCAGTTTATCAACAGGGAGCCTGATATCAGTTTTCTTTTTCGCAATTCCAGTTCGTTCGATCTTTACTCACATGTTTCCCAGCGTAGAGTATAGTTTTAGAAAGTAAAATTGTAAACATTTAGGAATCAAAACATTGTATATTGAAGCTAAACGTCAGTGAAATTTTTTCCAATGTGAACTTAACTCTACATTCAGCAAATAAAATATATTGTTCAAGAACTTCTCCTTGTTATATTTTTTATTATTTACCCCTCGTTGTAAAATTCAGACCAACAACGGGTTTCCATCGGCGAGCGCTGTATTTTTCGCAATCCTGCGCAACCTACCTACTACCTTCCTAGCGGAGAAAACAGATCAAAGATTATAAGCTTCTGCATCATTAAATTGAACGGTTTCAATTGCTGATAGAGCGACTTGACTGGCTTTTGCACGATAAACCGGATTGAAGCCGCATTTAATTGATGCCGTCTTCTCCTGTAACATCACAGCCGGAGAAATGAGCTCCGTCAATTGATGACATTTTTAATCCAACAAGAAGCGGTGCACGTCATGCGGTAAGCTGTCACGGTTAGAAACTTTTTGCGCGCCCCGCTCTCGTGTTATTAGCTGCTCTGATTCGGTGAAACTATGTACACTGCCACACGATTTACCGACGAATCGTGATTCAAATCCCTTAAGCACCATTTTCAGTGGAAGAACGAGGTCCGTCGTAGCAGGACCGTATCGCGTGAACAGGCTACGGAACCTCACGGGGATGGAAAAAGACAGACAAGCACAACCAATGCCAAGCGCGCGCTGCACCGGGCGGGAATCGCAGGCATTTGGCCGCAGAATTAAAATAACTCTTTATTAAGAAACAATATTTTGATAAGATAAACGAAATATGGACTAAATAAACAAGAACGACGGATGCAACGACGACGTTGGTTTCGACGGGAGTTCAATTTGGTTCCTCGCGGGTTGGGTGGAGAAAGGGTGGGTGAGCAATGTGGAGCCACCGAAACAGAATGGGCGACAGCAAAAGAACAGTTTGACAGTCGAGCAAAAAAAAAGAAGGAGAGTCATGGAGTGAACAGCGCCAACGACGGTCGCTTATTATTCATCGAAATTAGATTGGAGTTAAGTAAATTTTCTTGTTCAAATTGAATAGCTTTTTTCGGACGCGACGTGCTTCTCTCTTTGCTATGCAGTGGGGGCTTCGAGTTGAAACGGACGACTTTTATTTATCGCGCGCGGATTGTACCGGATGAAGATAGCGACCGAAGAGATATCGGTGATATGCCTCGTTTGGCCACTACTGGATACTTAAACGAAGTTTAGTTAATGGACGGTGTGCTAAATGTTCGATACTGATTGCAATTAAAGTTTGTCGTGTCAAAATACTTCACGTGCTCGCTTTTTGCGTAACCTAAAAGACAAAATTCTGCAGTTTAGGGTATGAATTGAACTTTAAAATGGTCGTTTGTTTTTATAAAGATGGACTTTCCATGTAGCCTGAGCTTGTTTCAGCAGGCTTTTCGATCCGTCTGTCGATTTCACCACAGAATGGAGCAACGAGATGGCTTATCGGCTTCAACAACAACAACAACAACAACCGACAGCCACAGCCGCATTCGATTAATTTCGGTGGCGTCTTGTCAGCGGGAGATTTTCACCCGATAAAGACGGCGGTCATGCAATCAACGGTCTTCGACCCGGCACAGGATTGCGTGATTCGCAGCCAGAAATTCTTCACGCAAACAGTTTTTTTACAAACTGGGTGCATACGGAAAGTTTCGCTGTTAGCGAAAACTGCCAGCCGCGCGTTGGTTGTGGAAGTCAACTCGATAGAGGAAATTCCAATTATATTTTAATTTTCACTCTCTAATCAGTAAATAACAAAAATATATGTTTCAAGCTTTATCTAACAATACAACGCAATTATCAAGCTATTTCAATTACCAGTCTACCGTAATTACAACAGCACCGCCCGCAGGAAACACCGTCGTCGTCACACCAGCCACTCGCTGCTACAAAATTATCAAAAGCCAATTATGAAATTCAGAACCTCAGAACCTTTGCCCACGATAGTTACGGTCAGCGCGGTTAGCTCCATAATCGTTCCATCATGATGTGTCTTCTTTCCGTTTCACCCGGCTCCGTGCCCGGCATCCACCGACCGGGGGCAATTATTCCGCGCGGTGGAAGTACCCTAACAATCGGGCTGGAAGAATTTCATTAGATTTGACCTCGGCGATGATGGCAGCAGCTGTGTGCGCTCTCCTCCCCTTGCCGAATCTGATTCTGAAGGATTATTGTTCCCCGATGATGATGGTTCATATTTGTGGAGTTTTCTTTTCGCGTGGTGGTGGTCTGAAGATGGTCGTGTGTGAATCGGCAATGCTGAAATTACTTTTGAAAGTTATGGCAAGTAAAGGATCAGTTGAGTTGTCACGAGTAGGTTGACTGCTGATGTATATTTTTATCAGGAACAATAGGACTCCCTTCACAAATATCGTTTTCCTTATTTCAGTGGCACACTAACACCACAGACAAACAGGCGAAACACTCACATTCCATCATCCATTCAAAACACACTCGTTTTTCAAAAACGTATGTTTCGCAATATGGTTACACCGTAGCGCTTGAGTGTTACTACGAGTTTTCAATATAAAACCCTAAAAATATAAATTACTCCGTAACATGCAGAACAGAGGGTGCTAGCGCGCAAGGACAATGTGTAGGATGATTGTTTTTAAAGCATTTTCTTCTATGAACAGTTCATGACATGACATGACAGTTCGTTATTGCTAACATCCTCAGTTATGCAAGATGCTCAACATGCTTTTTTGAGTAAAGAGTGGTTTTTGCTTGGAGGATGGAATTAACGCCAGCGTCGCGTCTGTTTGTCTATGTTTAAGTCATGATGTTGTTTTTTTGTTAGGTTATAGTCACTTTAACAGCTTGGGTCATACGTGACTTCTGCAGGATTGGGATTTGAACCCGGGTCCTCGCCGTGAGAGGTGTGAATGCTAACCACTGACTCCAGTCATGATGTTGATTTTGTCAATTATTGATTAGGATATAGATAAAATTAACTCAAAAAGTTTCAAAGTACAATCAAAATCATGAAATTTAATTGAATCGAAAATCTCTAGATACTCTTAAACTTATAACAGTATTTGCGCCAAAAATAAACGGCGACTGATTTTATTTTTCGCAGAATTTCTAACACATTTCATAGGTATTTCATTACGCCAAATATAGCTATTCTGCCTTCTTGTTAGGTCAATTCTCGGAACTAGCACTACCATGTACTGTCTATTCGGAGCGAATCTTTCCTTTAGAATAAAGATAGCACGTGTGGCATGTTTCCCTGGTTCTGTCTTTGTATAAGAATAGCTACAAATTTCTCAGAATTTAATTATTTAGGCCTATACTTAGCTTAGCTAAATTTCTGCTTCTTTGAGAGCAAATCCAATATTGGCTGTTCGACTTTGGAATTTACATGAAAAAATATGTTCTGGATCGTTAACTAAATCTAATCTTTCTGCTAATTATCAAAAAAATATTCAATATTACTGAAGGTTCGAGCTGAAATCATCATTGCTATCAAAAGAAACCGATAAAATACAGGGTGCGCTAATTGGACCGCAACAAACTTCACACTGATACAACTTACAAGTCATAGGTAATTTTTACTGAGGTTAAGGACGTCTATTGTTCACAAGTGTTCCAAACAGTTTAGAGTGTATTGTTTGCACTGTATTTTTATCGCAGTCAGTTTTTCGAAATTTGGAAAATATGGCGTTTCCCAGAAAGTAACGTCGCGAATTTATTTTGCGCAAGCACCTGGAAAATCCTCAACTCTCTCATCGGGACATCGGAAAACAACTCGAAATCGTGCAGTCAACGGTGAGTCGTGTGATTAAACGTTGCTATGAAACTCTGAGCATCGAACAGAAAGAGAAAGGATCACAAGCATGGCGTGGAAGCGTTTAGGCGGAATCCAATGCTTCGGTCAGGGATGTGGCCAAAAAGTTGAATCTGTCCAAGTCTTTCATTCAGAGAGCCAAGGACCGGAAGGGACTGCATACGTACAAAATGCAGAAGGCTCCAATTCGATACAAACGGTAAAATACGGTAGGAATGTCACGGGCCTGGGGACGGGCCTGTACACCGAGATGCTGACGAAGCCGCATTGTCCCGTCATGGATGTTGAGACTTACGTCATGGCGAACTTCCGATAGCTTCCAGGGCTACTATGCTTCACCGCCCAGCTCAAGTTTGATGTTCCGGAAGAAGTAAGGATGCAGAAACTTTCAAAGTTTGCTAAGAAATAGATGATTTGGCAAGCGATCTGCTCAAGTGGCAAACGGAGTACGCCGTTCGTGACAACCGGGACTGTAAACAGGCAGATCTACCTCTACGAGTGTCCACAGAATCGTCTGCTTCCTCTGTTGAAGCAACTCGAGGACCCTATGATCTTCTGGCCGGATCTAACTTCGTGCCACTATTCGAAGGATGTCCTGGAGTGGTATGAAGTCATCGGGCTTACTTTCGTACCCAAGGGCATGAACCTCCCCAATGCACCGGAACTAAGGCCCATCGAAAAATACTGGGCTGTGATGAACCATCGGCAGTGTAAATCTCTGATTTCATCCCTTTTTGATGCCATATCAGCGAACATGGGTCAATGAAGAATGAGGTAGTTAACCTGTAGACTCATCATCAGTTGTTTGTGAATTTCAAGGAGGTGTACGATATAGTCAAGCGAAATGAGCGGTGGCAGATAACACTTGAGCCAGCTTTTCCTACGAAACTGACAAAGCTGAGCTGAATCCAACAACGCCAGATGGATCCAAAACAAACGTTAAAATAGCGAGTGAGACCTCAGTTACCAGATGTTGGATCCACTGTAGGAAGAGAAAGTGCTCTTAAAATTAGTTTGACAATGCCTTACAATATGTTAATTGGTTTTTCAAATGACATCGATGACTGAAAAGGCTTTTTGGCCTATTAAATTAAAAAAAAGCACTGAGGTTGGTACTCATCACCAACACTGTCAATCAAAGCACATGGTAGCTGGCAGAAAATGTGGGAGTCCAAATATTGCTGGTGTCGCGGTGTAGTTGAATTGGGAACGAATTGAATGAAAAATTCGTATATCTGAGTACGCTCGGGACATCAGACTTATGACGCTGTGGTCCGTGCTAAAATATGCTACTCCGTTTATAGAAAACACGTTCCCGCTTGCAGTGTGTTTTGCCGACTTGCCACCTGAAAATCATATGAAAATGAGGTGCGAAACCAATTTCTTTGCTTTGGTACGAAGCTATATCCAAGGGAGCCAAGTTCATTTTTATCCTGGCTTTTTCGTTTCGACAGCAGACGGCACGCTCCGTTCGGCGTATGCGTCATGTGAATGTATGAGACAGAAATTAACAAAGAAGGAAATCATGTAAGTTAACTGGCACCGTGCACATCGGTGCCAAGTCGTAGACAAAGCAGCGTGCTCTAGTGTTTTCTTTTCCTGGTTTCGAGCCAATACATAGCATTGGCGGTCCCAGTCCCAGTCCCAGTCCCAGTCCCAGTCCCAGTCCCAGTCCCAGTCCCAGTCCCAGTCCCAGTCCCAGTCCCAGTCCCAGTCCCAGTCCCAGTCCCAGTCCCAGTCCCAGTCCCAGTCCCAGTCCCAGTCCCAGTCCCAGTCCCAGTCCCAGTCCCAGTCCCAGTCCCAGTCCCAGTCCCAGTCCCAGTCCCAGTCCCAGTCCCAGTCCCAGTCCCAGTCCCAGTCCCAGTCCCAGTCCCAGTCCCAGTCCCAGTCCCAGTCCCAGTCCCAGTCCCAGTCCCAGTCCCAGTCCCAGTCCCAGTCCCAGTCCCAGTCCCAGTCCCAGTCCCAGTCCCAGTCCCAGTCCCAGTCCCAGTCCCAGTCCCAGTCCCAGTCCCAGTCCCAGTCCCAGTCCCAGTCCCAGTCCCAGTCCCAGTCCCAGTCCCAGTCCCAGTCCCAGTCCCAGTCCCAGTCCCAGTCCCAGTCCCAGTCCCAGTCCCAGTCCCAGTCCCAGTCCCAGTCCCAGTCCCAGTCCCAGTTCCAGTTCCAGTTCCAGTCCAAATCCAAGTCCAAGTCCAAATGAAAGTCCAACACCAAGTCCAAGTCCAAATCCAAGTCCATGTCCAAGTCCAAATCCAAGTCCAAGTCCAAGTCCAAGTCCAAGTCCAAATCCGAGTCCAAGTCCAAATCCAAGTCCAATTCCAAGTACAAATGAAAATCCAAGTCCAAGTCCAAGCCCAAATCCAAGTCCAACACCAAGTCCTAGTCCAAGTCTAAGCCCAAGTCCAAGTCCAATTCCAAGTCCAACATCAAGTCCAAGTCCAATTCCAAGTCCAACATCAAGTCCAAGTCCAAGCCCAAGTCGAAGTTCAAGGTCAAGTTCAAATTCAGATTCAAGTACAACTCCAAATCCACGTCCAACTCCAAGGTCAAGTTCACATTCAGGTTCAAGCACAAATTCAAATCCAAGTTAAAGTCCAAACCCAAGTCCAAGTCGAACATGAAGCCAAGTCCAACATGAAGTCAAGTCCAACATGAAGTCAAGTCCAAGTCCAAGTCCTAGTCCAAGTCCAAGTCCAAGTCCAAGTCCAAGTCCAAGTCCAAGTCCAAGTCCAAGTCCAAGTCCAAGTCCAAGTCCAAGTCCAAGTCCAAGTCCAAGTCCAAGTCCAAGTCCAAGTCCAAGTCCAAGTCCAAGTCCAAGTCCAAGTCCAAGTCCAAGTCCAAGTCCAAGTCCAAGTCCAAGTCCAAGTCCAAGTCCAAGTCCAAGTCCAAGTCCAAGTCCAATTCCAAGTCCAAGTCCAAGTCCAAGTCCAAGTCCAAGTCCAAGTCCAAGCCCAAGTCCAAGTCCAAGTCCAAGTCCAAATCCAAGTCCAAGTCCAAGTCCAAGTCCAAGTCCAAGTCCAAGCCCAAGTCCAAGTCCAAGTCCAAGTCCAAATCCAAGTCCAAATCCAAGTGCAAATCCAAGTCCAAATCCAAGTCCAAATCCAAGTCCAAATCCAAGTCCAAATCCAAGTCCAAGTCCAAGTACAAGTGGAAGCCCTAGTCCAAATCCAAGTCCAAGTCCAAGCAAATTGTAAATTGTAGATTATAAATAGTCAATTGGTAATTGTAAAGTGTTACTGCTGAAATATTAAGTTAAAGTTAAGTTAAAGAATTTCCACTCTCTACATGAAGACCCCGAACAAAACACGAAGCCATTTTCAACCAAGTTTATTGATCTTTACTGCGCCAAATTTGGTGGTGGGACAAACCACGTATCGAAGAACAAAACGGATACAGCAGCTTTCCGTTTCAATTTCCTGTAAGGGGGATATAAGTTTCCCCCCGGCCGGATGTTGTCGATTTCAACTGGGAGGCGGCGCACATATTTTGGACAAAACATTCTCCTCCTAGTTTTTTGTTTAATTCTATATTCTAGGGAATGCAGAACAACACAACCGGCTGAGAAGTTTAATTCTAAGTGAAAAGTGTAATTTATCGAATGGTTGTTCTTTGTTTACGTTCGAGGGTGCCGGATCACGTAACCGATAAGCAACGAATTGGCAGGCAGGCAGAATACATTTTCCGCTATTGAATAAAACCTTGTTTGCCCTCAACGAGGAGGGGGGCAGCACGTTTGAAATTCGGAAAGCTCCAGGCTATGAAGAAGGAAGATTACGCTGGCACGTTCCAGTTAGTAAAATCATATACATCGAAAGTTTATGAATATGGCTCTGCGATAATATAAAATATTTATAGAATTCGTGCAGCTACAAGCCGTAGTAACGATACATGATATGCTTCTGTTTTTCTAACGGGTTAATATAGCCGTAAGCATCTATGACGAAGCATTTTATATATACTCTAGCGCTCTTTAAAACGAACAATCGTTTGCATTGAACTGTTCCCCAATGCAATGTACCCTGCAAATGATAACGAAAAGTTATCTGTCAGACTTGTTTTATCAGCTGAGCAAACACTCGTGCAAATTTCGCAAGACATGTCGCTGCCTATGTAGTAGGTAATGTAATTGCATACAGTGAATCACAATTTTCCGACAAATTATTCAAATTTCGATCCCAAAACGAATAAGTTCTCTGAAATGCACTCGGGCGGTTTTTTTGGCAAACGTGGCTCTTAAAATTTATGAACTCCGATCATTTTCCGGCCAACTGTCTCCATAAATCACTAACTTACGCGCTCGCGGAAATTTCCCATCGGGCGATGAAATTTTTTAGAACGAGCCTTCCCCATCGAACAAAAAAAATAAAGAGCACGAAGGAAACGGAGCTCTATATTTGTGTAAACTTTTGCCGAAAACAACGCCATTTAAATTTATGCTAATGCTGCACTGGCATCAGCGGCACTTTGGCTGCTTGACAGTGAGAACCACCAAAATGCTTGTCATGTAACGAGACTCGAAAGTCAGGCGGAGAAATTAATCACCTTCACGCGATTCACGCATGATGCGACCAAAGTATGACGTCTATTTCTGCCGCTTTCGCCACTTTGTCAGACAGAATTTGTCCGACAAAGTACACTCGAGCAGGACAGGGCAAGTAAGTTGGTTGAAACAATTATCGAGTCAACTTTATCACGCACGATGTGATGCGATGCGATGGCCTACAGTGAGTGCTTGAACAGTGATGGTCGATGAGTGGCGAGTGGACCGGTATCGTCCATCCACCGTCATGAGGGCGAAGCAGCAGAGGATGTTTTAATTTGTTACTGCTTTATCATCGACCCGGATGGCCGTTCGAATTCGTCCCAATTAGTCGAGCGAGCGGCGACCGATAGCGGATGCGCTGAGTTAGAAGGGATTATAAGGTTTCGAGATGATTCCGATAGAGTCAATGTGTCACGATTTGAAAAACGCTAGGGGATTTAATGGGATATAGAACAGTGGTTAATAATAATTATAGCTTTGACTTCTTAATGACGGTTTATTAAATGTATAGATAAACAAATTTTACATTTTTACTTTCAGGTTTAAGACCGAACGCTATAATTTGTCACAATCAAAATGTTCCTGTTTCAGTCAATGGAAGACTGTGAACAACACACTGTGTATGATTATTATTTAAACTTTCGATAGAACTGCAAAGCAACAGACATATTTCAAACCCAACTATAAACGAAACCCGCCCAATTTGGTGTGTTCTCATATCTCGCATGATGATTGACGTCGAGAAATTCAGTCTTAAGTTTTCCGCTTCACTGTTTACCTCGTTAGAAACTTCTTTCCGAAAGCGAACATCGAAAGGAGATGAAAAGTAT
The DNA here is from genome assembly GCF_943734655.1 of Sabethes cyaneus. Taxonomy (NCBI): domain Eukaryota; kingdom Metazoa; phylum Arthropoda; class Insecta; order Diptera; family Culicidae; genus Sabethes; species Sabethes cyaneus. Next base: position 70,185,726 of record NC_071354.1, on the reverse strand, counting down.
ACAAATAATCTGACTTGGTGGGTCCTCCACAGAGTGATAATTGAGGTAGACGTGCCGTACATAAGCTCGGTATGAGATCAGTTTACCGAGACTGATGTCGGATCGGAAATACTCCCATTTGTTTAACGATTTAATTAGAGGATCAGTGACGGTGACGGATTACAACGCTGGGATGATGAAATGCATCCGAAATATTGGGTAAAGCCATGTTATACTTTTAACAACTCATTATAAACGCTGAAGTGGTGAAGCTTTATCCGTTGGATATCAGAAATAATCTCGTTTTAGTTTTTGGAATAATCATTTCACAGCCTGTCGCTATCCAAATATCTTCTTACCGGAGGACGTGATATATTATGGCACAGTAATACATTAAACCTGCCATATTCCATTAAATTTCCTCCAGCCGAGCTCTGCGAAGTCATCGTCGTTCGAGAGCAGTTACATCGTCGAGTTTTCCCATCATAACCACAAAGCGAGAACGGAAACTATAACGATGACGGTGCGGTCGGAAACTGTCAACCGAATCTCGAAGATAGCATCTTTACTCCCAGCAAAATCCCATTAACTTTCATAACTTAATGATGGCAATGCACTCTCCGACTTGCACCCCGGAGGGCCCCAAAGAAATAGGCTAAGTGTAATAAAATACCCCAAACCGGGCCGAAGTTTCAGGTGCGCTACGGTATGCGATGGTTTCAGCACACATCGAAGCCATTAGTAGCCGTCAGGAGTTGGCACGAGTGTACTTCAAACAAAAACACTTTCATTAGGTGGAAGGAAACTCCACCTATCTACGACCGACTTTGGCTTGGCACACGTTCGATGAGGTCCTTTTAACGAGTAATTGGATTTTATGAAGCACACATTCATTGATCTACACAAAGTCAGAATCCCAACAGAAAGGAAAGACACTACCGACTATTCAAAGATCATCCGACCAAGAATTGACACGTAGCAAGCATTCTGTTTAATATGAAAATAATAAGACTTCGGAAAAGCAGCCCCACGGCGGACGGACGCAAATCGCACTAGATTTCCTCGCGAGCACAACCTACAACGACGGTCGGTGGTGACCGGAAAATACTGCTTACGCCAACAACACAACGAACGGTATAAGGTAGCTAAGCAAAATAACCAGGTTGACGTCGGTCGTTCCTTATAACTCAAAAAGCCCCCTCTGCTGTAGGATAGCTCCCGCGTGGAACAAAGCAATTAACTACGTTCCTTGCCAGGTTAATTGAATAAGTGATTCTGGTGGAATGACAGTGTGATAGCCACATGAAACACTCTTCACAGCACAGCCAGACAGGCACTATGACACTCACTGGGAGGCTATAGGGAGGAAAAATCTGACAAAGTTCGGCACACCCACGTGATAGCATTCATTAGCGCTCAGCCGCAGGATTATGGCTTTGGGATGTACGAGGGAAACTGGCTGGAGTCACAAGAGGTGTAAACCCTTCAATAGCCGTATAAACGGTGGCAACTAGGTTACAATATGAGAGCCACGGCAAGCCCTCCTAAGGGTTAATGTTACCGAAGTACACCACTTCCGAAGTGTCACCCTTGACTTATCCTTCTTTATTCCGCTGTTAATGGAGCTTCCGGAAAATGACGGTTAATTTATTTAATTAATTACAAGGCACAACCGAGGACACGGTGCGGTGGCGGTACAGATTCGTTCGCTTTCGCAGCGTAATCATATTATCCCTGTCTTGGAATCCATCACGATGCGCACGGAAAACCACAACGGCAACGACGTGTGAACAATCTCAACAACAGCGAAAGTCATAAACCGAACTGATGGTACTGCTGCTGACTCGCTGCTGCTGAGATTTAGTTTGATGGCCGTACAGGATATGTATACTGCCGGAAGCAATTTTGTGGCCGAGAGGATGAAACTAGGCGGAAGGAAGTGATGATTAATTTCTGCTGTTGGAAATTAGAGCTGATTCCATTTGCATTTGATATTGTTTTCCAATAAAGTACCGGAAAGCGTTAGCAGGTATCAAGTGTAATTCCTTACTTCTGTACATTGAACTGTCAAAATCAATGCCGCAATGCACAATTTTATTTATTCTGTCACCTAACTTTTCGCACGAGACTTCAATTTTTTTATTCTGCCACCTAACTTTTCGCGCGAGACTTCAATTTTGACTAGGTTTTAATAGAATAGTGATGCAACATGAAGGATGGCTGCAAATCTCACGAATACATTTTTCGTTCAGGACATTAAATTCGTTTAAGCTGACATAAGAGAAATAACTCGTGGTGACCTGTTATTGCGTTCAGGAGACTCGGAATAAGTAAGGACAACTCTCTCATGGGACGCTGCCTGAAAGAACGTTGTACACTGAAGTCGCTTTTTACGCGGTTGTCGGAATTCACGCGGTTTTTTTACGCGATTTTCGAAATTTACCCGGTTTTTTTACGCGATTTTCGAAATTTACGCGGACGTGCTCAAAACGTCTATTGTTTCGCGTAGTGTTGAAATCCACAGTTTTTGTTTACGCGAATTTTGGAACTAACGCGGTTTTTTACTAGGTTTTCGGAATTAACGCGTTTTTTTACGCGGTCTTCGGAATTTACGCGGATTTTTTTACGCGGTACCTGGTTCAATCGTGCTGATTCTGTAAATAGAGCATCTCGTGCTTATTGGGAATACTTCTTCCTAGGTGAACACTGATTTTCAGTTGCATACTGTGCAGCTTTAAAGCTGTAATGTATTTAAACTAATGAGCGTTCAAAGGTGAATATATAAATCTTGCATTTTCAGTTTTTTTTCTCCCTTTACAGGTTCTAGGTCTACCGGACCTAGAACTGGCAATCTACGGGTAAATACAGGTAAGTAATTTCAGGTTATCCACTAAGCCAATGGTATATTTTTAATGCGACAACTAACTAACCTGACATTCATCACTATTCTATATATCGAAAGACTTGGTATTTCGAACGAAAGTTCCTTCGAACGAAATTTCCGCCAGCAAAATCAAATGGGCAAAACATCTCGTTCGAAACAAGTCGAACGAAATAAAGATTCGTTCGAAATACAGAATAGGAGTGATTATTTGACTTACAACTTTGAAATTCACTTGTAGCTTCTGGTTTTACTCCAACTCTAGTCAGTTACATATTTATATAATCTTTGAACTAAACTTTAATTAAAATCATTCGATCAACACGTTTGAATAAATTGAACTGTTTATTTCTTTTTTGCGTACAAACATATTCAAATCTCTCACTACCAAGGGGCTGACAAAACCTGTTTTCACTCCGCTTGACAAGACTGAACCATGGGTCTGTCAACAGGTGCTGTTTCCTTTGCTGTGCGTACAGAACTTGTCCCAGTACTATTAACTCTTGATCCATCCATACCGGCCGTGGCCGCCACAATTCGATCACCATCTCCAGCAACTCAACTCTGTCTCTCCATCTACCCCCTGATTGCCTCATGGCCAGCCCAGTTAGCTTCAGAGTACGATACTGGCCTAACAAACCAGTCGTCGTATGTTTGAATCTCGCCTGGAAGGTGCTGGTATAGAGTCAGTAGGATTGTTGCACCAGCCCCGTAATTGGCATGTACTCTAATAACCGGCTGCGAAGTTTGTCGATAAAGAAGGGTCAAGTTCTCAACAGGACGTTTATACCCATGGCTTTGCTTTTGACTCATAGAAGACTTGACCAACACCGTCTGCACTGCATTCAATACAAGTGTTCATCCCATGATTCTAATAGGAGATTTGAATGCTCACCGCAAAGCCTACAAATCAGACCATAAGGGAAAGCCGGCCCTGTTGTTTGTCGTAGATAACATTCTGGTAGTTTTGAACTCTGGAGAAGGAACTAGACTGTATAGACTGGAATGGGCAGTGAATGCAGACTGTATGAGTAGCGATGATTTCCCTATCGGAATTTCGCTAGTGGAGGAGGAAAGGTCATACCAATCAAAAACAAGACAGTGGCTTTTCGATCTCGCGGACTGGAGAAGCTTCGAAGATAGTGTACATCACGGATCGAAGCACGGATCATTTGGGCAGTTTTACGGAAATAGTGTGGTTCAGTGCAATTGAGTTTACTCCACGAACAGTGGGATGAAAATCGGTCAGCTGGTGGAATGCAGAAGTGAAGAAGGCGGTCAAACTGCGAAGAAAAATGCTGAAGAAGATGAAGAAACTACCGGACGATCATCCAGGAAAAATCGAAGCAGTGCAGACTTTTTAGTTGGCTCGAAATAACTCCAGGAAAACTATCCGGGAGGCAAATCGTAGCCCGAGTAAATGATCATAACAAACATATAACAAAAAAATATCTCAATTAGATAGAAATAACAGAACTTGTTATATTTTTGATCAGACAAAATAATGATGCTAACAGAATTATTACAAGTTTTGCTCTTATATCAAAATTTGTTATAATTTTGTTACAGAGCAATTTCAGCTTGTTCCAGCTTGCGAACGGTTTGTCTCGACTAGTTTTGATTGCAATGAAGTTTTGCTAATTACAATCCCGCACCGAATCATTTTCCATGAAATATATTTTTTCGTCAAGAGAAACTTTTAAAAAGAGCCCGAGTAAATGATCATAACAAACATATAACAAAAAAATATCTCAATTAGATAGAAATAACAGAACTTGTTATATTTTTGATCAGACAAAATAATGATGCTAACAGAATTATTACAAGTTTTGCTCTTATATCAAAATTTGTTATAATTTTGTTACAGAGCAATTTCAGCTTGTTCCAGCTTGCGAACGGTTTGTCTCGACTAGTTTTGATTGCAATGAAGTTTTGCTAATTACAATCCCGCACCGAATCATTTTCCATGAAATATATTTTTTCGTCAAGAGAAACTTTTAAAAAGAGCGTATTTAGAAATTAGAATATTTTTTTCAAAAAATTCTATCTCGAAAACTATTTATTTTATGAAAATGACGTCAAAGCAAAATTCGTAGTAAATCAAGTGTATTTTCAGTAAACAATTACACTGAAAGAAAAAGCTTTGCAAATACGCGATAAAAATCATAAATTGTAAATTATCTCAAAACATGTCTTTTTTTAAAGATTTTTTAAGCGCAAATAATGCTCTGAAATCTGGTAAAGAGCTCTTTCGGAATTTTTATAATGTTTGAAAATTGACAAGTTTTTGTAAAACTAAAATAAAATCAAGTTCTACGCATTATATCATATAAACTTTTTTCTTAGGTCGTTCTCAAATTATTGCAAATTTAAAATCTGAAAGTCACGTATTAGGGTAACTCTACGCGAAGTATCCGAGATGTAATCGACCTTGACGGATTTGAACCAAATTTTGTCAGATTGTTTGTTTTAGGTCAGAATGTAAAAATCCTAAATTTGGTGCTGGTTGGTCCTCCCCACGATTAATGCGAGCAAGAACTAGCAACATGTCGCATTCTACATGTTGCTAAAAAATTGCCTAATCTAAATGCACCTTAAGAAACATACTCGATGCAGTAACACGCCGCTCCTGTCAAGTCGCGCTTGAGGAACCTCATGCAGTTTATTACTAGAAATTAAAGAACGTATTGACAGAAGTCTTTGTTTAAATAACCTAAAGAGTTATTTTTGAATGTCATTGTAGAATTTCATATATGAGAGAACCAGTTTTTTTAGTTAATGCTATATGCTATATGCTTGGACTGAACATAACTGAGATAAAATAAAATCTTATCATATTCTCGGTCTATGTATGTTTACAAAGTTTAAAAGTAGTTAAAATTTTCTCCAAACCTTTACCAACAAAACAAAAAAAAATATCTAAATAGTTCGCATAATTACTGAGAAATAGATTCTTCTACACATCATTTATTTATTTATTTATTTACTTTTTAATTAGGCTTTCAACCGTTCACATCATTTAAATAATTAATTTCATGGTTGTTTTTAATCTTTTCTGTGGTTGAATCTTGCTAAAATGAACAGAAAAGTTTACAGACTCGAAAACTGAAACATAGGAGTCATTGTATTATTCAGGCTTTATTCTCGGTTTTTTGCTCAGTAGATGCTCATTTGACTACAACGCCTCAACTAAACCGAATTCGAAAAAGTAGTGTAAAGGGCGATTGTGAAGCTAATTATTATCTACATTATTGTTGAAGAAAGTATAGTTCTATCGTTTGTATTTATGGCGCTATGTGGCTGCTACCCCGTTGGTAGCAAAAAGAGTACTCATTTGTAGCAATCGGGGTAGCAATCGCATAGCGCCGTAAATAAAAAAGATAGAACTATACTTTCTTCAACAATAATGTAGATAATAATAAGCTCTACAAACGCCCTTTACACTACTTTTTCGAATTCTGTTTAGTTGAGGCGCTGTAGTCAATTGAGCATCTACTGAGCAAAAAACCAAGAATGAAGCCTGGCATTATTTTCTTATATGGTAGGTGTTAAATCAGACCGGACCAAGCCGCAAAATTTTAAAAAATAAGTTAATGACAGCAAACGATTGATAATTTCCTAAGCTATGTTTTACTCTAATCAGATTACATAAATGTTGCAAACAGCCAAAGATATTAAATGATTTCGAATGATTGATAGCTTTAAACTACACAGCAGCAGCAAACTTTGAACGTGTTTTTCTCGAAATCACTCAGTTGGTTCGGTCTGACTTAACACCGATCATATATGGTCGTCGTTAAGTCAAACCGAACCAAGTGACAAAACTCTTCTAGAAAAACGTGTTCAAAGTTTGTTGCTCTGTATGTTTAATACCTATCAATCGTTCGAAATCATCTGATAACTATGGCTGTTTGCAATATTTATGATAGTCTGATTAAAGTAAAATGCAGCTTAGAAAATTGTTGATCGCTAGCTATCATTAACTCATTTTTTGAATTTGCGACTTGGTCCAGTCTGATCTAACACCGATCATATTTAATGGCAATTCGTGCAACATTCTCAACCGTTATGTGTGCAACAGGGTACCCGGATACCTTTTCAGTTTTAAAATAGTTATAACTCATTCAATTTAAAACATACGTCATTGAAATTTTTTGACACCGTAAAACTCGTTGATCTTAATTAATTAAGGGTTTTAAGGGTGCATATCCATAAAGGGGATTAGCAATGGGAGGCACTTGAATTTTTTTATTACGTAGGAGGGCGACAAGGGTACCCGGGTACTCATGATTTGCTATGTTCATAGCTTTGGCTATCTTGAACCGATTTGGATGAAACCAGTGGCATTTGATTCGTACATTTATCTAGTTTTGATTAGTTTAATCATTTGGCCATCATATGACATGTAGTTCCCGGGAATCGGCAATTTCGGAGCAACGTCCGGTAAAACGTGGGAAGCCGCTTGTTTTAGAAGAATTTCAGCTTTCAGCAAAGCCATTAGCTTTGAACTTGACATTTTGGATCCTTTTTTTATCTTATATAAATTGGTGACTTTAAATCGCATTGGCCATTCCAGAATTGGGTTCCTGTAGGATTACAGATGACCAGTTGGGTGCCTAATCCAATATTAGAATTGGTTTAGCGGATCTTTTAAATGTTTTGAACTGATATGGCCAGTTTAGTACTGATTAATAATTTCGGAACTGGTCCAAATGCATAACGGATGGTTCTACGTTTTGAACTGTTCTGATAATGCTAAGCATTATCTTAAATACTGCGGTATCATCTGTGACCCCGTAGAAACCATTTTCGAAATAACCAATCAAAATACATCGAAATGTAAAAAATATCACCTACCGAATTAATTCCAAGAACTTTGATACCCATACTGCTAGGTTTTACCTCCAATCCTAGACTGGCCACCCATAACCCCACAGGAACCTACTCCGGAATGGCCAACCTGATTCATCTGATTATATGAAATAGTTCATTGCATGAATTTTTAGAGTTTTTATATCCGCATGACAGATTTTCCTGCAGTACAATCAGTTCTCTACCTCACAGCGGACACTCTGTCGGAATTCCGGATTTTCGGGCCCCGTATGTCTTTTAATGGCCAAATGGCCAGATAATTCAAAACTAGATAAATTAACGAATCAAATGACACCTATTTCATCAAAATCGGTTTAAAATTGTTGATGTTATAACAATATCAATTTTGGGTACCCGGGTACCCTTCTCGCCCTGCTAAAGGTGTTTTTTTTGTCGCACACATAACGGTTAAAGTGGCGCAACATATCATGATTCAATTTTTTCGTCTTCTTGATTGGCTTTGGATTGAACGCTTATTTTCTATTTATAGACAGCTCGAAGCAAAAACTGACAACCCCGAATGAGCTATCGGCCAAATCATATAAGCATTTAATCTACTTTCATTCAAGAGTAGTTCTAGCACAGAGGTTAAGACTGTTGCATTCTGTGCGATGTGTCGTGAGTTCAATCCCGACCGCGGCCGGAACGATTTTTCAAATGTATGAAAGTTTTTTTTCTGTGCTATTTGTGAATGTTCCTGATAAATAGTTATACTATTTTTGGCAATTTAGCCGAAATAAAATGTCGATATAGCAGATAAAGGCAAAGACGTTTTTGTTATATTTTAACAAAATTATAACAAAACCTGTTACAAATATCATAACAAATTTTGATATAATTTTGTTCAAAACATAACAAATTTTGTTACATTTCTGCTACTGCTGCTAAGAAGTTCTGATAGAATTTTTGTTATTTTAACTACTAACGAGACCAAAATTATATCAAATTATGTTAGAAATACCGTCATAACAGAATATCATGATTTGTTATAATTTTGTTATGTTTGTCTGATCGGGAGCTCATGGGAGGAGTTCGTTCAATCGTTTAATCCTAGTAAATTTTTCGGGCTCTTCTCCAACTCTCCCTGTGGATGGGGTAGTGCTGGAAGATCCAAAGGAAGTTGCCGACACCATTGCAAACTATCTTCATCAAGTGTACCAACCTTCGGATTTGGATGAACCATCTTTCTCTGGAAACCCAGTCGATATCGATAACCAATACAATTGTGACTTACTTTGGGCGATTGACCTGGGTAACGGAAATTCCATTGGATATTGGATAATTGGATCTGTTAGGAGACCCCATGCTGAAACACCTGAAACACGTTTTGAATGGACGAAAACCGATTTTCTGACGTTAATCAACTGCATATGGGAGATAGGCTGCATCCCTAAGTAATGGAAGGAATCAACTGTGATTCTGCTACCGAAACCAGGAAAAGACCCCAAGGTGGTTGCCCAGCTAGCACCAACTCGTATATCAATGTACGAAAACTATTGTAAATATCTCCTAACAAACTCGAAATCGTAACTAAAGCTAGATAAAGTGGGATCAAGTTGATTTTTTGTCGTATATAATGATAATGACTGACATACATGTGAGATTTAATTTGATCATCCCTAAACAGTAAAGGTCGGCCCTCGCACATCCTCACAAAAGACATTAAATTCAGTACTCAGTTAGATGCGAGAGGGACCGGTCCTTCATCCAGTTATTATCATTCGATTGTTCAATAAAGTTTAGTTAAATTGAACTTGGCGGTTACGTTTATATTCGCGATCCGAAATCGTAAGTGGTCATCTGTGGTTTGCTGAGAAATTATCCCAGGAACCGACAAAAATTGGGGGCTCAACCGGGATCCACAAACCACATGATCCATAGTGAGGCATTGTGCCTGATGATTAAGTGAGAGACAAAAGACGGAAAAGAATCCGTACTGTAATCGCTACTTTTAGCTAGTTTTAGCGATTGAACAGTGTTCGAAACTAAATTTTAAGTTCCCTCAAATAGTGTGCCTATTGAGATAAGATTTTCACTATCAGAATAAGCTGCAGTGATAAGTGATTGAAAACGTGGTTTCTTAATTAGAACAAAAGGTCCATTGTTCAGTGACACAAAAGTAGATTGACACAAAGAGATATAGGTTATCGGAAAAATCACGCGGTTAACTGTCTAACAGTGAATAGTTCGTGCTTTTAGCGGTAATAAGTAGCCGTTTGGCATACGTCAGTGCACAAAAGACATCACCTGGAATATAAATCCACACGCCGGATCCAAGTGGCTAGAACTATTCAACATGTACCCGTTTCATTATAACAACCCTCCCGGTCCTCCTCCGAGACCGCCGCTGGAAAACCCAAATGACAATACGTATGCGCGGTTGGTCGATCAGATAAATTATTCCAACATAACTCTGGCCAATATATCTCAACAAATGAACGAGATGCTTTATGAAATGAACGCTCTTAGAACAGAGAATGATAGGTTGAATAGTGTTATCAATGAGATGCGGACATGCCAACCGCAAATGTCTAGTACGCCACGCCATGATCAACTTATGGATGATACAGTAGCAGCGGAGATGGCAAGATTGACTGTTTCGGAGGTAGAATCGGCTTTCAATGAATTTTCGGGAACGGACTATTACCCGATACGCAAGTGGATTACGGACTTCGAAGAGATGGCAAACTCCATCGGACTGTCTGAGCTGCGGAAATATGTGGTTGCAAAGCGAAAGTTAGTTGGTTTGGCTAGAACTTCCCTGAATACTGCGTGTCATGTCACAAATTGGGCGGCGCTTACGGAGTTCCTGATAAAAGAATTCGATCAACCTGAAAACAGTACTACGGTACACGAAAAACTTCGTTATAGAACAAAAACTGCTGCAGAGAGTGTTTTTGAATATTTTCTGACTATGCGAGAACTCGGAGCGAAGGCAAATTTGGATGCTGAGGCAATCATCGCCCATACGGTGAATGGGATTATCGATAGTGGAGCCGATAAAACAGTGCTGTACGGCGCCAAAACGGTCGACGAATTTAAGGAAAAACTGCGGGTGTACCAGAATATCAAAGACAGTAAGCGATCCAGTGGTTCAGGCCAGGTGCCGGAGCGGAATCAACAGAATGTGACACAGCGGAAGAGCTACGGTCGTCAAGTTTCTCATCGTTCGAGTGGAAATGCGCTAGGAAGCAAAACACCTATCTGTTTCAGATGCCAAGAGCCGGGGCATATAATACGGAATTGCCCCAGAGAAGTGAATAAATCTGTGAAGCTTTGTAATACGACGGCGGTTGTGGAAAGTGGGACTTTCTTGACAGTGATTGTAGATTCGGTGCCAAAGGAAGTATTATTCGATTGCGGTGCAGCTGTTTCCTTGATCAGCAGCGACTTGCAGGAGAAGCTAGGATTAGTGGTGAACGTGGACGAGAAGCAGGAGTTACACACTCTCAGCGGCCGTATCATTACCCTGGGAGTTGTGTCGTTGAAAATACAAATAGAGGACTGTATAATGACATTGTCATTCAGTGTGCTGCCAACGAAACGTTTTGGAATGGAGATGCTTTTGGGGCGGAACCTACTTTACAATGGTGATGTTAGAGTTTCTACTAGTGGGTCCCAGTTTTTCCCAAAAGTGGAGAATTTCGTGCACCATATCGAAGTTGCAGATGAGCCACTCGATGATTCAGTAAGTCATATTAGCAATGCAGCGATTCGGAGTGAAGTTCGCGATCTAATTGCCAACTACAAGCCTCGAAAATCAGACAAAACGGATGTTAAGCTGAAAATAGTCCTTAAGGATGAGACACCAGTTCAGCAGCTCCCACGGCGGTTAGCGCCCCTGGAAAAGGAGATCGTACAGAAGCAGATCGACCAATGGTTAAACGATGGAATAATCCAGCCAAGTTCCTCTGAGTTTAGCAGTCCTATTGTCCTTGCACACAAAAAGGACGGCACTAGAAGACTATGCGTAGATTACAGGCGTCTAAACAAAGTAATCATACGCGATCATTTTCCACTCCCTCTGATTGAGGATATCATAGACGACTTGCAAGGAGCCAAGGTTTTTACTACCTTGGATTTGGAGAACGGTTTCTTTCACGTCCCAGTAGACGAGGGCAGTCGAAAGTATACTTCTTTTGTCACGCCTTCCGGTCAATATGAGTTTTTGGCAACACCGTTCGGGTTAAGTACATCACCGACTGTATTTCAACGCTATATAAACAATATCTTTTTAGAGCTGATTGAGAAGAAAGTGGTAGTAGTTTACATCGACGATGTATTGATTCCGGCAAAGGATGAACTAGAGGCGTTGGAGAAATTAAAGATAGTGCTGGAAGTTGCTGAACGTCACGGGCTGAGAATAAAATGGCAGAAGTGCCAGTTTCTGAAACGGCGGATCGAGTACTTGGGGTATGAGATTGAAGGAGCAGAGATACGGCCAACAGTAAACAAAATAGCAGCAGTTAAAAACTATCCGGATCCTAAGAATTTTAAAGAGATACAAAGATTCCTAGGATTGACTGGCTTTTTTCGAAAATTTGTGGAGGATTATTCAATTTTGGCAAAGCCACTCACGGACCTCCTGAAGAAAGACGCGATTTTTGTATTTGGACAAAAGCAAAAGGAAGCAGTTGAACAACTGAAAATGGCGTTGTGTTCGCGACCAGCCTTAGCACTATACCACCCACAGGCTGAAACTGAGCTCCACACGGATGCTAGCAAAGCAGGCTACGGGGCAATTCTATTGCAGAAAAATCAGGAAGACGGTAAATTCCATCCGACCTACTACTATAGCAGAAAAACTTCTCCGGCAGAAGAAAACTACCCGAGCTACGAACTTGAGGTCCTGGCGATCGTTTCTGCTTTGAAAAAATTTAGGGTGTATCTGCTGGGAATCCCTTTTAAAATTGTCACTGACTGCTCTGCGTTCAAGATGACGATGGAGAAAAAGGACATAGCACCCAGGATCGCGGGCTGGGCGCTAATTTTAGAGGAATATGATTATGTCATTGAGCACCGTCCAGGTGTCCGAATGAAGCATGTTGATGCGCTGAGTCGTGCACCAGCGGTTTACCTGCTGCATACCAACGTGATAGAACAGGTCAAGGCGAATCAGCAGACGGATGAGAAGTTAGCAGCTATCGTGAAGGTGTTGGCGACCGGTGACTATGGCGACTATTTTTTGGATCACGGAGTTCTCTACAGGCAGCATGAAGGTGGAAAGCTTTTAGTAATCCCCGGAGTGATGCAAAACTCTATTATTCGACAAATTCACGAGCAAGGGCATTTCGGTTCAAGAAAAATGAAGGAGCTGATTCAGCGGGAGTACTGGTTCGATAACTTGGAATCCAAGCTAGAGAGAATTGTTAGTAGCTGTGTTCCATGCATTTTAGCAACGAGAAAAACCGGAAAAAGAGAAGGTCTGCTTCACCCAATTCCTAAAGACGATCTACCGTTATCAACGTACCACGTTGACCACCTCGGTCCACTTACAGCATCTAAAAAACAGTATCGCTATTTGTTTACGGTTGTGGATGCTTTCACGAAGTTTATTTGGATCTATCCTGTAAAATCTACTACAGCCGAGGAAGTGCTGCAGAAGCTAGAGACCCAGAAAATTACCTTTGGGAATCCAGCGAGAATTATTTCTGATCGGGGAGCAGCATTTACATCGGCAGTGTTCCAGGAATACTGCGCAGCTGAAGGTATTGAGCACTTGCTAACGACGACTGGTGTTCCTCGGGGAAACGGACAGGTGGAACGAATTCACGGCATCATTGTTCCAGCGCTGACAAAACTGTCGATTGAAAACCCAGAAAACTGGTATCGGCATGTTGGTTCTTTGCAACGCTATATCAACAATACGCATCAACGTAGTATCGATCGCAGTCCGTTTGAATTGCTTTTTGGAACAACCATGAGATCTCCAGAAGATGTACGATTGGCTGAAGCAGTAAGGCAGGAACGGGCCGAGCTGTTTCACGAAGCAAGGGCAGAAGAGCGTGCGGAAGCAAGGCTGAAAATTTTAGAAGCTCAGCAACAGATGAAACGTCAGTTCGATCGTAAGCGTAAGATGCCAAACGTTTACGATGTTGGAGATTTGGTGGCGATAAATCGTACGCAATTTGGCAGCCACCTTAAAATTGCTAAAAAGTTCCTTGGACCCTACCGAGTTACAAAACAGAAGCGCAATGACCGTTATGACGTTGCGAAGGTTGGGGTCCACGAGGGACCGAACAGAACATCGACGTGTGCAGAGTTCATGAAGCGGTTCACTCCAGACGGCGACGATGACGATATCGACGAAGAGCTTGTACCTTCAACCGAAGGTGGCCTAAATGATTCGACGGTTGGCGACATCGAAGAGAAAGATGATAGTATTGTTCCTGCGTCATCCGGGCCGGATAACGGTCAGTCTGGCCGAATGTGAGATTTAATTTGATCATCCCTAAACAGTAAAGGTCGGCCCTCGCACATCCTCACAAAAGACATTAAATTCAGTACTCAGTTAGATGCGAGAGGGACCGGTCCTTCATCCAGTTATTATCATTCGATTGTTCAATAAAGTTTAGTTAAATTGAACTTGGCGGTTACGTTTATATTCGCGATCCGAAATCGTAAGTGGTCATCTGTGGTTTGCTGAGAAATTATCCCAGGAACCGACATACATACGATTTTCAGCACAAAATCGTACAGTAGTATGGAGCGACTCGCGCTTAATCGGATATTATCGTATATAAATATCTATATAGTCGTAACGCTCAAAATTATTCGTAATCACGTATATCGCCTCCAAAATAGTACGGATATGCCAATTTTGCGCATGAAATACGATTTATTTAGCATGTATATCTGTACGTAATGCTGATTTTTACCTTTTTTTATACATATGAGAATGCTAGCTGGGTGGGAACCTATCACCTTGCTAAGCTGTGCCAGAAGGCTATGGAAAGGATCATTAACAGAAGGTTGATCGAAACTATCGAAACACGTCAACTCTTGGACTCCCTCTGGATGTCTACCTGGCCGATCTCGAAGGCAGTATCGACGACGGCCTGGACTAAGAACATAGCGAACTGATTGCTCTGGACATTAGGGAAGCGTACGAAAGAATATCGAACACGGCGATTTGATCGATGGTGCATCTCCGGGCGTATGTTACACTTCCGTTGCTTCCTCAAGCAGAGATACTTCCGAGTGACAGTTGGAGGCGCGTTGTCGGACCGAATGGAACAAACTAACGGCGTTCCACATGGTTAGCGGTACTTCGATAACTTCGTTATCGGTATAAATTCTATCTTCAACAAGATGACGTAATTCTACTCGTATCTGGACCGAATACCAAGGCTATCAGTAGGGTGCTCCAAAAGGCTGTGAAATGTGTATCCATTCGGGCGGTCGAGATGGTTTTTTCTATGACTTCGGAAAAATCTATTCACCTGCAAATTTGTCGAAAAAAGAAGCACCAAAAACTTCGCGAAATTCGTCTGAACGGGCAGAGTATCCCCGAGGTGAAGAACATGAAAGTCTTAGGAGTAACGTTAACGAAAACTTTCCGATTCGAAACCCACGCCAAGGTCGTCAAAAAGAACCGCCCAAGAATCGGATATCACTTGCTGCGAACTCTAGCACGGATGATTCCAGGATGATTGTCAGCAGAAGCGAGAATGGTGTTCGCAAAATAATAGAATCAGTCTGCAATGACATCCTGCGAATACCTTCCGGAGCCCTCCAAAACAGTCCGGTGTTAGCACTATGTGCTAAATCCGGAGAACTTCCTTTCCAGCTGTTAGCATACCAGAAACTTGTCGCCAAATCATCCAAGCTGGAGGAGAAGAAAGCATTATCCAATTTCGATGAAATATGGCCGATAAGCAGACGAGCTGAAATCACTTTTGCGAATCCTACTGACATGGAGTTATGTCCCAAGTAGCACACTTTACGCACTTCTGGTTGCAGCAACTTATTTACGACTGAAATCAGTCATAAATCGGTGGGAGCAACTGGTTTGTAACAATTGTGATTGATAATACTGGCAGCACTTCTAGACACGCTACTGTAACGGTGGGCATCGACCCGTCATCGAAATTGTCAACTGGAGGTTGGCATTGGCAACTTCCTGTTTCATACATAAAGCAAGCGTTGAACAGTTCAGTTATATTTTGTGTGAGGTGAGAAATCTGCTAAAAATATCTTACATATTTATAAAACTTCTTATTTTCCTATATTAAAAGTAAATTTATTTTCTCTCATTTATTAAAAAATACCTAATTAAAATCAAGCAGCCAAAATAATTAGGTAACCTACTTAAAACTAAAGTTTAGGTTAGATTTGTTCCTAAGACGAAGATACACGTGCAAACCGATTTTTGTAAGTGATTAAACTTATATCTATGCATGCTAAACTTCTTAATGCTAATTATAAATAAATCTACAGCTAAAGCTGCTGCTGCTACTACTACTAAAACAACGGAAGCGAGTTTCGTTGTGGCCAGCTAAAAGAAATCCATATCTCACGGAACGTCTAGGAACAGTGATAGTACGGGTACCACCGGTGGAACCCTTCCCAATGCCAATAACGAGGAACTGGAACTCTGCAAAGCCATCAGCCATCAGGTCTTACTGGAATCCCAGGAAACGCCGAAGCTGATACGATGGCCACCAAAGGAAGAGAAAGCGAAATAATTAATTCCAAAATTCCAGGAGTGGACAGGATTCGATGGTGCAGGAAGATTCTGGCGCAAGTATGGGAATCGAAGTGATATGCAGCTTTTGCATATCATTTGCAGATTATTAAAAATATCAGAATTTTTATGACACACAATGCAAAACTAGTTATTCCCTAATATTTTAGTTTGTTGTCTATCATACGCGATCAATCAAAGTGAGTTGCGATCTATTTAAATGCTTTTTATCATTAAAGAAGTCCTGCCAGCCAAGTTTCCTACGTTTTTGCGTGTGACGAAGAAGAAAAGGTCGACTAGTCGTTTTAATTTCCGTCATTCATAAATGAAAATAACTTACGCAAGGCATTGTCATTATTCTACAGCCAGGAAAAGTTGCCTGACCAGCAGAAATTTTGTAGAATAACATTTGTCATGCCGTCCTACACAAATACATGCGCGTTAGCTTCGTAAACATTGTTGTGATTTTTAGTTCGGACGATGAAAAATTTTGATGGACGGATTTCAAAACGGTTCAACGAATTTAAGAAATAAAATCATTTGCGTAATTTCAATAATATGCTTTAATAATCGCTTTTCAGTGATTTCAAAGTTCACGGATCAGAAGGTAAGCGTGTTTCAGTCAAACCAGCACCAGGCCAATTGGACCAACCAGGTTTTGGAGTATTCATTAAATCCATCCTACAAATGATAAAAATTAGAATGGCTTTACTTACTACGACGGGAATTAGAAATAAACCCAATATATTATTTTTTTAAGCAACTCGAAAAAGTAAAACAAAAGTAGAATAATTAGAGGAAAACAGAGAAAGGACGTAAAACTCTTGCTTTTGGTTACAACACAACAATTAACAACCTAACTTTGTTTGCAACGAGAAGGAACGGATTGTGCTCCTGTGTTCAACCGAAGCCCATATCCAATTTCAGATTCAATCCCGCAGGGACACACCAAACCTTTGGAGATCAATTTCGATGATTCAATTCAAATTATCATGTTCGTTTTACAATCCTGTATTCCCGTATTATGCACATGAATATCAGAGCTGTATGCGTCTTTCGGACCATGCAACCCGGGAAGCACTCAAAGTGTTGTACCCGGTCAGCCGTTCGCAAATTGGCCTGATTGAACCAATAAATTAGCTACAAATTGCATTACGAAAGTTGAGCACGCACTCAGTCCGACTTTTACCTTTCGCTCGGGTCCGTCTTTTTTTTCTCGAGTAACATCGGACAGCGAACAAAGTTTGATTGATGGTCGGTGGGAAAAAGTACAACATGAAGTTTTATGACCTGACAAGGGATACGGCGCAGACGATCAGAAGACGAAAAAAGGACGAAATAAGTTTGCTGGGTCCGAGTCACGCATGTATGCAAAGTTGTCGATTGGACTCTAAATTATCTTGATTTGCTGTTTTGTAGAAGTTCAGTCGTTGGTGTAAGCAAAACTCCAACCCAACAGAAAAAAAAGAAGGCGATAACAGAAATAGGTTCGGAATGGTCGTTTTCAACTTGTATCTGGAATTGACTTACAAAAGTTTCAGAGGATTATGACAATGATTAAGCTTCCGTATCCAATTTGTTCAAAAGACATAATATTTTACGCATATCTATTTGGGCTTGATTAAGCGTCGGTAAACACAATTTGCGTTTTATGGGATGTGCTAACATTTTTACACACAGATAATGCCTACAACCGATGCTGAGCCAACACATCAATCGAGTTGAGCGGTTGTTTTTAAGAGCCTGAAAAAGTCTACTCGTGTCGCGTCTTCCTAACATGCGTTATTACCATCGACGACGTCGCGCCGCGCCGGTGCGTGTATTAGCGGCAGTGCGCGTGTTAACAAAATGCGACATGAAAACAATAATAAAGTCATGTAAAACCGTCAATAACTGACGCTTTTATAGCGCCAAAATATCAATAATTTATGTTCGCTTTTGTTCCGACAGCCGTTGTTGGCGTGGAAACGGAGGATTTTTTTCTCTGTTCTCCTTTTCTTTTGTTCTCCGCGCAGCCAATAGCTGTCGTGGTTAGGAAGAGCGAAGAACCTGGCCACTGCCGCTGCCACCTCCGCCGGTGGAACTCATGCAGCATCGGAGCGTGAAGCAAAAAAGCAACTTCGAATTTTGTTATGTCAAGCGGAGCGGACGGGGACCGAAAGCATCTGTCGGAAATAAAATTTCGTACAAAAGTGGATTTTTTTTCCGCAGTGCCAGCCACGACACGAACACAGTCGCTGTCTGACCCTGGAACAATCCGCAAGTAGCGCGCCCGCGGAGAAGGAAGGCCGCATTTTTTCGGTTGTGCCGCCTGATTCCGGCATGTACGCGTTCGTGATACGACGACTGGATGTCTTGTGCGGTGGCGACGGGGTTATCCTCGGCGCGTTTGTTGTAAGGAATCCCACAATCTGAACAACAGCCCTTTACGCTTGGTTACGTTCGTACCGAAGAAATGGAACACTGGCGGAGGATATTTGCAGTAAATTGATGGCAATGAATGGCACATATTTGCGTTAACCGTAGGCTGAAACATCGCGTAGCACTAAAAACAATGAAGTTTAGCTGCGAAAGTGGTAACCAAAACTTGGTAAGATCTTTGATTTGTCAAGTTTATCAATCAATTCATAAGCAGTGAATACGGGTTGTGTTCCCATAACATTTTAGCCGTTTTCGGGTTCTGTTATTAGTAGAGTAAATCGGATCCAAATAGCGCTAACCTTGACTGACTGATTCAAACTTTTTGGTAAAACATTATTGTTTTATTGTGTTGAGATTTTATTTGTGGGAACAAATCTCTGCTAAGAAAATGCAGACGAAATGACTCAAGTTATTAAAGGTTCAATTTGTAACTTCTTCACTAAGGTGGCCCATTGCTCCAGAAATTGACTTTTCTGTGCATTTTATGCAAAGCTGATGTGTCGAAGTCTATTTGCATCGCCGTGGTAAGCGGAAGAGAGAAGACACGAATAGAAAAGATACGAAGAGAATCCCTAATTGTTACTTACGTCCTTGTGAAAAAGTTCTCGAGAAAAAAGGCGTAAATATGCGATAACTTTGCAAATAAAGGTCCTAGAGATATGCGACATTCTGCAAAAGCGTGTGTTTTAAATTCTTCGATAATTATTTAAAACGATGTATTTTTTATTAAATACAACTAACGAAAGTTAAATACGAAAAATAATTTTTAAGGAACTTACAAAGAAAATGCTCTATAACTCTGCGCTCGAGCTCGAAAATAGACACTGATGAAGCCTGCGAAATACCTGCGAAATACGTATCTGTCGCGAATAAATAAGGCTGGCAAATGAGTGAACATGTGCACATATATCACCTCTATTTAACTTCTCTTGATAAACGACAGCAAGTCGATGCCGTTTATATCGATTTTGCAAAAGCTTTCGATACAGTGCCGCACGTGCCTTAGCTAAATTGGACAAAATGGGATTCCCTGTGTGACTAAAGGCCCTAACAGAATGCTGCGTCCACCCATCCGTCAGCGTCAATTTGACAGTAAATCCATGGGAAAACTGTCAGAATAACGCTGACGGACGCGTCGACGCAGCATACTGTTTGGCCCTTAACACGATGGTTATTTTCATACCTCACTGAACGTACTGCGTATGTACGCATAGATGCAACCAATTCGACACCTTTCAAGATAGAATCAAGTGTACCTCAAGAAAGCCACCTTGGCCCACCACTGTTTATTCTGTTTGTGAACAATTTGTACTCTACCATACAATCTCCCAAATACATGTTTGCAGATGATCTTAAATTCTTCCGAGTAGTAAAGTCGGCAGGTGACTGCAGTGCAATTCAGGCAGATATTAATTCATTAATGGATTGGTGCTTGTTGAACGGGATGAATGTGAACGTGCAGAAATGTAATACCATCTCTTTCTGTAGAAAAAGACACGTTACTTTGTTCGATTACACTAGTTAACAGCATTTATGAACTCAGTAAGCTAAAGGTGATTTTTCATATATGGTCAGGAATTTCATATATGGAAAATATGGTCAGAAAAAATTAAAGTAGGATAATTTTTGAGATATGCAATAAAGTTGAAATTTTGCTTAAAGAAAAAAAGTACATGCATATAAACACAAATTTCTCCGGCTGTGGTGCACGAATTTCAAATCTCTCCATATTTTCCATATTAAAGAGGAGAAAATTTGCTATCGATTAGTTGAACTTAATTTTTCTGTAAGAATAATAGTACTGCAGATATTTGAGAATTTGTTCACAACAAAACAAAAAAGAACGCTTTTTTTGGAATAATTTCAACTGTATCTGTATCTGTAACTGTATGCGCAAATATTACTGTTTTAGTAAAATGGTCATAACTTCTACAATTTTCAACCGATTGTTATCATTAACCACATGATTTCTTTGTTTTTTATCGGCCTTTAAAACTATCAATAAATGAAATTTTTGAAATGCGTTAATCTTGTAAAAAACCTTTGATAAAGTTGAAATTATTCCAAAAAAATGCGTTCTTTTTTGTTTTGTGGTGAACAAATTCTCAAATATCTACAGTACTATTATTCTTACAGAAAAATGAAGTTCAACTAATCGATAGCAAATTTTCTCTTCTTTAATATGGAAAAAAGAGATTTGAAATTGGTGCACCGCAGCCAAAGAAATTTGTATTTATATGCATGTACTTTTTTTCTTTAAGCAAAATTTCAACTTTATTGCATATCTCAAAAACTATCCTACTTTAAATTTTTCTGACCACATTTTCGGATTCAGCGACTAATTTGACATGAAAAATCACCTTCAGCTTACTGAGGTCACGCTTTTTGTTTTATTTTGTTAACTAGTGTTATAAATGTCAACAGTAAACATCAGTCGAGTGAATACGATGAAAGATTTAGGCATTTTATTGGTGCCGAATTGTACATTTAGGCAAAAATTGAGCCACGAGACCTGACCCTGCCGTGAGAGTCGGCAAATCAGGAGCCCCTATGTCAATGTGTAACTCCGTGCCAATGGCTGGAGGGATGAAAACATGCCAGTCGCGAACGGAGTACTTTGGACATCTTGCCCCTACTGTGTCATGTGAGGCTCTGGTACGGTCGAACGCTGCTACATTTCGCAATCCGAGATTTTCCGACTGGGAACTTTTTAAGGAGGAACTGGCGACGAAATTTCTAGGATTCGAACCGACGATTGAGTCATCGATCGACTTGGATGTGGTTGTAGATGTCACAACAGCTTTAATTGCGAAAGCTTTTGAAGTAGCTTGCACGCTAAAAACTATTAAAACGACTAGAGGAACACCATGGTGGAACTCTCATCTCGCGTAACTAAAGAAACGATGCAGGGCAGCCTGGAATAGACGTCGTAGGAATGGCGTAGAGCCTTTCAAGCAGGCCCGGAAAGCCTAAACAAAAAGGCTCTACGATCTTCGGCACGCACGAGCTGGCACAGGTTCTGCAGCAATGTTCCCGGTTTCGGCGAAGCAAGTCGATTTAAAAAAGATTATCAGGTTAATAACATTCGAAGTTCGAACGGTGAATACTGTTCGAATGACAATGAAATTCTGGAATGTCTCTTTTATAGTCACTTTCCAGACTGTGTGGAACCTGAATTGCGAATCTATCCAGAAATCGTTTTAGGTGGCTTAGACTCATGCGCTTTCGCTCGGAGACTTGTCACAACTGAAGCGATTGAGTGGGCCGTGAACAGCTTCTATCTGTACAAATCTTCTGGAAGCTGGAACAGGTGGAATATAACCTATTCTACTGCAGAAAGGATTTAAATACTTCAAACATATTCTGAGGAGGATGTTGGATGTTTGCGTGTAGTATTGCTATTGGGTGCATCCCAACTCAATGGCGAGAAATAATCATTAAGTTTATTCCTAAAGGTGGACGCGCGACATATGAGCAAGCAAAAAATTTTAGATCAATCAGTCTAACGTCTTTCTTGCACTTGAGCGGATTGTTGACCACCGCATCCGCGAAACAAGCTTAGTAGAAGTTCTTCTTCATTCAGCACAACATACTTATCAACCACTATATTCCATGTTGTGCAAGTCTACAACCACTTTATTCCATGTTGTGGTGAATAAAATT
The DNA here is from genome assembly GCF_943734655.1 of Sabethes cyaneus. Taxonomy (NCBI): domain Eukaryota; kingdom Metazoa; phylum Arthropoda; class Insecta; order Diptera; family Culicidae; genus Sabethes; species Sabethes cyaneus. The sequence continues at coordinate 70,163,224 of NC_071354.1, read as the reverse complement.
GAGGTTGCTTTTTCACGAAAGGAATCTTGCTTAAGAACTTTTTTAGATATTGACGGCGCGTTTGATAACGTATCTTTCGCTCCCATTATGGAGGCTGCTCGTTATCATAATGTGCCTTCAATAATCATAAAGTGGATAGGACAAATGCTTAGTAATCGATTGCTTTTTTCGTCCTTACGGCAAGCAAGCATTTGGAAGCAAAGTGTTTGTGGATGTCCACTCTTTTATGGAACCTACTGAGGAAACTCAATGGTCTAGGCTATCCGTCATATGGTTTTGCGGATGACTATCTCATCCTAGTAGTTGGAAAGTGCATAAGCACATTATTTGACTTAATGCAGCAGGCACTACGCGTCGTGGAAACGAGGTGCCGAGAAACTGCACTTTCGGTAAATCCGAGCAAAACATCTATCGTCTTATTTTCAAGACGTAGAAATACCAATGGAGCTCGCGCTCTGCGTTTTTACGATTCGGATGTCGATGTTGTGAACGAGGTGAAGTACGTGGGGTTGATTCTCAACTCCAAGGTTGACTGGCCCACAAATATTGATTTCCGAATTAAAAAAGCGTGCATGGCCTTTGGGTAATGTAGACGAGCAATTGACAACTCGTGGGCGCTTAAACTCAAATATATACACTGGTTGTACACGGTCGTTGTCAGACCAATACTAGCGTATGGTTGTCTTATATGGTGGCAGAGAGGGGAAGTTGTAACTGTCCAGACAAAGCTAAACCATCTTCAAAAGATGTGTTTAATGGCAATGTCTGGTGCATTTACTACAACTTCCACTGCCGCCCTAGAAGCTATTTTCAATATTAAACCTCTACACTTCCACCTCAAGCAAGAGGCACTAAATATGCTTATCGACTACACGCGATTGGCCTTTGGCAGTATGTGGACGGTTCCTCTGGTCATACTCGATTGGGGTCGCAAATTGTTGCTGAGGACAAATTTGCCCTTGCTCCTAGCGATGTAGCGTTCATGCGTATTTTCCCGTATAGGACTTTCTCAAGTGACTTTCCTCCTAGAGAGAAGTGGATATCAGGCTACATGGAAAGGAAAATTTCCGACTATGTGGTCTGTTGTACCGATGGTTCCTTGTACGAAGGTCACGCGGGTGCTGGTGTTTACTGCCGTGAGCTGGAATTGGAGGAATCCTATCCGTTGCGTAGTTACTGCACCGTTTTTCAAGCTGAAACCTTAGCAATTATGTGCGAAACTCAGTTTGCACTTTAGAAAGAACTGATAGGCAAGATTATCTACTTCTGTTCTGACAGTCAAGCCGCCATAAAAGCCCTTTGTGCGGCTAATTCTAAATCTAAAGCAGTCATCGCCTATCACACTCAATTGGCAGAACTAAGCATTCTAAATGCCGTTCATCTGGTTTGGGTTTCTGGCCTCTCTGGTATAACCGGAAATGAATGGGCTGATGAGCAATATCTGGAGCAGAAAAGTCGGTTTTAGGACCGGAACCAGCTTTACCAATTGCGGCATGTTAGATAAAACAAAAGATTCGATCTTGGGTTTCATCTGAACATGAACGTTATTGGAAAAATATTTGATGATTTGATATAGCAAAAATACTAACAAAATTACTCTTGAAGGCGTGAACAACATGAATTCCAACGAATGTCGAAAAACATTCGTCAAATTATAGGACTATCACAGTGCCAGTTACCACTGCTAGTCGAATCACCGGACGGCCGATGGAGAGCTACCCAATCCGGTGCTGGGTGTGTCTCTGGAGTTGCAACATTTCATACAAGTCAATTTGCACCGTTACCGCGGTCTGCGTGTGAAAGGTAGAAGTGGCCAGCATTTTATTTTTTATTTTTGTATCGTTGCATGGAACACTTCGATTAGGCTAATTAGCCACCGCATGCGATACAACTATCGGATTGAGCGAGTCGGCAGTCTGTACCTACTAACGAATCCGGATCGTGTTCACGGGGCACGAAAGCTCCAATATACTTAGAAGGTATTTTGAATCTTACCACGATCCATTCCGGGCGCTAATGGGAGCGATATTTTTTGCCCGAACACTCGTCTTATTTCAGTGTACCCTGATTGATGCCTTTGTTGCACGCCGAGGTTCAAGCTATTGCTACTAATTAGAGCACCGAACGATAGCTGGATAACGGATCACGAGGGAATGGGGCGCGCGTACCGCCCGCCCGGTGGTCCTAAAAGTAGCACAAACAAACATTGTTTTACGGCGCGGTCAATTATAGTGGCGCTGCGATAGAGCCGAATTGCGTTGCCCGGTCTTAGTTCGCCGAGATCATCATCCGGGAGTCGTAAAGTTAACACGTGTAAGCGGCTGGCACGACCGAAGGTTTATGCCGTCGCCACACGAAAAGGATTTAATGGTCACGGAAATTAAACCCGCGAAGCAATAAAGTGGCAGAGCATTAGACGCTTCTGCGGAAGAAGGGGGCAATAAAATAGACGCATCCGTTTTACTGGTGTTTCGCGTAGATGTAATTGCTGGATACAGAAGAAAAACGTTAAGAATAATTGCTGAATACTTTTCTAGATTATCTATATTTAAATACATACAATATTGGCTGTTGGATAGCAACGTGAAGACTCAGGTGACCTACTCAAACTCGGCATCGTTAAATTTAGAGCCGGTGTGCATCATTCGGAACATCCCAGTTGATCATTGACCCAAAAAGCATTCATCCTAGCGCATTACTGAGTGGAACTTTCATTCGGCAAATGGCAGGATATTGAAATGTTTTTTCCCATTTGCCCTCACAACCAACCGAAGCGATGGTTGTTGCAGCTTCTGGAAGAAAAATCCATCACCCACTTCAGTCTGAGCAAACTTTTCCATTCGTTACGATTATCCTCTCTCAGGTCGCGCATCATTTCTCAGCCCAGCAGCCCCCGGGAATGATTGTATGCCGGGTCGTTACCCAGCAGGTTTCGGGTCGCAGCTTGATGGAGCGATGGAGAATGCTACAACTGATGCCTATCGGTTATTTCAAATGACTGACCCTGGCAGACCGACCGACCGACCGACTAACTGACTCGCTGACTGACTGACAGCGTGAAAGGATAGCGAAATCGGAAAGGTTCAAGCAAAAAAAAAACTAATACCTCGCTTTCCAACGGACGTAAAACATCTGATTGCCTACATTTTGCATTCACCACGGCACCAGGTTGGATGGAAAGATAATGGAAGCACATTATTCCAAAGTGAAACAATCGCATCCTTTTCGGCTGAGATGTTTTATGATCTGTGAACTCATACTCAATCGATTACCCTCTCCATTAAGGCACCCGGGAGATAAACTTTTCTCAACACACAATGTCAATGGCAGCACGTAAAACGGTTTATTAATGACGATGTCAAATTTTCGCCTGCTAAAGGAAAAAACAACGGTGATAATAGCTGAACACAATCGTCGTCGTCGGAAAGCAAAAGCAGTTGCCGCAAAGCTCAACAGACCGAAACAGCTCGTTCAATTTCCGGTGTACTGAAATCAGAAAAGGTTTCCCTTCGCTGGAGTCCTTCCGTTCCGACGCCCGCCCGAGAAGGAGCAACAACATCGAAAGCGAAAAACAACAAAGGCAAGAAAATTATTATACGGTGTTTATTGTTTTCATAAAACTTAATCCAATAACTCTTTCCAATTGGTGCCGGCGTAGTACGGACAAGAGGCGACCGGTGTCCGAAGTCCGGACCAAAATAGGTGACCATTAGCTACAGGCGGCGGCGTTGATCTGTGCAAGTTTTGGCTTGGATCCTGTCGGTCGGTCCCGCGCTACAGCGACGGCAGCTGCTGCGGGACGGGATCGTTTGTCCGGAGGGTGGAAAATGGATTTCGTTAAGTCGTTTCGGGATAAATACGAGAATGTTGAATCCGATAGGGGCGAGAGGACTCTGAAAACTTCCTACTGACTGCTCTGCTGTATTGTATAGCTACTCGTACGCAGCGAACGAACCAAACGAACGGAGAAAAACAGACAAACAATCCACTTTCCCGCCGGAATGGACACGGCAGGGCACTGTTTGCGCCAGCTTAGTCGACAAGTGGCAGTACAAGAAGGTTAGAGTTTGTTTTTGGGGAATACCTACCGAAACGCGGAGGGATGTTGAAATCGAAATGCGTAAATAGAGGTTATGTTTTTTCGGCTGACTCAGGATTTAGTAGCTGCGAGCTGCTAAATGAAATTGGAAGGTACAACTGTATTTATGGTAAGATGTGCTCAATTGGGTTAGGTATTAAAATTGATTTTCTTTGACATGCTTTAAGCCCCTCAAGTTCTTAGAAATAATAAAAATTAGGGCTTCCGGTGTTTGATCATAAATATATGCCTTAGTTTCTATCAAAGCAAAACCTAGGTGCTACATTCCGTTATCGAAACTTCCCAGTAAATAATATGGTAATATGGAGTATCTCGATTGAAACTGAGAAATACGACATCATATCTGAACGAAAAAGTTATATTTCACGCCAGATAAGAACATATAAGTACCAAAGTGGAGGCAATATACGTGCGAAAATTTTGACAATTATTTGTAATTGTATCTTGCATTTTATACTGCGGTTTTATAATACGCAACTTAATACTCCTGAATATACGATTAAGATACAACTTAATAGTACAATCATCTTTACTGCTTTATGATTCACAGACATGAGTTGAATATGAGAACACGCACGACTGCAAAATAATTTATTGTTCATTTTGGTTTGACACATTCTAATCACTATACAATTCCAATGTAATATTGACATGCATACGATTCAATGTGAACTTTCTATTACGATTTTATGTTATCTCGGTTGACCTTCTGCGTTTATACGACAGACTTTTCAGCCAGCTGTTCGAGCACAGGACAATTGCAGGGCCAGTGCTACGAACCTATTGACTCTAACAGCCTCTCGCAGTCTAGATTAGAACATACAACGACTGGCTTATTAGGCCAGCATCGTCGCTCTAAGCCAACTGGGACGCTGAGTTTCTATCACATATTTTGAAATCGTTGGTAGTTTACGTTAAAATGCCATCTAATATAAAGCAACCCATTTGGAATATTTTTCATCACGATTTTCATCAAATTAGATGTCCCGAATTGCTGATTTTTGAACAACTTAGCAGTGCAATGCATTTTTTTTCGTGATATTTTCACAAACCGATTTATCACATGTATATAAAAGAAACAAGCTGCGACATGAAAAACAATTTATGATTTTGCATAATTGACCGACAAACGTTAAACCGCTCAGCTGACCCCGTTTTTTTCTGTGGTGGAAAGCATAATGAAATAAATAAATCCATTTTCATCATGTTTCGAACCTCAAATAACTATCGATGAATAATTTATACTTTCAGTTTACTTTTCGCTGATTGCATGGAGTTGCGATATTTCCTCATATATTGCTGTTAGTCTGCAAAAAGACAAGCAGCAAACTAAATACCTATATAAATATAAATAAATAATATAGTAAAACACCGCTTCAGCTATTCATTTGCTCTGTTCATATTGCAAAATGACAAAAAAAATAATTGATAGACAAGATGAGTAGAAGCAAAGATTATATCGTGTTGAAACATCATATTTGTGTCCTTCCTGATATTTAAAAATATTTATTCAGGTTCACAAGCTATAATGATTAAAGCCCGATATCGTCCAAGTTTTAAGACTCAATCAAACTAAAAAATTTCACCATTTTGAAAAGTCTTCAGTTTGCAATTCTAATTCCAAACCTTTCTAAAGTTATTTTGAAAACTTCCCGCGGATATTTACTTTATCAAAATATTTATTGTATCACTCGTAGGATAACATCTTACGAGAAGATAAGGTTCCAAAAATCTAAATAGGCGAGCGTCACAGAAAGTGGTAAAATTTAAAGTTCAAATACCGCAGCGATTTTTTGATCGATTTTCAATATTTTTGCACTATATTTTATTTTTTTTATCTTCTCGTATACCCGGGCATGACATAAACTATTTTGAAAAGGGAAGAAGTATCTGATGCGAAGAATTATTAACTGGATGAACTGGCAAATTTCGATATAGAGCAAAAATATATTGTGTAATGGTAAGTGGGGCTCGCATCCACGCTCTTTCGGTTGGTACTCGAATGTTTTTAACTTACTAAACTACTGCCCCCCGTTATATTAGGTGGTCTAATACCTAGTTTTGTTTTATTCTCCCAATTCTATCATTCCCGTATACGCGCTACACACACCTATGCGACGATTGTATTTTTCTATGACTGATCGTTGTTTCTACCACCGAAAAGATAGAATATTATTTACTCGATCAGTGCGATAGAAACAAGCAGTGCGTTGCCGACAGTCGCTCCGGCAAGTCCCGTGATTAAACCACCACCAAAGTAGGTCCCCCAAAGTGTGTTTTTTTTCTTTTTATTTACTCAAATATGATAATACATTACGTGATGACCGCGTATAGAATCATATTCGACCATATGCTCATCGATGGTCGGTTTCTTTCACACATCACCAACGTACGGGGTGCGGATCTCAACTCGGACCATCACCTATTTGCAGTAGAGGTGCACTCAAAACTATCGACGGTCTATACCTCGCGACAAAGCCGCCCTCCTTGGTTAAACATTCAGCAATCAGACGCACGCATACTGGATGAAACTTTATCTTCCTCTGTGCAGCTGGATGCGTCAACCCTCGAAGACGGATGGAGCGGGATGTGCTCGGCCGTCAATGAATCCGCAAACGCGGTGCTAGAAAACCTCGAGCTCACGAAATGATTGGTTTGACGGAGAATGCCAACAATCAGTGGAGAGGAAAAAGAGAGCTTGGAAAACTTTTCAAGCATTGCCGTGAGACAAAATTTGGCCAAGTATCGACGAGCGCAGAATGAGTTGACCACGATCCTGAGAATGAAAAAGAACCAGAAGTTACCAGGACAGAGATCGAGAAGAACTAGAACAACTATTCCGGGTGAAGGATACACACCGAAACCTGACATTTCCTAGGAGGGAATCGAATCACAAACGAGCACACGATGTCGACAGGTAGAAGCAGTTCTTCGATGAGCATCTCAACGGCGTTATAACAGAAGGAGATTCAACGGAAGTTAACCAACTCCCGGTCGAACTCTACAAAAATGGCCAAAAACCGCTAGCAACGGCATTTCATTCATTACTAGAAGCCTTGGGACGGCGAAAGCAAACTACACTAGTCTATAAACGGAGTCTAGAAAGATTGGGTTACAAATGAATGCATCGAAAACCTGATATATGGTAGGAAGAGGCTTCAGAGAAAACAACGTTCGCCTTCCACGGATAGTGACTATTGGCGGCGATGAATTAGAAGTGGTTGATTAGTTCGTTATATTTGGGATCTCTGTTCACCGACGACAATAGTATGAGTAAGGAGTTTCAACGACGCATTCATGCTGGAAATCGAGCCTACTTTTGCCTCCGAAAGACACTTCGATCGAAGAGTATACGTCGTTCCACAAAGCTGACGATGTGAAAAACGTTAATCAAACCGGTAGTCCTTGAGACTTGAGACAGTAGCTTTGCTTACGGAAGACATACGTGCATTTGCCGTATTTGAACGAAAGGTTTTGCGGACTATTTTTGGCGGACTACAAACGGATAGTGAAGAGTGGCGTAGGCGTTTGAACTGCGAGTTGCAGGCACTCCTTTTTTTCTTCTGTTGGTACTCTTACTGTTACTCTTACCACTCCAACCATACTACTTGGAGAGATTTCCATCGTACATCTGGCAAAAGTAGGGAGATTACGGTGGGCCGGCCACATCGCAAGGATGCCGAACGACTGTGCAGTGAAATCCGTTCTCTTCAAGAGACTCCCCTCCTCCCCTCCCCCCCCCCCCTCCCGGCCCAGGAATAGACGAGCTCAACGTGCTAAATGGCTCGATCAGAACCGACCTGCGTTTTTCGAGAGGCGCAACGAATTAACGACGAATAGTCCAGGATTGAGTACAGTAGAGAAGAATTCTGATACGGCACGAGCCACCTGCAGGTAGAACTAAGTAAGTACTAAGGGTTAACTACTAAGTAAGTACTAACGAACGATGGACATACCTTGAAATGGAGAATCTAAGCTAAGACGGACGAACGCTCCACATACTAGGTTTGGAGAGCGCTGCTTCTTCAGGAAGTTCGGTAGCCGAATTCCGGACCCCGGATAAAACGAGTTCCGTGCAGTAGACCAGGCAATTCAATTAAGTATCACATCTAAAATTAAGAACACGGGACGGGGAGTCAGTTTCGTAGTATTGGGTACCCAAAAGCAACGAGCTATCCAACGGAACCCTGAAGATGTGTGTTGAGAATCCAGCGGTTGACGGCAGAAGGGAATCGCAAGAACAGCCGAAAAAAGGGTAGAAAATATAAATGGGCTGTGGAGGAACATCCATGGTGCCATTGCAACGACTGCAAGAGAGGTAGGCACGATACATGGGAGAAAGCGTAACAGCTAATTTGATGGTCGAATGCCAGAGAGTAACAGATAAGAAGCAGTGTTGTGAAGCCCGCACTCATGTTGATTAATTTTCTCACACGCGCGTACCCATTCTAACGAACAGATTGGCATGAGCATATTTTTCGGACTCTCTTTCTCAATTTGTATACCCTGCAGCGAGTTTGGCCATGGCAACTCAGTAGCTCGCGAGAACTTGTCATCATTAAACCAGCGACACACGTTTCAGTGTGTAATCTGTGAGTGTCGTTGGTTTAATGATGCGAGTTTTTGAGTTACATGGCGAGTCTCTCAATTCAGTACTCTAATATTTAGCTATCAGCCACGGTAGTCGCTTTCACTCGTCATTGAGTCCCGAGCAGTTAATACTAAAGAAACTGACTAAAGAAATGACAAAGTAACTTGGTTCGTCGAAACCAACCAAGAGTCACGCACAACAATCATCGTTGAACAAATTAGGTTTAATGATGACAGGTGGCCGCGGGTGACCGAGCTCCAAAGTCATGTCTATAGTTTGTTCTTTACATCCTACATTTTACGCACGGGCAGTTGACAGCTCACGAGCTGTTGGTTTCATGAGTGGACTGCACAGAACGACGCTACAGCATTGTGTCCTCGGGAGTGTGTCGGTAGCAGTTTGTATGCACATAGCAACTGCGGTTGTTTGTCATACGCTTGCGTCAGTGGAGTTAGCGTTGGATGCTATGCTCGCATACGGGTAGGCATCATTTGCGTTTCGCTCGATTTACAACATTAATGAGAAGAACCAGGCCAGAAATCACAAGCTCACTCCATCTATTACGTTATAACAGTGGAAGGTACAAGGAAGCTAGAGCTGCTGGAAAAAGAAGTCACCGTCGATAGAAATGCGAGCACGAGGAGCACGCCTTTACCGGGGCAGAGGAACGATTCACTGGCAATGATGCACGGAATTTCTACAAAACGGTGAGGAGTCTAATGTGCAATAATTGTGCTGGCAGCCCGCTTCCTGACAAAACGGCTATAGTAGGGCTAGGTGGACGCTGTTGAATGGACGGACGGAGAATAGCAGGAACAGGATTAAAATCTCGAGTGAGGTTCAAACTTTGGAGCAACCAATACAGGCGAAGGTTAAGAAGGGACTTGGTGTACTGAAAAACGGCAAGGCCGTTGGTAAGGATGGTATCTCGGCTAAACTTCTAAATGCGGGGAACGAGCGGGTCACACTATGTCCGAAGGCACTTATTATTTAATTTTAATGTACCTCAGGTTCCTTTTCACGAGATGATAGTATTGATCAAAACGATTAATTAAGGAAAGGTCTTAAACTATTCTATCTTAGGTTTCTTGAAAAATTCAATTTTTAAATTTACATGGGAGTTATTTCCTTTCAAGTCATTTAATGACATTGTCGCCAAGTGGTGTAACACGAAAAGCAAACGTGAAAAGGAACGGTGCTATCATTAGAAGATCTCACATGCCTCTTGGGTTTGCAGATAACGTTGATATCACGCACGGGCACAGGCAGCTATTACATACACAAATTGTATGGCTGTTGGTGCTACTTCAAGAAAAAGAAGAATTAAATTACGACGCTTGCGTAACACCGCCTAAAAAAGCAGAGCCACTATCATGATTCATTCGCTACTGGACTTCCGAGCTGTTCAGTTTAATTTCGATCCATGCTTAGACCTCACCAGTGGTAATCAGTATTGATAAATTCATAGCAGCAAAAAACTCAATGAGATTTCAAGCACCATGAAATTTCAACTTTGATCAGAAGCGCCGAACTCACATATGAATTTCTCTCGCTATTATATGCGATGTCTCTGTTGCTATGCGATGTGAACCAAATTCAGCTGTGAGCATTTTGCTTACTTCTTCCACAGCTGGCATATCATACAACGAACCAGAGAGCGAAAGAGAATTAACCGCCAGAGAAAACATCAGCTGCGAAAAAAGCTAGCACACATTCATGAATGAAGCTGGCAAACAAATTGACAGAATTTACATTTTTCCTTCGCTGGAATCGACATTTTCTTATCTAAAAAGTAAAAAAAAACCTAATAAGAATTAGATAAACATGTAGTTTAAATGTGTGTTTTAGTTTAACTTTACGATTTATTTAGAGATTCATTCTCTTACGTTCAGTCACAGTTACGTATCGCATGAGAGAATGCCTATGCTGTTCAACAACGAATTTGTATGTATAGGTGTATAGCTCCGGGTAGCAGTTGAAGCAAAGCAGAATATGATCAAGCGGGAAGAAATATGTGTGAGTTTTGTGCTTCTTGCCATGACGCGTGAGTTTTTTCTGCATAGGATCAAGTTGACATGATTCACAGTTGATTTTGATTTTTGATGAGTTTTGAGATTTCGAGTTTTTAACATCACTGGTGGTAATCCGACTTAGACATCGTCGGTTGGAAATTTACTGTATAAGCTTCACTTTCGATCGTGTTTTCTACTTGCTACATAACGCTGCAAACAGGCGACATATGCCCTCACGGACTGGTTAATGTGAATCAATTTTCGTACCTGCTTAATGGTTGCAGCCGCAGCTCAAGTATAAGGAAGCAGACAAGACAGAACATATTCGGAATCTTAAAAAGCCAGATCAAGCAGTGGCTCTTAAAAAAGCAAAGCTGTGGGCTTAGACGTCTTTCTAAGACTTGGACCTTCTTTATCGACAGACATCGCGGCCGGCTATTAAAGTACAGGACAGTTACGGGACTAGTGCAAAAATCCTACTAACACTATCTAGCAGCACCGCCTATTAGCGGCGGCTCTTATTATTTTCAAATTCATATTTTGAAGATATGAAGTTATACCTAAATTAATTTATTTAAGCTGGCTGCGTGAGGGAGATTTCTAATTTGACAAATTCCGATATTGGCACTGGTAAAACTATTAACTTTTGTCACTACAAAATAGTTCACCTACCAAAAATACGATAAAACGCGTTTTTGCATATATTCCAAAGCATACGAAAACTTATGATTTTATGACAATCAACTAAAGCTAACATTTTCGATTGTTAAGGACGGTTATTATTATTATGCTATTTGTTTTTTCTAGTTTTACGGGTTCTGCCAATCCAGATGTAATTTTAAAGTATAAAACCATATATTCATCATTCGGTAGCCATTTATCCAGCCATTTTATAACCACTTTTGGTTTCCCCTTAAAAATCATTTCTTCTCTGAATGCATATAATGTTCATACGGTATGAACAGAACAAACCAGTTGACGCCAAACCATCACGAAAACCATTTCTGTTACACATTAAACCATCGAGAATCATCCACCCGTCGAGCGTCCCTGAAATTCCGAGCAAAATGTTCCGGAATTTCGAAACTACCCGTAACCTCCAATATTATCCACGTCATTGCGATTCAGCCCTGCTGTCTATCCCACCGGCGCCCACACCGGCCGGAAGCAGCTGCGACAGCAGATATGAACTGTAAGGAGTAAGGAGCAAAACCGACAACGGCGACGACGACTACGATCCGAAATCCCGAACGTGCAATTTCGATGCGAACGGTGTGGATGGTGAGTAAAATTGAACCAAGCTCTGCACTAGCCTTGGTGACCGTCACGACGCTGCTGGCTGGCAGGCGAAGACGCACTGGTGGTAGCAGCATCCACAGGATATCGATTTCATATTTTGAACACGTACAGCGTGCTCCGTTTTATCGGCTTTAATTTAAGCCAATGAACATTAGCGTCTCGGCTGGTCCGGACTAGTCTATGCGGGATGCACAAGCCGACTATCGGGCGGAGAATGTTCGCAACTTCTCAGTCCGGTTACTCCTAACGACCAAACTCAGGATTTTCCAGCTGGGTGCCACGAATGCCAGCTTTTTGCTAGTACGTGTGTCGGAACGAATTATCGGTTTGGAAAGTGGAAAGCCTATACTATCCTTTCGGCATTGCATGGCACTGGACGATCCCGATGACATACATCCACAGATGGGCGGCAATGCTGCAAGAGCAGATCGAGAAGATTTGACCCTCCCAAAACCGAGAAAACACATTTCATCGATTGATGGAGTGATGCTGAATTGAGAAAACTGTATCGAATGAAGCGTTCGCATGTTTGAAACAGGTGCGCTGTTGCCTGCTATTGAGGAACCACTCGAACGACGACTCAGTGCTCAGTGCCCCCGGAGGCCAAATAATGCAAATTGATTTGTGCCGATGATGTAGTTAAACATCAGAAAGCAATTTTCGGTCGACGCTGGGCTCTCCGTGGAGGGTTTCGGAGCTTGCAGAGTCTACCGAGTGCACTCGGTGTTGTAGCTGCGGTTACAGTTCACGGAACCTTCGCACCTGACTTTCTGATATCGGCAACCCATACCCATCCCAGCTAGCCAGGGATGCCGGAATCGGATTCGATTCGAATGCGCACCGGCAGGCAGTGCGGTTTGTGGCTTTTTGTCGATGTTGCTTTCGGAATTGTGGTCCGATGAATTCGTCTACCTTGGACTGCAAATTACGATTATGAGCCTAGCATTCACAGGGAACCGAAGATAGAGAGATGCGGTTTTGATAGGAAAAATTGAAAATTGTGCTCCAGGAAAATGTTAATTAGCTGCTGCCCTGGAATTGGACCTTTGTGTACTATTTTTCAGTGTCTTTATTTGAAATAAACTTCGTACGAAGGTGAGGCTATTTCAAATCAACTAATTTGAAAATTGATCTCTCAATTTGCAGAAGAAACTGTTATCGGAAAACAAAATAGCTTCGAAGTAAATTGGATTGAGCTTAACTTACTGAAATTAGTTCTCTTGAGGCTCATCAACACAAATTGGTATTTTCAGTTAAATTGCATCTACTATTTTCAATAGTTGTTTAGCCACAATTAAAACGGCCCAATTATCAAGAAAAGAGTAACCACCTCATGCGTAAAATCTAAAACTTATTATTCGTTCCGAACCACTACCATCTGGTCCTGAAAAAGTAATTTCATCCGATAAATCAATCCAAGTTCAAAAAGAAAATATTCCTAATGGTTTAACTTTGAAGTTCTATCCCGCACCATGCAATAGATAATAAAAAATGTCAAGGATACCACCCAACTTCACCTGTCTGCACTTTGCATTGCACCCGCACCCAGATGATAAAGTCATTATAACTGGCGAAAAGCTGGTTGGATTTGTAAACCGCAAAAAGTTGGCTTTTGTCAAAGTGGGCACCTTTCTTTGCTTCTTCAGTAGAGCAAGCTGCCTTCTCCCAATCCCTTCCGCCCCCTGACATTATTGGCAATCGGTAGCGACCATTCTGTGAAGTTCAGAGTTTTCGCCACTTGGGTCCTTGGGCTGACGTTATTGGCAACCGCCACCGAACTGCGACGGGCAAACAATTGAATCCTATTTCGTCGCCGTCCGTCGTCGTTGTCATCCTCGCCACTCGGCAGACTAAGGTCTCATCTTCCGGCTCGGTAGCGAACACACCAGAGAATATAAACCAGCTCAGCTTCCAAGAGCAAGCAATAAGTTCTCGCAGCGATGAAAAATGGCGAAATAAGAACTACTACAAACTTCATCCGAAACGGAATGGGAATGAATGTATAAATAATTCATAAGAAATGGTTCGTCTCCTGGTTCCGCCACCCCAGCTGGTGCGTCGAGCGAGAAGTTTTTCAGAAACATTACAATAAAACCGTTTCGGCCATACTTACGTACTGCTACTCGGGCTCTGTCGCCCGGTCCTCTCCTCCGGCATACGGTGAAACATCGAAAAGTGTGAAGCGGTCCGGAAAAGCGGCTCGAGCGGCACGCTATCAACCACTGACTGTAGGCAAATCCGACCGTACACTCTTTGGTGCAAGAGGGCAGAACCATGACCTGCCTGGCTGCCTGCCTTCTTGTCCGACTGCCGTGGCGCACTGGCGAAAGATGATGAAGGTCTCGGCCACGGCCATTCCTCACCAGTCAGCCACGACGGATAGCGCTATCGATTTTGTCTTTTTGCTGTTCGAAAGATGTGACTTATCTGGCGTTTCTTTGAAATTTCCCATTTGAATATCTTATGCTAGGATCTATATGTTTCCCCGTGCGCCGACGGCATCCCACACGGTGGGAGGAAAAGTCCAATCACGAACCATTGTGCACATTGATCGGCATTGAGGGTGTTCGTAGTTATACATTTTTTACCGGCTGAGGGTCAATGCCGAAGGGATACATGCACTGCCGGAAGCACTATTGCTAGTTCGAGCTGAATGCAGAAATGATGTAGAACTTGTCTGGATAAAAAGATTTCATCTTCTCTCTCTGTCTGAAATGTATGGCGAATCAGTTCATTCCATTTTGATATTTTACCCTTGTTCACTTCACCGGAAAAAGCTCGTTGATTTAATGCTCATAGAATAGAAGTGCTCTCCTACCATTTGGAAGCAGCCAGCAGCTTTTAGGTTTACACAGTCAAAAGTAAAGCCTCGACATCAGACGATCGTTAAAGCGGGCGATAATACTTCGGTTTTCTTCCGTAGCATATTAAACCCCATCAAAGGCTGCTGCCACACCGGAAAGATTACCTTTCCCACTAAATTACGGCTTGTTGAGCAGGCGGAATTAGGAAGGTAAAATATAGACATTATTAATAATAAACCGATGTTAAATCATTATTTAGATAAGGTTGAAATCGCCAAACCGTTGTTGCTGCTGCGCGGGCGGCGGCCGCTTTTCGCCGTAGAATTTCCAGTCCGCTGGAGCGGACAGAGACAGTGACCCGCTTTGGTTTTATTAAATGGGCGGAGAAAATTACGTGCACTTTAGCTGACGGTGCGGTGGTCTAATAGCTTGCTGATTTTCTTGGCAATTTCATAATTTTTTATTTGTTTCTTAAATGGCGATCACTTTGCCTGCCTGAACGCTGCTGTTCCATTAGCAACAGGAAGGCGAAATCATCCGAAATGCATTAGTAAGCAACGACCGGACCAGCTCGGCCGGCAGCGACGCCGGTAGCCGGAAATGAAGTCTCCCTGTCAGATTTCGGAAGAACAAAGCGGTACCTACTGGCGACACAAAATTATATTTAGCAATTTGCTTTGAAGTTTGGTCGTTTTGTGGTTTCGGAATGACTCTTCTAAATGGCTGCTGGTGGGAGAGAATCTAGGAAACGCAAAATTTCTTGCAGCATGGAATTGTGCTGCTGCATGGTGCGGTGGAGAGCCATTAATGGTGGAAGTTTTCTAAAGTTTGATTTGGGATTTATGCGGCAAACAAATGACCTTATGCGCTTGGGTCTATGGTTGATTGCAGTTGCGAGAATTAAACATAATACTTAGGTTGTTGCCGCTGACACGATGACATAGAGCGAAATTAATCCCTTGGCGAAAGTAAGCAACTTTCTTTTTCCGGTATTACATGCCTTTGAAGCGTGACATTAATTTTGTTTGTGTTGAAATGAAAGTCTCGGGTTTTAATGATACTATAAAGTAAAACAATGACACAGATTTTACTGCGGTAAACGACTGAGAGTTTGATGAAAATAATGTAAAAAAATGTTAGCTTGATTGAACTTGAACTGTATAGTTTGCCAGTTGCTGTACTCAGGAGGTATTAAAAATGTTTGCCTCCAATTCATTCAGGGCCGGCTCTTGGCGGCATCGTTCTCTTCATCCCAGTGAGTGACTGTTGCCCAAATGGGGAGCGGTTCACAGTACTGTCTGACCCGGAACGGTTGTGTCGCCACGGCACTAAAGCCAATATAATAAATACATAACGAGACTCGGTAGCGTGGCCCTGGAAATGCAACCTACCTAAGCTACTTAAATCACTAGTACGAACTCATATGTAGGCTTCGTATAGGACTACGAATATATACACCTATAGGTACAGTCCCTCCCCGTAATATTGATGCTACCGACTTTTCTATAGATTTTGTATTAAGATATTATATTTTAACATTAACTTCAAGTGTATGCTACAATTCGATACATCTACAATAATCTATGAATTCCATTTAATAGATCCACGTGACATTTAGGTGCATTTTCCTGGCGCAAGACCCTCTAACTTATTGTTTTCCAATTATTGCCTAATTTTGATAGATTTAATGCAAGCTCTATTTTGATACATTGTTCGTTAAGTTTTAAATCAAGCTGTACCCACCATACATAGTTTTGCGTGGCTTCTAGTGCTTTGCATAGTAAACATTCAATCAATACTTAATATGTAAATGTATCCAATTGAGTGTTGTGATTCTATAACCTAAAAGAAAATTGAGAATATTTAAAGCACATAAACGAACTAACTTCTACTTTTGCCATTCAACAAAGCAAGTAATAATCGTTTTATCGTAAACCCAGTGGAGGAGAAAACATATCATTCACAGGGTATTTGTGTTTTCCAAACTCTCTGTTTACAGCCCAGTAAGCAGCAGGGAAACAGTCTTCAGTTAATATTTTTCAATTCATTGCTCAAAAAGATCATAGCATGTATTGGATTTGTGAATTTAAATCACGTCGCTTAGAGTCTTAATGCATAAAGATATTCAAACTAATCAACACGAAAACATCATAGTTGCACGGTGAAAATGTGCATTTGGAAACAATTTAACAAAATCAAGAACAAAACAGTTGCTGTCCTCTTACCTTATGGAAATCAAATCAAAGACTAACCCTTCGCCCACGTTGAAAACATGTTACCGATTCGGTCCCTTTTTATCAGTTGCACATCCTTGCGACAACACAATACATTCTCTTTTCACTACTGTTCCAATGAAATGGCATACGTACGCCTACATAGAGAATCATATTACGAGCGAACATTACAGCTGTAGCACACTTGCCGAACACAGATATCAAATTGAGCTAGATTCAATCGAAGTCGAAATATCTTGTAGGGATGAGGGGATTTTGTCACTTTTTCTGGCGCACTTCCCTAACACAGACGTCAACTAGTCCAAGGTGAGTTAAAATAGGTGATCTAGTTTTCACAGTTTGTAGAACAGAAGTACGCGGAACGATTGGTTAGCAACCATCGACGTTGTTTGTACATTCAATAGTTTCCGCTTTTAAAATTTCGGTGATCGTCAAGGGTAACCCAGCGGGGGTGAAAAACAAATTTCAACATCAGAAAACCTCTCTGGACTAACCTTGAACTTGTCTAGATTTAATCACGATCGAATGAAATCTTGTTCAGACGAGGAGAATTTGTCATTTTTCTGGCAAACTTCTCAAACAAAGACATCAAATTGATTTAGGTTAAATCGCGTAAAGAATTTTCGACATGTTGGGACGAGGAGACCCTGTCACATTTTGTCACAGATGATGTATTTAACTATCGTACCTGTCTGAGATGCACGGCAAGCACGAGGAAAATATATGAGGATATTTGACCCTAAAACTCTTTGATAATTTTCACTAATTAGTGATTGAAAAATAAAAATCACATTATTACTACATCTATTTTGAGTCATTCGGTATCGAAACCAAGAAAATCCATTCATAATATGCAGAGCGTTCAACATCTTTCGTATTTTCGTAACGGTGACTACATTCTAAATCATAGAACACGAAAAGACGTAGTCCTACTTCAAAATATGGTTTCCCGTCGGCAACGATCAAAGCGACGAAACAAGAACGATGATAGGAAACACAGAATACAAAAAATACAGATTAGTTAGCGAGAAGACATGTTTATTGAGGTCGGAAGGCGGCGGATTACTCGCAAGAAGGTAGATTCGCCGATGAGAATCTGCGCGTGTTCTACACGCAGCTGGAGGCAACGTACGATACGGGACATCAAAATGTAGGGTAGGGATAACGTCCAACTATATATACACTTCGCAGCATCCCGAGGTCTGGTAATCAGAAGTACCTTTTTCCACTCAAAGGAATCCACAAAGCCACTTGGAGTTAACCTGATCAACATACTATGAACCAGATTAACCACGTTCTAATAGATGGCGAAACATGAATTCCCTACGGAATGCAAGTTTTCACTGAGACCATCACCTAGTCACTGTCAGCCCGCGAAGCCCGCACTCTTGTGGACTAATTTTTTCACACGCGCGTATCGTTCTAATGACTAATTTGAGCATCTCTTTCTGACTCTCTTTCTTAGTTTTTCATGAACTGCGACGAATTTTTCGAGTGTGTATTTAGCTGCCAGCTACGATTGTCGCTCTAAGTTGACATTACAGCCCGAGCAGTTGATATGAATCGCTGGCAAGGCCCTTACTCTAACCAGCGTGTGTAAGGGAGAGCGTAAGATAAAAAAGAAAAGACCAAGCAAAGCAAAATTTGTAGCCACACATCATAGTGTGCCTTACTTGCACAGCAGGCTGTGCAAAAAGACGCTACAAGGCAGAAAGCACGCGAATGTGTAGATAGCCGAATGTAAGCACACAGACCCTGCGGTTACTTTTCATACACTTGCGTTAGACGAGTAAGTGTTAGAAGCTATGCTTCTGACACTCAGTCCTGTAAAAGTAGGCATCGTTTGCTTTTTGCTTGATTTGCAACATTGGTCGCAGTATATGTACCTAAAGTCCTCCTCGGCTGAACATCGGAAACCTAAATAATTTCCACTATCGCGGCATAACACTGTGCAAGCAGTCGTATCCACTCAACTCGATATTGGGGCATTCGTCTCCAATTTCTCAGTCGACTTTACTTTCGACCTGGTCGAGCTATCTTGCACGTTAAGTTCCCCCTGTTCCTGGTGCCGGAGGGGCTATTAAAGAAAGAGCCGGCGCTTCCCTTAAGCAAAACAAGCAGTTGCTTGGAGCGCCACTTTGAGGGGGCGCCATTTCGGTTACTTGAAAAAGATCGCTATATTAAATAAATAAGTTATCACTAAAATAACGGTTGTCAATAAATAACGATTAACATAATTTTAAACTTTTTGGTACAGGTTTTTTCCTCCTCCTCTAGCAACGTAAATCCGGGCTCGTTTACTTACTTCCTTAGTTGGCTTGTCATCCTGATAAACTAAATTTCTCCAATTTATTCGGTTGTGAGTTAGTGCTCTCCAATTCCTTGGGCACCGCATACTTCTCACTAAATCTCGCTTCACGTGGTCTAACCATCTTACTCGCTGCGCTCCTAGTCGTCTTGTTCCTACCGGATATGAAGCGAACACCACCTTTGCAGGGTAGTTGTCCGGTATTCTTGCAACATGCGCTGCCCATCGTATCCATCCAGCTTTAGTCACCTTTTGAATGCTGGGTTCACTATAGAGCTGTGCTAGTTCATAGTTCATCCTACATCTCAATGTTTCGTTCTTCTGTATACGCCGGCAAAGATCGTTTTTAGCACTCGTTTCTCGAAAACTCCGAGCTCTCGCAGAGCCTCCTAAAGAATTAGCCACGTTTCACACTCGTAGAGAACAACCAGTCTAATAAGCGTGATGTATCAGGATGCACTTTGTACGGGAGCTTAGCCAGTTCATCCGTTATTGATTGTGAAGTCCATAGTAAGCACGACTTCCGCTGATAATACGCCGTGGAATCTAACGAATCAGCCACCACAACAAATGTTATGCTGATAATACCCATGTCATCAGCTGAGCAGACAAATTGACTGGATTTGTTGAAGATCGTGCGCCACGTGTTGATATGCGCTTGGTTCATAACACCTTATAGCGCTATGTTGAACAGCAGCTATGTGAGACCATCACCTTGGTGAAGCTCTCTGTGTGATTCGAATGCACTCGACAATCTATCCGAGATACGAACACTGCACTGTGTACCGTCCATCGTAGATTGATTCAGTTTGATGAGCTTTCTGCGGAAGCTTCGATGATGACTTTCCATAGCTCTATTCGGTCGCTGGAATCATATGCGGCTTTGAAGTCAACGAACAAATGATGCGGGAGAACTCTGTATTCGCGGCTCTTTTGGAGGAAGTTCCAAGGTCGCTCGTGCCGTATCAAGAAGTTCTCTCCACTGTACTCGTTCCTGGGCTATGCATCGTCAATTCATTGAGTGTATTGACAGATCCGTATAAATCTTGATTAATTTTTACTATTAAATTTTGGGGGCGCCATTTTAAGGGTTTGCGTGGAGCGACAAATGAGCTAGCGCCAGCCCTGATTGAAGAGAACTGTTTGTCGTCGCACTGTCGTCCGGCATCCTTACGACGTGTCCGGCCCACCGTAGCCTACCAACTTTCGCCAGATGTACGAAGAGAATCTCCCAAGGCAGGGAATATAGCTCGTAATTTATATACCTCCACCACTCGCCACTTTCAGTTTGTACTCCGCCAAATATCATCAGCAGCACCTTTCGCTCGAACACGGCAAAGGCGCAAATGTCCTCCGCAAGCAGCATCACAGCTTCAAGACCATAAAGCAGCGGTTCCCTACCTTTTTTTGGTTCGCGTACCCCCTGACGGATTTCCCTATACTATTCTGAAGCGAACTAAAGTTTTGGCGTACCCCTGGGGGTTCGCGAGCCCCCATTTGGGAACCGCTGCCATAAAGAATTACTTGTCTAATAAGAGTCAGCTTCGTAGGGCAGCGTATGCCCTTTGATCGTGGTGTTTTGCGAAGGGCAAAGTAGGCCCTATTTCCCGCTTAAATGCACCCCTGGATCTCCTTACTAACGCTGTAGTCTCCGGTTACCAGCCATCCCAAATAGATGAACTCATCTACCACTTCTAGTTCGTTTCCGCTAATGGTTGCCGTCCTTGGGCGGCACGCATTTGTTTCCTTTAAGCCTCTATGATATCAAAGTCATCTTCATACCTAAGAGTTGGCTACCCTTGATGAAAACCGGGCCTTAAGTTTCAATGCCCGCTCGTCGGATCACCCCCTCAAGAGCAATGTTAAACAGCATGCAGAACAAGCTGTCACCTTGCCTCAACCCACGCCTTGTCTCAAAGGGACTGGAGGGTGTCCCCGAGATGCGCACGAAACACACCAATCGATATAATGTAGCTCGGATCAGTCGCGTCAGTTTATCCGGAAAACTGTATTCATACATTATCTGCCATAGCTGGTCACGATAGACTGTATCATATGCTGCTTTGAAATCAATAAAGGCGTCTTGCGTGTGCACATTGTACTCCCGACATTTCTATAAGACCTGTAGGATGGTAAAAATCTGGTCCGTAGTCGGTGAGCCCCCCTGGAAGCCCGACTGTTAATTCCCTACGAAACCTTGTGCTATCGGTGACAGCCGGCATAACAGTTTCTGTGAGGATAGCTTGAAGGCGGCGTTTCCCAGCGTTATGCTGCGATAGTTGCAGCAGTCGACTATTGGAAATAACCGAAGACCGCATTACCAACAAAACTCTGTTATTTTTCCATATAAACGTCATGCGTCACCATCAGCGGCGCTTCTTTTAGCGAAGGTGGTAAATTTTGCATGAGTGTTAGTAACCTCTTCAAAATTCTGTATTGATGTTCGTTCGGCTAGGTTGGCATGGCGGTATGAATATTAGCACTCACTCACACAGATGCATGCAGGGACCACCTTGGTCGGTAGAGCGAGCTAACATCAGTGTCTCCCGAATATTGGCAGAGCTGCCAGTCTTCTTGTTACAGGGGCTTAGAAATAACTCAGTGTAGAGCCGTTGCCAGCGTTTCTCGGCCATTTTTACAAAGCTCTGACGGTAAGCGGTCCTTACCAGCGGCTTTGTTGGTCTTCAGCCGCACCGGGAACACCGCGATAACTCCGGGACCATGCAACAAATCGCTATGATCTGTAGGCATTATGAAAATAGACAAAAATGTCGAGAAAATTCTCAAATTTGGTAAAAAATATTGAAAGATAAAGAACTTTAGACCATTTTGGTGAATTTTGAGGTGCTAAAAATAATGTAGAACTTAGAGGGGTTAGCACTGTAAAACTAACACAATTATTGCAGTTTGTCAAGTAACCGCAGTAAGATAAATTTTGTGTTAGTACACCATATTGTATTGCTATGCCCCACCCAAGTTCATAAGAAATATGGTGCAGCCAACAAGTTCGTAAGATAATAAAATTTGCTTTTTTAACAGTTTCGTTATTGTTTTATAGCTAGTTATAAGTATGTTTAGACTCATACCATCTTATGGTATGGTGATATTGCGTAGTAATTACCATAATAAAACCAGAGGAATGATTACTACCGCAATAAAACCTTCAAAAAAAATCAAATAAAACCATACGGTTTTAGAATTGTTTCTTGGGTTATTCTACTACTTTAGCTACGGAAGCGTGGCACTTTTCTGGAACGGCGAGTAGGTAAATGGCACGGCAGCCTTCCGTTTTTAGTAAAACCGTGGCTGGTCTCTAAGGTCGTTCGAAACACGTCACCAAACTCAAAATTGGTGATTGTAGGCTTTTCTTCTTATAGACGTTTCTGAATGCGTTAAATGCGTTCATAAAACAAGAAGTCGGTTCGTACTGTAAATAGTTTCTAGATCGCAAAGGGTGACTGGGCTATTGTTGAAAATTAATGGTATGGTCAAAGGTCGCCTGATTGTTCGTCCGGAGAGTATGTTAGTATCACAGACTAACAGACGTAACACTGAAGCCTTATTCCATCGTCAATAAAAACGATCATTTCAAATTTTCGATTAGGCCAAGACTCAAACAACAGTCGTTGCGCGAGAACGCCGCTCACCTGCGCTGACGCTGTTGTCAGATAATATACAAGTAAATTTATAGCATTGCTAAATTTATAGCAACCTACTCTGCGTAACGCGAAGGATGCACCAGGTGATAGTGTAGGTGATAGGTGATAGTGCTAGTGTTTTTGCCAAGTTTTAGGGGTGTCATTGAAACGATGTTTTGTTAGAAAATTTGTTCGAGGTGTTACGTCTGTTAGTCTGTATTAGTATGTTCCTCCTATTCTCTGTGTTGGGGAAGAATAAATGCTTAATGCGAGAAATGTAGATTCAGGCAAACAGGCTATTCTCTGTTCCACCTGAGATATTCTTTATTCTTTCGATACGCTGAATATGCGTTACATGCGTTACTGCGGACGCCAAATAACGCTATCAAAACGTAGGGTGATTTATGTATTTTGGACAGCCGTTACGCCTTATCTATTTTGGACATTTTCCATTTGATTTTGCCGTAAAAGTTCAACAATAGAGTACACGTAACGTCTGTCCAAAATATATAAATCACCCTAGTTTGCTTCTGACAACGTCTTAGTAGATCGATAGTATTGCATACGGATCATCGAGGTCACAGCCCAATCTCCTGACAAGTGCAAACAGTTTCAGACTCTCGTCAATCTCCTTGCCAATATGCCTAACAAAGGAAAGTGATCTATCGAGTGTTACCCCTAGTTTACGTACAAATTCTCGTCGAAATCATCACAGGGGTAACTTTCTTAGTGAATGTCATCATTGAACAATTCTTCGTATTAACTTTTAATTCGCCGTTTTTACAGAACCTTCCAAAATGCTGTTCAGGCCGTCATCCATGTTCTAAACGGCAAAAAAGATTTTCACGTTCTCGGCATTACTTGAAAAGTTTACGTCTGAGATAACTTAAGTCAGTTTGACTGAAGTTTTTGGAGCGTCTTAGTAGAATACGAAACCTAAAAATAAAAAATAAGAAAACTTATCCAATTTAATTCTACTATGTGTATTTTATTCAATGACAGATACGTATTTCGCCTACGACTTGCAGGCTTCCTCAGTGTCTGTTTTCGAACCAACATATACACATAGTAGAATTAAATTGGATAAGTTTTCTTAGTTTTTATTTTTAGGTTAAGGCAGTTTGTTCATCAAAATCGCAAACAGTAATGGTCCTAAGTGGCTACCTTGTGGTACTCCTGAGTGTACGGTAAATGGACCAGAATTGTTGCCACAAAGTTTTACAAATTGGGTTCCATTTTTGAGATACGATCTCAACCAGTCATATCGCGAGCCTCCAACACCGAAGTCTTCAACTCTAAGATGCTATTAATACTAACAAAGTAAAACAAAATCTAGGTGGTATATTCCGTGTGCGAAACTTCATAGCACTAGTGTACTATCCGTACTCTACCCTAGCCAATTCACATCATCATGTAAACAAATATTATGCAACAGGTCAAAACAAAACAGACAAAACTCCGACCGTATTGAGACACACGGCGGGCACCGAACGCAAGCACCAGCGTCATGCATACACTTCACAAGTGCACGCATTCTGCTGAGCTGTTTCTCCGACCCGTCGGTGGCCTATGTAACTCGGTGTTCAGTAAGGATTCAAATTACAATTCCAGAAGTACATATATCGAACAAAGAATCTTTCTGTCCCAGTAGTCTATCTCTTTTTAGCTTTAAGAATGCATTTAGAATAGGGAAAATATCGATATGCATTACCGATATTTTCCACCAAAATTCAACTATAAAAGCAAACCCTTCTCCTAATAAAGCAAGCCATTTCGACTTCAGACTTAGTGTATTCAGTGCGACCCCAATCGGGCTATCGCCGACTGAAGAAATAAGTCCTTCGAGCAACCCCGAGATCCATTGATCTACCACGGGTTATTGCTAACAACGAATAGTGAATAGTGATATATTATACTAGTCCCGCAATTGCTCTGTACAGTTTACTGCGAAGTCTGTCGCATAAAAACAAAAGGTCATGTTTCAAAAACGACAGATAGCGACTAGGTTCTTCAAGTTTGCAATTTGAGTTATCAATCTCAAATATACAAACATTTTTTTTTACCAGATATGTTATCGAAATTTAACTCATTATGAAACTGTGTAACGAAATAATTGGAATTTCCAACTCCAAATTAAAAAAAACTCCAACTGATTTTATATCCCAGCAAAACCTTGTTAAATAACACTTCCATTGAGACCTGCGTGCTGAATTGTTACCTGAGTGGAGCCCAGCTCGCTGTTTTCTATCCTACCAATATTCCAAACGAAAAAAAAACGCAAATCACCATCAGATCACGTACGTCCGGGCAGTTATCCAATCACACTCGGGCGAAGAGCGCCCATTGCATAACAGTTGCTGCCTCACGACGATGGGCTAATCATTGTCCGGTGTTGGAGGGCAAAAAAAAGACTCAGAAAATTATCCCTCGTCCGTAACCCCCATAACAACGTTCGGTGATAATTGCTTACCAGTGACGCCGTTGCTGCTGCTGCTGCTGTGTGGGTCTTATTTTCGGTGTCAATCCTTCGACGCTAACGACGCGACGCTTTATGGAGCCCGCCACTACTGTCGCCGCCACTGATTCAGTCAGTCGACCGGCAACCAGAAAATTATCGGACGAACTTTTACGACACTTTAGTGTGGCACCAAATTGGCAAGATGTAATTACAGCATCGAAGCGATTCTTCTCCGTCCTCCTTCAAGGGCCCTTCCCTTGCACCACGCACAACCGTCCGGAGACCAAAAGAGTGATGACGTTGTTGTTGTTATTGTCGTTGCGCTGAGTGTGGCGTACCAAACTCTTTACCGGCTCTAATCCGATTAACGACACTCACTCACTTGATGTTGCCATAGCTCATTGAAGAGCTGTACAGGCGGGAAACCAAGACGTGTCGAAAAAAATACGTTGAGAAAAACGAGGAAGAAAGCGGGCCGTCAAAAGCGACAGCATCTTGCTGGGAATATCTTACGCAACAGTTCCTATAACTTTGCCAGCCAGAAGAGAGGTCCTGCAATCTTTTTGCAATCATAGTCCGATTATGATGAAAAACGATCAGCGAAGCACTGCGAGGTGAACAAGTCTTTAGCTGCCAGCTTATGAAACGAAAGCGTAGTATAAGTCCCCCTGGGGAAAAACTGCATAAAAAGCCTGGCTGCACAACTGGCAGACCTTTGGATGGGCAAAACGCTCTCGCTTTCCATCAGCCCACCGTACCGCACCAATAGACAGATCAGGGCAGATCACGCGCATCACATATTTCTGGTATGACAGGCACGCAGACCGATTTGCTGACTTTCGAACCGCGGCGTTTGTGGGAGCCTTGCTGGCCACTGGGGCCGCCTGTGCTGGATTCAATCTTCCCTGCAAGTGAAGTAATCAATTCTGCAACAATAAACAATCTCCGTGCTCCGCCCACTAGAGGCGTTTCACACGCTTCCCGCTAGCGGGCGTCGTTCTAGAAGGGTCCGAAGTGGAGAATTCTCGTTAGAAACAAAACACGCAATTCACTCACACCAGCCAGCGGCGGCGCCAGCATCAACCCGCGTCGTCGTGTGCGTCGAGTCATGATCCTTCTTGGTGGAGCAGTCAGTCGGTTTATCACTTTCCCGCAGAGCGAAGTTTATTTTTCTTCCACTGGCATGTAGGATCGAACCGCCATCAAAGCGGTTATGTAGCTGCGGAGCGCGTCGCGGGGCGGCGGAGACGTACGGCAAATTATCGCCCGTACAGAAAATGCGATAATTTTCCAGGGAAAAATTTTTCGCTTCACAGCACCACACCGGAGACGATTTCAATATATCATCCGTCAATGGTGCCATTAAAGCCATTACGAGATTCTCGCCGGGGTTGCCGCTTCCATCAGCCGGCCACCACCACCGCGGCTCGCACCCGGTTCCCGGAGGTGGTGCTGGCGCAAGATTGCCGCCGTACAAGTGCGTGCAAAGGCAGATGCCATATTATGGCTGTTTCTGCACCGGAGCGTAGCCCAGTATTTACATCAAAATGATTGCGATGTGGATGGGATAGGTAATGTGTCTTTCGCGATGTTGGTTAAGATAGCTTTTTCACACACAACCGCAGCAGCAGCAGTACCCCAGCCGCCGGAGGAATGGGGACGTTTGCTTTGATCTAAGCTGCTAGAATCTAGGAGCTGAGTCTGGCACGGCCGTATTCTGAATGAAGGAGTTATTCATAAGGTTTTATTTTTTTATTTCATTTTAAATGAACTTGCAGCTCGATGAATTGAATTTATTTCTACCATAATCGTGAGCTTGCCATAAAAAATGCCGTTGTGGGAAGAATGTTTTTTTTATTGCTTTATTTATGAACTGATTGTTTCGGTTCTAATTTTTAATAGAATCACTAATGGAAATTTTGCATGCAGTCAAATGTTTGATAGTATCGTATAGACTATGAAAAATATCAAATTACATGCACGCAATAAATTAATTTACTGCATTCATTACATGGAATTTCCACAGTTGAACATATTTTTGGCCTCAGGCCCACATGGACCTCAATGGTCGCTGAATGAAACCTCAAAAAAGTAATATATTTATAATTATCCCTCAAGGCCGTTTACCCTTACAAACAATCATGGTCATGTATTATATTACACAAGCACCAACGAACAATAAATTGCAAAATGTAAAGTTCAGTAGATTCAAATGACTCTCACTCGAGAGTACGAGCTAGTGATAAGACAAACTGCGAAAAATAAAATCATTTTATTTGAAAGCACGCACCGAGCTTGCCAAACAAAGCCCACCGCAGGCGCAGGCAGGAACGAAACAGATGAACCTTCACCCAAATCCACGGCGTGGCACCGCGTCCGCCCGCACCCAGCCAGCACGGGCCCGGGCCCACTAGGATTTCGGCCGAAAATTCAACTGCCACCGCCCACCGCCCGGCCCGGCTAAGCCTACACGCGGGCTGCCGCGGGATTACTTGGGAGGGAGGGAGGGAGGGAGGGGGGGGGGGAGACAAATTCGAACCACACACAGAGTGCAGTATTCCCCGGATCGCTCGGTGTGACCACAGTCGGTGCGCGATAGTATTTGTTTGTTATGTGTTTATTTTTCGCTCCATTAATGACGGTAAAAAACATCACACTTCTCCGCGCTGTCGAACCGACCGACCGGCAGCCCGCGGGGTTTGTGTGTTCCCAGGACGGACGACGCACGGTTGACAGAGCGCGCACTGCAACGGGCGCGGACGGCAGTAGCAGCAGCTCACAGACTAAACGTTTTGTCCGTTCGAGTCATGGTTGTCGTACAAATAGTACACACTCGAACAATAGCGCAAAAAACTAGGTTATCAGCACACACATGTGTGCGAAGAGCGAATACGAACCACGCCAGCTCAGCCTCCGGCAAACGGACAAATTCGACTGGGAACTTGTATAATCACCGGCCGACAAAACCTTTCCGTTCGCTATCAGTACCCATGATCTATACGTACAATGCAATAGTTTGAATCGCTGTTTCTTCTAGTAGGTGTAGCCTTTCATGTCTTACCTGTAAATAAATGGAGAAAGAAAAGTTTGTTTAGCATAATTAACTAGTTCGCTATTAACTACATCAGTTCGGTTAGTCAATCCTGTGGTTGGGTTAGTAGAGGGTTTTCAGTCACGGACGGCAGCTGTTACGCGTGTGCACTTGTTTTCTTTCCCATGCAAGGATCCAAGCCTCTCCCAACACCCACCATGGATTATTCAGCACTCAAGCGTTGTTTCTCGTTTGTCAGTTCATTGCAACCATCATGTGACTGAGAAACGAAACATGTGGTCGGGTTACGTACGTGTATGTGTGCTTGAACCAAGGCCCCGGTAAAAAAACGCCGTAGGGCAATCTGCGTCATGTACGTGTAATTATCCGGAGCCATGTCAACCGGGGTGATTTGTTATCGTCGAAACGAAGTCTCGGTAGATTACCGGCCTCGGTGCATACTACGGTGCGGCCGGCGGTTTCATGAAGAGGTGAGACGCTCGATTCAACGAATCTGCTGCTGATGGCGTTCGTCGTAGCTATTAAAAGAAATAGTGACCACAGTACTCTTTTCCAGCAACGACGGTGCCGCAAAAACATATTACTCCGCACCTTAACTTCAAGTAATTTTGTGTTAATTAAAAAATTACTTCATATAAAAATAAATAATAGCCTCAAAGCTACAGGGGACGGAGTTTTGATTACGATTTTGATCGGCAATTGCAGGCCTCTGTCATCGAAAACGACGATTGATTGCCCATTAAGACAGTACGAGTTACCGTAATCAGATTGTAGACTATTCTTGTGTGCAATGGAACTTGCCTACTGGTTGCACTTGGAACCCTAATGTTCTGAATGCACATATTAATTTGGTTAACAGATTAACCTCGAATCTTGCGCCGGATGATTCATATTATTATTCTGGGCGATTTCAATCCACCTGGTATTCGTCAACCTTACCTTTAAGCACTAACGAGTTGCTAGATTGGTCAACTACTTCAACAATCGACAACGAAATTCATTGGTCACGGTTGATCCAGCATAGATTTCTTAGAAACTTCCGCTGAATATTTTTGATGTGACGGATACAATTCGTATGATTTGATGAATGAAATTGGATAGATTTTACGTCTTTGTGCTTGCATACTATAGACCCGCTAGATCAGGTTGACGCCGTGTGTACCGACCTGAAGGTAGCATTTGACCGTGTCGGTCATGACATTTTGTTAGCTAAACTCGATAAACTCGGAGCTCCGGGAACAACATGGCTTGCCTTTTATCTAGAGAACTGCAAAATGGCTGTGAAATCTCTATCCGACTGTTTCGTAAATTGTTCAGGAGTACCTCAGGGTAGCAGTCTAGGACCTTTATCGTTGTTGTTTATAAATAACTAGAGGACTCGGCGCGCGTTGCTTCGCCATTCTAAAAAGGGGGTACATGCATAATCCTGAAGATTTGATTAGTTGTAATCTTGCAACCAAGAGATTTCTTTTTGACAACCCAAGATATTCCTAAATCATGCCGCAAATTTCTAATCCAACGCATCAGCATTTGTGACTCGAGCAGCAAGTCCAACGTAACAATTTGGGTTTTATTACCAACCCTTAAAATGGTAATGTTGGCAAAATCGTAATAAAATATCAGCTTAGTTCGATTGAAATTAGTTGAAAACTGATTAGAAACCATAAACTTAGTGTAATCTCAACATTATTTTCTTCATATTTTCATTTCAACAATGTATTTTCTCTTAGATTTTGTTTTTAAAATAAGTATTACATTATCTTACTTTTATTTAATTTGACCCATTATCTAGGCTTCACCGATTTAATCTTAACAATTTTGTTCCAAATTCATCTTATATTTTAGTATGGACGGCAACACTCGCGAGTTCGATTACTTTTTGAATATTGCAAAAAAATTTGTTTAATTTGTATGAGAGCCCTCCCCTCTTCTAGAGGGGAGAGGATTCTCAGTACGCCATAAAAAATATTTTTGCCTCCAGTAACCCCCAAATTAATTTGCTTGGTTAATGGTCGAGTTATGGGGAAATATGTATTTTATTTGTATGGGAGCCCCCCCTCTTAGAGGAAGGAGGTTTCGCAATCTATCGTAGAAAAAAAATTCTACCTCCAAAATCCTTCACATGCCAAATTTGAGAAATTGGTGTTTCATTTGCATGGGAGACCCCCCCATCCTTCTAGAGGGGGAGGGATCTCAAACAACCATAGAAATAAATCCTATCTTTAGAAACCCCCACATGCCAAATTTGGTTCCATTTGCTTGATTAATAGTCAAGTTATGAGGAAATTTTTGTTTTATTTGTATGGAAGCCTTTAAGAGGGCTTAAAGGAAGGAGAGGTCTTAATTTACCATAGAAAAAATATCTGCCTCCGAAAACCTTCACATGCCAAATTTGGTTCCAATTGCTTGATTAGGTCCCGAGAAGAAATTTGTGTTCCATTTGTATGGGAGCCCCCCCCCTCCCCCTTCTAGAGGAGGGAACCATGCTAACAACATTCCTCGCATCAAACGCAATGTGTATGCCAAGTTTCATCAAAATCCGTCGAGCGGTTTGCGAGTCTATACCGGACACACGAACAGCAATTCATTTTTATATATACCGTGAACGTACCATATTCTGCGCAGACATTTTTATGATTCTTCCGCTATTCTAAGTATTCTAGATTTAAATTAAAAACGTGGATAGCAGCAACATGTAGTGCTACGGTCTATAATATCTGGTAAAAAATATGGGAATTATAAGTCGACCAACAATTAAGTATATTTTTCGTTTTGTAAACTTATCCACGGTGCCTAATTCTGCGCACTTTCTTGTCCATGTTCCTAATTCTGCGCATGTTTGCTCCTAATTCTGCGCACCCAAAAAGTGAAAATAAATACTCCTGCCATGCTGTTTATGTCTTTAAACGCTGAAAGCACACCAAAAAATCCGACATTAACCATTACCATAATTAAATCCATGATCCGGCCTTCTTGTGCTGTCCGGGTGGCAAAGGAATATTGTTATAATTTTGATTGCTTCATTTTAAATATTTTATTCTCGATAACGTAAAGGGCGAATTGATTCGGGTATTCTGCATACTGAACATTACTCTTTAGACTAATACCAAAACTTGTGTTTTCATATAGAAACCACTGCCCCACTCTCTGGCAGCTCCTTGAGGTTGTACTTAAAAAAATAGAAGACATGGTTTCATGAATTGGCGCTCGTGGTTTCGGACCCCGAGACACAGCACAGGATTCCAATCAACGGAAGTTAAAGATTCTACTTCAATTTTCATGCCTCCATACCTCAGCCATTTGGGTGAGGTTGCGTATTCTTTCGCGCTTTCTTCGTAGGATACATTACTGCGCAGAATTTGGAACATGAATAAAAAATCTGTGCCTAAATCTGCGCATTATTGCATCGCATTTTTCTAAGGAAAGCAATGCATGCAATCACTCTTTTTGTCTAAAACATGACTAAAACCAATTATTCTTTCTAATTGTGCTGGGTAATTTGATCATTGCAAAGAATTTCGATCATAAATTTGTTAATCTTCTAGCACGACAATCTTAGCGTTGCTGCTAACGACGATGTTTTCTGACATATAAAATACTTTCAGTTTCACGTTAAATTATTTCGCTCTCAAATATTATGACCCATTTGTGAATAATGGCGTAATATTCAACAGACATTTATAAAAAAATAACGCAATGATCATAGTTATGCACAATGTTAAAAAATACTTATATAAAGAAAAACGCGCAGAATTAGGAGCTGCGCAAAATTAGGGGCGGTCACGGTATATAGATTTGTCCCGAATTTTACCACCTCACACGCGATTATTTTATGTTGACGGCACTGAAATTCACACAACTGTGAGCACCGAAACGACTGCAAGAGCTAATCAACACGTTTGCTGAGTAACTATATGACGTTTAGCATCCCGAAATGTATTATTAGTTATTAGTTATAAGTTTCTCCCGCAAAAAGCAAACTTAGACCTATGACTATTACATTTGTGGCCGGAATCCGCATCGTAGTAATGTTTAAACTGATCTCAACGTTGTGATAAATGATCAGTTAGCTTTCCGACAGCATTATAACATGATAATTACGCTAGTAGCACAGTTGTTACAAACCAGTTGTTGCAACCGATATGTGACCAATTTTAGCCATAAATGAGTTGTTGCAACTAAAACTGCCAAATGTGCGCTGCTTGGGTAGCAAAGCTAATCGCCAACTCGGGTTCATCATGAGGATTGGGAAGGAGTTCAGGGACACAGGTACATTGCGAACCCTTCATTGCTCACGAGTGCGAACAACACTGATGGAAACAAAAAGCAAAGCCTTGCGTTCGCACATCTTTGACCCTTTCTTTATTGACAGACTGGACAGCCGGCTGTTAGAGAACAGAACAATAACGGGGCTAGTGTAACAATCCTACTTACTCTATATAGCCGCACCGCCAAGCCGAAATTCGAACATACGACGACTGGCTTCTTAGACCAGCGTCGTACCTTGAAGCTAACTGGGCGGTACTAGAAACAAGCTGTGTTGTAAAAGATCCGTAGCTTGAGTTTTGGTCTAGGGTTGGGATTTAAAGCATTCAGAAATGCTTCTTGCGAAGTGTGTGCCGCACACTACGGTGGAGAAATCCGGATAATTTGTTACCTTATTTGTTTATTTGTAAAAAAAAATCATCGGATACTAGGTGGTCTTCATGAAATAACCAATTCTTCTTCTTCTTCTTCTTCAGCGTAGAGCCGGGGTGGCTCGTGCTGTTTCAAGCACTCGTATCCATTCAACTTGGTCTTGGGCCACTCGTCGCCAATTTCCTAGGACTCGAGAGTATCCCAGAGATGCGTATAAAACACATCACTCGATCCAATGTAGCTCTGACCAGTCGCGTCAGTTTGTCCGGAAAACTGTGTTCGTGCATTATCTGCCATAGCTTGTCTCGATCGACTGTATGTCTGTATGACTATGACTGTCATTGTGACTGTCACTATGACTGTCACTGTGACTGTGACTGTCACTGTCACCATTATTGTCACTGTCACAGTCATTGTGACTGTCACTGTGACTAACACTGTGACTGTCACCGTTATTGTCTCCGCGACTGTTACTGTAACTATCACTGTTTTTTTTTTTTTTTTTTTTAAGTGAGGAAACGCTCTATGCCTGTCACACTAATGATGGTAATCATCATGTGGCACGGTGTGGGACTCTAACCCACTAACAACCTCACTGCTCCTGGCTCAAAATCCCCCCGGGACCGCTACAAGGCGACTACTTCGGGGAGAGGCTGTGCTTATGCACTGCTCCAATAATGGCGCACCTGCTACCCATCGAGACGTGAACCGATTTGGGAGTACCTGCCATCATACGTGCACCCCATCACGGCCACCCTCGCGGGGTATTGCTACCCGTCGAGACGTGTACTGATTGGGAAGTGCTCTTCACCATAACTCGCACTCCGTCACAGCCACCCTCGCAGGATTTCTCATTAATGATGGATGCTTTCACCCATCGAGACGTGTACCGATTGGAAAGTGCCTACGTTCATAACGTGCACCCCGTCACGGCCACCCTCGTGGTACTTTACTCCCTTCGAGACGTGTACTGATTGGTAAGTGCCCTCCATCACGACGCGCACTCCGTCACAGCCACCCTCGCAGGGATCTCCGCCAGTTATGAACATTTGCCCAAAATGGGTACCGGGATTATTTAGGGTACGAAGCCCATCCCCACACATATGAGTCCGGTCAAGAGTTTTACCGCGCCCAGAATCGCGTTGCTTTGGATTAAGATGTCTTATGCGGCCCAAGGACGTTTGTTCGATTGGCTGCATCGTCATCATTATCCACCCCGAGTGGATGTTAGCACTGCTGGATTTCTGACGCTAGCTGGTGCCGCTGGAACGCTGTTCGGCTCTCCATGTTCGCTGCAGATCGGACAAGATGTGTGTTATCACCCTGTTGACAATATTCCATATGTTCTCATCTCTACACATTTCCCTGACAATATTATCTACGTTAAGAGATGGCAGCTCGCATCGCGCAGACTCAAATCTTGGGCAGACGAAAACTACATGTTCTGGAGTTTCCTCTTCATTATCACACTCGGGACATAAAGGGGACCTTGCATGCCCAAACCGATGCAGGTACTGCCTGAAGCAGCCGTGCCCTGATAGGAATTGCGTCAGGTAGAAGTTCACTTCTCCGTGCTTCCTGTTAACCCAACTGACCAAGTTCGGTATCAGCCTGTGTGTCCATCTTCCATTCGTAGCAGTGTTCCACTCTTGTTGCCACTTGGCTATCGACTCCGCTCTCATCCGTTTACGTATTCCTCTAATACCTTTCCGCCTATAACATTCACTGTCTTCGGCCAGCGTAATGCAAATAGGGATCATTCCGGCAATAACACAAGCTGCTTCCAACGAGATGGTTCGGTAGGCAGTAGCAACTCGTATGGCTATCAACCGAAAGGTACGTATCTCAGGATTGAGCAGGATACACTAGCCAGAAGACGCCTCTTGCTGCTGCTTGGACCAGCACTGTTCGGCATGATTCTGGAAATCGCGTTGAAGGCCTTGGCAGCCTTATTGCAGGCGTAGTCGACGTGGTTGTTGAAATTCAGCCGATCGTCGGCTATCACACCCAAGTATTTCAGCACACGCTTAGAGGCTATAGTGTGCTCACCAACATTGAGTTCCAACCGTTGTACCGCTCTACAGTTGCTAACTAATAGTACCTCCGTTTTGTGGTGGGCTATTTGCAACTTTACTCCTTTCATCCAGGTTTCGATCGCGTCTATTGTCTGGGATGCCAGCATTTCAACCTCCTCCAAAGTCTCGCCTATTACCGTCGTTACGATATCGTCCGCGAAACCAACGATTTCCACACCTCTAGGCAGTTTCAGTGTTAGTACACCGTTGTACATAGCATTCCAGAGCGATGGGCCGAGAAGTGAGCCTTGTGGAACCCCCGCGGTAACCCTGAACGCCTTCTGGCCGATGTTCGTTTCATAAACCAGAAAGCGGTTCTGGAAATAGCTATTGAGGATCCTACACAGATAGGCAGGGACCCTCATTGCGTACAGCGCTGCAGCGATAGCTTGCCAACTGACGCTATTGAAAGCGTTCTTAACGTCAATCGTGATTACGGCGCAGTGTCGATTTCCTCTTCTTTTCTGCTTGGTTGCCTTCTCAGCTCTTTCGATCACTGTGCGTATGGCGTCTACCGTACACTTTCCTTTCCTGAATCCGAATTGCCTCTCTGACAGTCCATGTTCGCTCTCCGTGTATTTTGTAAGCCGGTTGAGAATAATTCTCTCCAAGAGTTTACCGAGTGTGTCCAGCAGACAGATGGGTCTGTAAGCACCTGGATCTCCTGAGGACTTTCCTGGTTTCGGTAGGAGTACTAACTTCTGTGTCTTCCATGGATCTGGAAAGCAGCCTTCCTGCAGACATTTTTGTAAAACCGATCTAAACATGTCTGGAAATGCCTGCAGTGCCGCTTTTAGCGCTACGTTGGGGATTCCATCTGGGCCAGGCGCTTTCCTAACTTTCATACTTTTCACGGCAGCTACGACTTCCTCGTTGGAGACACGTCTTTCATCGGCGTCAACCTCCTCGACTTCACCGTATGGACAAGGTGGCCAGATCGTTGTATCGTGCTCCGGGAAAAGCGCTTCAATGATGATCTTTAGCCTCTCTGGACACGTTTCTGTGGGCGTCGTTGGGCCTCTTATCCTTGCCATTGCAACTCGATATGCCTCACCCCAGGGGTTAGCATCGGCATCTCGACAAAGTTCCTTAAAGCAGTTGGATTTGCTTTGAATTATTGCCCGTTTCAGTGCTGCCTTGGCCACCCGGTGCACTATTCTCCGTGCCTCTCTCTCAGAGGTGTTCTTTGCCCGTTGAAAGCTTCTTCTGGTCCTAAGGCATTCAGCACGAAGTTCCCCGAGTGCGTCATTCCACCAGTAAGCAGGTGCCCGTCTGTTTCTAGGCTCCCGTTTTCTAGGCATTGTGACATCGCATGCCTTTGCTAGCGTTTCTGTCAGTTCATCCGCTGTCAGGTCCAGGGAGTCACTATCGACACGTAGAGCCTCGACAAAAAGTTCTCTGTCAAATACTTTCGTTTTCCACTTCCGTCCGCAGTCCCTAATTCTTCGTGGTATCACGGGATTCTTGCGACCAATGGTATATCGAATCGCCTGGTGGTCGCTGTACGTGAAGTCCTCACTGACTCTTCAGTACATGCTTACCGCTAGCGGCGGGCTGCACTGTGCACTATCACTGTGATTGTCACTGTAACTATCAATGTGAGTGTCACTGTGATTGTCACTGTAACTGTCACTGTGACTGTCACTGTGACTGTCATTGTCGCTGTTACTGACAACAAGTGTATCCGTCCACGCAGTCGGAATCATTTAACATATTACATTAAAAATTCTACAATATGAATTTATTTGGAAAGGGAATGTCTGACACGAAGTCACAGATCGTTATTTGATCCTGATCCTGATTATTTGATTATGAAATATTTCATAAGTCAATATTTGCATTCTTTTATTTCTAGGCGCCCGACCCCAATGATTTTAATTAGAATAGTCGGTTATTTCTATGCGATATCATTATGCATAAAACGTGAACTATCGCGTGTGTTTAAAATATCCATTTCACGGAGAAAGTTTTTCTTTCCACAATGAAACAATCAACAGACTGAAAATATTGACGTTAATTATCGTAGTTTATTGCTTGGTTCACGAAACATCTCCAGCATGAATGAAATTAATTATGAAAAGTAAGAAAAACAACATCTTCATTCCGCAACAAAAGATCCAACCCGGAAAAACAAACAACGTTGCAGTAGTGAATCAATTTCCTCCGAACGAATTCAGCACTGCACAGTCGATTTAATTGCAAACTAATGAAAGAAATTCACTCGAGGCAACGCTGCAGCTTGTGTTTGCTGCTGATATTAAGCTTTCGCCCAACCGTAAATTGAGATTTCTCGGTTTCATTTAGGAACCCGACCTCAATTCGTTCCACCTTGGTTTCTGTACCGGTGCCGATAGTGCAGCAGAAGCTTAGACTCTCAGTCAGTGGGACAAAAGTTGGATTCGTAGATTGGCATCCAGCTCCCCTCGGCGGCGGATCGGCAGAAATGTCACCCCAACGGCCTGGCCTGGCCGCTTTTCGTCCCCATTTTGGCACAGCTCGGGTGTGGAAATGTTTCGTTGCACAATTCCTTCGTCAATTGAATCGACAGCACTGTAACAGTGAGCGGGATGAAAACCTAGGCCTAGGACTGCATGGCGGCGATCAAGTCGTCGGCAGGAGAAACGACGACAGGTCGCCCTTTGCCGATCGATCGACAACACCGCGCGCCATGGCGGCCTGCTGGCTGCGATAGGAGCAGAGCACGATTTGCTCGTTTACAGTTAAATGCTAAATTGAATGAAATTGATCGTTTTCTTCGGTCTTCCCCGTTCGCCGACAGCTCAGAATCATCATCATCAGCAGCAGCAGCAGCTATTGCCTCAACAGCAGCCGCATAAACAACAACACGATGCTGCACGGTGGGTCAACGGAGTACTGATTTTCCTTTTAAGTTATAATTTACTCTACAAATGCATTGTAATTCAAGTATTGCAAATCGTTTGTTTTGTGTGAAAAAACAACTGCAAATTGCAATTTAAATTTTGCTGTTCGATTCACCCACGAATCTTTTTCAGAAAAGAAGAAACTGTTTTCCTAGAAGAGATCAACAGTAGAGCTGAAAACTGGAACACGGCCGACTCGCGTGCGGGCCCCACGGTGGGGCGAAGAAAATCAATTCCATTCAATAGAAAACTAATTGAATAATAGAGAAGTAAATGATTGCTTCTAACTGAAATGTGGACCTATGATGCTGTTAATGCCGGCGAAGCTGTAGGATGGATGTTCCCTGCAATCGGAGCAATGTTTCGTGCTGCAGTTGCACTCATTTCGTGCACCGACCGGCAAGCAAGCCGCCTGTTAAAGGTTTGGTCGTTATTCGAGCGAGGGGTTCACTCGAAACGTTGTGAAATCGCTTCCAATCAATCCGCAAACTTTGCTTTGGCTGTACAGACGGTAAAGCATTATGATGAATAGTGCAATGATCGAAGACTGAGTTTTCCATTCACGACACAAATGAGAAAGCTTCTATTTCGTTACTCGATTAGGATTAGGACCCCTCACAAAATACTCTTGAACTCGTAACAAAGAAGCTGAGCTTCATCGTCATCATCAACAACAACTCTTGCATTGTTTGTCAACATGTTTCATTTGTGCTGCACTAGCATTTGTCAATAGCCTGTAATTCAACTATTTTGGTCTAACATTCCTTGATGGTCACCGATAAAACTTCAGACGAAGCCATGTTGTCACCACTCTAGATTTCGTCACCGGTTTTGAACAGGATAAGCTGAATATTGCAGCAATCTACTCTGAACATACTGGCCAAATTGCTTTTCGAGATTTCACGTCACAATTCAACCTCAGCAAAATGTGTCTTCATTCAATCAGTAAAGCATCAACACACAGTTGAAGTGATGCCGTTGTAGTTGGACGGTGCCACTGCTGTTCTGCAGAATCTGCCGAGTGGGTGCAATTGAGGCACCATAAACAAAGACCATGTTTCGAAAATTGGTTGAATTGTTATTCTGTGCAATTGTTTGCACGAATTCGTGTATGAGTTTCCCGAGTGCAACTTTCGAATGAAAACAGCTGCAAGCGTTCGAGGCGAGTGGCCACCAACTACTATGGACTCAGCAGTAAATCTGCATTGTGAACTGGCTGGTGTAGAACTAGTTGTGCAGTCACCATTTGCTACTAAACAACTAGATATGTCACAAATTATTAAATTGTTTAAATTCATAACTAAACAAAAAGTCACAGTTGAATGCTCAATGGTAGTTCAACAACTTTACCCCACTGTATGTTGTATTGAACAAAATATGGTCTACAAGTTTATTAAATGGAATATTTTCAAACACTAGCATTACTCCGCTATCAGCTGTGGCAGAATGTGAAATGTGTTTTGTTTTCTGAATTGCCAACTCACAATTGACCTGAATATCGTTTACCCTATCAAACCTCCCACAGGTTGTTTTATTTTAACAATGATGCACGAATGCACTTTCAAAACGTTCGCTGCTCAGGGGATGGTGGAGGAAAGAGAAGCACAAGAATTTGCACTCACAGCAGCTGACGAACTGCTCGGATGGGTTTTTCGGTGGGGGTTGACAACCAACCGAAAGCAATGCAAATGCAGCCGCCGCTGGATGCATTCTGCCTATTCTCCGGTGTGTGAAGTTTAACATGTTGTACATATTGCGGCACTCTCTGTGTTGATGCATATATCCAGTCTGTTTTACTTTTTCGCACAAGCTCTGATTTGCATCGTTTCAACATAAATTAAATAGTGTGTAAAAAAGAATGACACGGACGGTCGTTTTTTTTATTTCGAAGTTATAAGAACGAACGGAAAAGGCTCCATCGCCGCTGCTGCTGCAGTGGTACTGCAGCGGACAGCGGCCACTCGTGCCATAGTTCGACCGACCGTCGCGCTAGGTTGAATGAAGTTGATTAATGCGGCGTTATTTTTCCTTTTCACGGGAAATGATTTCGCGCGACCAGCAAAAAAACACTATCCCACAGCGAAGGAGATAAAACATAAAATAGTATTTTTAAAGCGTGTTGCAAAAAAACGCACAAGTTATCTTTGGAAACAAGAGAGCATGAAAATTGTGCTTCATTCATGTAAATTAAAATAGATGAAAATATGTAAATAGATTCTTTTATATTAAATGCAATTTAATTACCTACGGATTAAATGTCACTTTTTCTAATTAAAGGTTACAATAACGAGATGCGAAATGAAATCCGTTGGTCGCCAAAACAAGCAAGTTTTCTATCTGTTAGACATCACTGTTGGAGTCGTTTTCGCTGAACGACAAAGTAAAGTAAAAGATGATATCCATAGAAAACCGCGCACCTCCATTTGTGTCTGTATAATGGAGATGCTTGATAATTTATTAATTGATCTCCATTTAATCTGCTGATATTTATCATTCAAAGTTCAATTTTATCTAACGAAAACATGCCGAGGACTAGTTTTGTTTGGCCAATTTGACATACTTTTCCAATTCACACAGCCATTGTACGATTCCTTGGACACTGGATCTCTCTCCACCTGTTACTGTGTTATTCGCGGTGCTTCTGGTCATCTTATTCCTACCGCATGTGAAGCAAACACTATCTTTGCAGTCCTACTATCACTAAACGACATTATCTACCACCGAATTCGTTCAGCCATCTTTCAAAAACTGGGTGCTCTGTAGAATTGCGCCAGTTCTCCTGTACGCCAATGAAGATTGTTCTTAGAAGTAGTCTCTCAATAACTCCAAGAATTCGCCGGTTCTCCTCGAGCATTGCCCATGTATTATGGATAGAGGACAACCGGTCTCATGAACATCTTGTACAGGGTACACTTTGTACGGTACACTTTCCTTGTGAAGCCAATAGCAGTCACAACTTGCGCTGACAATACGCCTCCTAATCTCAAGGCTGTTGTCACTGTTCGCCGTAACTAGTCAGCCAAGGTAGACGAATTCGTCAACTATCTAGAACTTTTCGCTGTCATCATTACATTACTTGATCTCGGTTACATTGGATACACGATGCCCACTCTTACGCAAGCGTGTGTAACAAGTATAGCATCCAACGCTTAGTCTACTCATAGTCTCATAGCGTTTTTCTGCACAGTTCGCTCACGAAGCAAGACAATTTCAACGGCTCGTGAGCGCGAGCAACACACAGTAGGATGTATGGTTACAATTTTTTTTTGAAGTAGGACTACTTCTTTGATTTCTATATTGGGGTGCACTTTAGAAAAACGAAAAGGGAACATGTAACGAAAAGTGGTTATGGTTTGCACGCTTATAACTCAGTCATCCGTCAACAGATTCTAGAGATATTGGTATCAATCGATTGGAAATTTTTCAAAAAATCCATAACAATACAATAGATTCCATGTTTCCCAAACAGACGTTTAATAATTAAGAAAATATTAGACTATATTCATTATTTCATTATTTTCATGTTTTTGCCTTCCCACGCCAATGCTTCCCTAGCACAGATGACAGAAATATATACGAGTTGAGCTATGGGTTTTGATTGTATTTAATTTACGCTCTATAGAATCCGCTCGAAAATTGTTGAGCTTCAGTGGGTGCTGCTTGCTCGGAATAAGGCATCGAAGACATTCAAATTCACCAAGCCAGCGCCCGCCAGCGAACGGTATGGTTTTTGCTGCTATCAATACCCAGTAAAATCAATGGATCCTCGCTGCAAGCCGTTAGAAGTAAATCGCCGCTAGCCACAATTGTGACGTTCCAAGGTTGGACACATTTGTGAAAAAGGTTTTGAAATTAGCTGTCGAAAAGCTGGTCCAAACAAAAAGAACAGGCGCTTCCGATTTGTTCAAGGTTGATAAAACGGACGAAAACAATATCTTTGCTAACTGCTGCAAAGGCGGCTCCGATTAAAGCTGTACTGCTGGAGTAAATATGCGGGTGCCCCCGAACAAAAATCTACTAAGCCAATAAAAACCGTAGCAAAGGCACCGAAAGCCCCAGTCAAACGAAGTCGTTCCAGCGGAGAAGGTGCCCGAAAAAAACTGTTGCCTAGATGTAAATTTCCTTGATTTGCATTATTACTAATATCTGGTAGAAAACAATCAGTTCTTTTAAGAACTACTGAATAAAAGTATACGAAGCAGTTAAATTGATTTTTCTCACATTTTAAAGTGATGTTGGCAGTTTAGTATGAGCGTTCGAAGTATGAGCCCGTCAGAAATTACATGTTTAAACTGTATTAAGACAAACCTTCCGAAGAGTATTTCTGAACAAAATTGTTCATATACCTACACATGCAAAATAATACGAATTTAAGATTCTTTCTAAAAGCATGAAACGAGTAAGCCACATTATCTGGCGAAAGAAAACTGCGCCACTTCGTAATTCGAGACTAAGCGTTTAGTGAGAAAATCGAATTGCATCTTCATTTATATATTAGGCCCTAAGAAGGGCTAATTGTTGTAT
Organism: Sabethes cyaneus; assembly: GCF_943734655.1. Lineage (NCBI taxonomy): Eukaryota > Metazoa > Arthropoda > Insecta > Diptera > Culicidae > Sabethes > Sabethes cyaneus. The sequence continues at coordinate 70,120,610 of NC_071354.1, read as the reverse complement.
AGTTACAGAAGCCTGACCTTCCGAGACGGCGCGCTTGGCAAACTCACCCGGCACAACCACACACAACTGTGAGTGCACGTCTGCCATGCCCGTTGCCGTGCCATCCCTGTCGGCAATAAATGAAAGAAAATAGCGTTGCTCTCCTAGTGGCGTGGCTTCTTCTTCTTTTTCCTATCGCGCTTTGCGGCCTTTCCACTGGTTTTCGGTGGCATGAAGACGATGCTTCATATTAGGTTGCTCTGCAGAAACTGGTAGCTCTTCATTAAGGAAGCACCGGACACCGGTTTGGTTCAAACAATGTACGGTTTCGTTGTACGTTGTACCGCCTTTCTTTCGTGTCTATGATTCTCTGCCCTACGTTGATCCGCCTTTGTTACAACTTGCTGCCGTTTGCTCTGGTATATAATCAGAAGTAAGCCGGCGAACGGCATCATTTTCGCATTGGCATCGGTACGGTACAGAGCAGACAGCAGAGAATTGCGGTTATATCTCCCTCACTGGACTCGGCAAACTGGTAAAACGCAGCGTAGCGGGTAGCGGCAGCAGCAGCAGCAGCGGCAGCGGCAAAGGCAGAGCAGCGGATCATTGTTTGGTGTAAAGTGCGCCGAACGCGTTGGTACCGGAGCATCGATCTGTTATCTGCTATATTAGAATATTTGGTTGCGGGAGCGGAAGAGCTTGAATCAATGGAAAATGCTCTGTTCGGTAACCATTGTCACCATTGCCCTGGGAGGTGTTGTTTCAAACATTCAAGCCATTCTGCTGGCCGGATTTTCAACCACATAATTTACCACAACCCGTCCTTTTTAGGACGAACGGATTTGTTTATGAAGAGATGAAAATTTTCTGTATACTAAATTTCTTTAATTAAATTTCCAAATGTCGCTGATTCTTTAAATCATGAAGAATTTCTTCTGATTTGATCTATAAAACGTTAAATATGTGGTGACTCACCATGCGATCTTCTAACTCATGACGTCGCTTTAATTTTATTTTTGCCTTCCCACGCCAATGCTTCCCTAACACGGATGAAAGAAATATATAGGAGAAGAGCTATGGATTAAATTCCCTTTGAACCAAAGGTTGATTGTATTTAATTTACGCTCTATAGAATCCGCTCGAAAATCGTTGAGCTTCTGCTGTTGCTACTTCCCCGGAATAAGGCAACGAAGACATCCAAATTCACTAAGCGAGACGCCAATAAACCGAAGAGTCAACGGATCCTCGTTGCAAGCCGTCTAGAAGTATATCGCCGGTCGCCGCCAGCTACAATTGTGACGTTTCAAGGTTGGACACATTCGTGAAAAAGGCTTTGAAGTTAGTTTTCAACAAGAGAAAGCTGGTCCAAACAAAGAACTGGCGCTTCCGGTTCCTTCGCCTACCAAACTTGCTAGCGAGAAGCAAGATTACTAAGTCAAAGAAGACCATAACAAAGGTACCGAAAACTCCAAAGCCAAAAGAAGTTGTTTTAACGGAGAATGCGGTTCGAAAAAAGCTGCTGCCAAGCAGTAAATTTCTTCGATTTGTATTATTAACAGCTGGTAGAAAACAATCAGTTCTTTTAAGAACTACTGAATAAGTATATGAAACAGTTGAATTGATTTTGCGAACGGCATCATTTTCGCGTTGTTTGGGTTACAAATAATAATGAGAGTTACGATTTTATCTCCCTGTCCGGATCCGGACGCGGCAAAGGTGGTAAAACTCGGCAGCAGCCAATTATTGTTTGGTGTGGAGTGGAAATTACGCCGACCGTGTTGGATTCGAAACATCGATCTATTATTGTCAATTGCAAGGAAAATTGTCCAATCAATAAGTACGCAATCGCTCATAAAAGTGCTATTTTAGCTTAAATCGTTTCGGTCTGTTCGGCGCACTTATTGCTTGGCAGATAACGAAAAAGTGCGCCGAAGATCGAAACGATTTAATGCAAAATAGCACTTTATGAGCGATATCGCACTTTGGATGGTACAATTTTACTTGCAATTGACAATAAGCTGCTATAATGGAATATTAAATAAGCTAGAAAACCCAAATTTTGGTCGCGGAAGCAGAAGGGTTTAAATGGGTGGGAATAGTGATGTCCGAAATTTTCAATTATTCGATTACCGATTAATCGGTGAGCCTTGTCTGCACTAATCGATTAATTAAACTATTCGATTAATTCAACTACTCGTGCTGACATTATTCGATTAAAAATTATTCGAATATTCCTTGTGTTATTCAAGTTGACAATGGACACTAAGAGTCAGAAATTTGAGAATTAGAGATTAACAAACGGACCTTTTCAGGTCCACCATATAAATTAGCTGAAGAGTTGAAATTATGAATTTCTCACATGTAAGAACACAATTTTTTAATGCGCAACTTGAGCATCTATATATGAAATTCATACAAAAATCACCGGCTTTAGCATTGGGAGACGAATTGCGCTACATTCGTAGTCCTACTTCAAGCCTGCGCCCGTGCCACTAGGCATGGACCTTTGTACTTTTTCTTCTTCATCTCACGTTCTTGTTAACATAAGAAGGTAAGAGTGGGGTCCCTCGCTAGCGATGGGCCATGCGCAACCTGGGCTACAGTGACGAACCATGCCTGATAGCTCGATTACTCGTGGAACTTTATATGAATAAAAACAATATAAATTTAACTTCGATGAGCGTGGACGGACTAGATAATCCGTTTGCAAGATGCGGTACCCAGAGATTTCCGCCGATGGTTACAAGTAAAAGCGCTAGCGTAAGCGGAAAACGAAGCGGCACACCTGTCGCTCCAACTGCATCTACGCCGAACGCAGCGATATAAACCCATCGATCCATCGACCCAGCGACCCATCGTATATAAAAGCAGTAAACCCGTTTACGGGAGGAGCCATCCAGCGTTTTTCACCAAGCTAGTGTGGGTGGCAAGGGAGGTGGTATGCCTGTCACACCGTACACAGCGCTAAACGGCCACTGAGCGCTAATCAGGGTAATGGGATAGAACAGGGACGCACTACCTAAAGTGACAGCTGCTTCACAGCAGATCGATATAATCATCGAGTACACGTCAGGTCGCGGCAGTTTCTCAGAGGACCTGCTCATGCTTCGGAAAACCTTGTATCAGCGACCAAAACGCACAACTACCTCGTGGGGCGTGCAGGACAGTTGAAGAAGGGGACCGTGGAGGCGTCGAACTCAGTACAGATGGATGCCTGCGCGTTGACGGGCTGCGCTACTAGCAGCGGTAAGGCATCCGCCAAGCGCCTGGGACAGTCCCCGGTGGATGGCACCCCTGGCGGACCAAAAAACGCCTGATTGCCAATAGCCCCCAAGATAGTGGATTGCCAGAGCCAACCGATCAACCAGCGCGAAGCACCAAGACAGGTGGCGCGTGGACTGAGATTAAGGCCAAAAAGAATAAAAGAGAAAGCTCCACCTAAACCGACAGGGAAGCGTGCGAAAAAGGGCGACGCTCTTATCCTGAAAACCGACGGGTCGAAATACTCGAAGGTTTTGAAGGCCATGAGAAAAGATGCCCTACTCAGGGATCTGGGCGATATGATCCTTGAGCTAAAGAAAGACACCATCAAGAAGAGTTCCGCATACAAGTCGGTAGCGGAAGGAGTGCTTGGGGAGGAAGTGCAGATACGTGCTCTCACACCAGAAATGATTCTGCAGATTAAAAACCTTGAGGAGATCATCGAAGTATGTGAGCTCGGACAGGCTCTCAAAGAGCAAAGTGGAGTGGTGGTGGCAACCGAGGCGGTACGCCTGCGCAAGGGTGCGGTCGGTACCCAGGTAGCCACCATACGACTTTCGCTGGCGGACGAAAATGAAGCCCTGAAAGCTGCTAGGCTAAAAGTGGAGTGGTCGGTATGCCCACTGAACGTGCTCAAGCAGTCGGAGACTTGCTTCCGGCATAAGACCTAGAACTGCAAGGGGCCAGATAGGAATCACTTGTGCATGAGATGTGGCAATGCTGGCCATAAAGCAAGGGACTGCGCGGAATCTCCCAAGTGCTTGATATATACCGGTAAACGGGACGCAAAGCACGTAACGGGAGTTCCAAGGTGCCCGGTCGGTGTTCCGCCGACCAAGACACGTTCATAGTGCAAATGACACAACTCAGCCTGAACCACTGCAGCACGGCTCAGCAGCTATTACACCAAGCAGTTTCTGAGTCGGTAACGGACATTGCCATCATCTCGGACCCATATCGCGTCCCTACCGGAAACGACAGCTGAGTGTCAGATAGGTCCGGGACGGCAGCTATATGGACGACAAGCAGGTTCCCGGTTCAAGAGGTTGTATCAACCGCAGACGAGGGATTTGCGGTTGTCAAAGTGGGTGGAGTGTTCTACTGCAGCTGCTCCGCCGAGATGGTATATCGAGCAGTTTACGCGGATGGTAGACCGAGTATCAGTTGTGCTGACTGGTCTACGGCCGGTGGTTGTGGCGGAAGACTTTAACGCTTGGGCGGTAGAGTGGGGAAGTCGTCGCACGAACCATAGGGGTCGGATTTTGCTTGAGCCTCTGCCAAAGCTCAAAGTAGATCTAGCCAACGTCGGCACCATAAGTACCTTCAGGAACGGTGCGGAGTCTATCATCGACGTGACTTTCGGTAGTCCTGGTCTGATAGAAGATTACATGGTAGACAATGGCTACACTCACAGTGACCATCAGACAACCCACTATGGCGTTGGTCAGATAACGAGGCGGTAGGCGGCGAGTAGAGCCGACACTCCAACCACCCGTGGATGGAAGACATCATACTTCGATTCTGAAGTATTTGTAGAAGCGATTCGATGAGAGTGCTGTGATCGCGGTATGCCCGATCCGAACGCCGATCATTTGGTTAAGGTACTGTCGCAAGCGTGTGACGCCACCTTGCTTAGGAAAGGCCGACCTAGGTATGGGAAGTCACTGGCTTACTGGTGGACAGATGAAATTGCGCAACTCCGCGGAGCGTGCTTTCGTGCGACGAGAATTATGCAAAGAGCTCGATCGGACGAAGGCAAGGCTGAATGTCGAGTAGCACTTGTTGCTGCTCGCGCAGCGCTTAAGAGCGGGATAAAAGCTAACAAGCGAGCCTGCTTTGAAAGGTTATGTGCTAGTGCTAATGCGAACCCGTGGGGTGATGCCTACAGGGTCGTAATGGCAAAGACCAAGGGCATGATGGCGCCCGCAGAGTGATCGCCAGAGATGATGGAGCAGATCATCGAGGGCCTCTTTCCGCGCCACGAGTGAAGACCCTGCCCTCAGGCCGATGAGTCGTCCTACGGCCGACCAGTATCTCAGACCATAGCGTAAAATGGTCGGCCTCCATGCTGAACATCCAAAGTAACGTGGGCGACGGCATTTAGAGGTCGGGGAGGAAGCGAAGGTTACGAACGAGGAACTCATTGAGATCGGTAACTCCCTAAAGATGATTAAGGGACCAGGACCAGACGGAATCCCGAATTTGGCCATTAAAGCGGTTATTTTGGAGGCTCCCGAATTATTCAGTGCATTAATGAGTAGATGCCTGGAAGATGGCCACTTCCCGGACAGATGGAAGCGATAGAACCTGTTCCTGTCGCCAAAAGCGGAAAAAATCTCCGAGTCCGAGCCATATGACGAGGCCGATCTGTTTGCTCGATATTGTCGGCAAGGTGCTGGAGAGGGTTATCCTTAACAGACTCGCACAGTCATTGAGGGTACAAACGGTCAGTCAAGGAACCATTTTGGCTTCCGAAGAGACAAATCTACGGTGGATGCCATCTTGTCTGTCACAAAGACAGCCGAAGTGGCAATCCAGCGCAAGAGGACGGATATCCGCTATTGCGCAGTTGTCACGCTCGACGTGAGCAATGTGTTTAATAGCGCTAGTTGGGACTTCTTAGCCAACTCGCTTCGGAACGTCCAAGTGCCGGTGTCGCTGTACAGGATGGAAAATTACTTCCAGAATCGCGTACTATGCTACAACACGGAGGAGGGTCAGAAGTGCGTTTCAATCACCGCAGGGGCTCCGCAAGGTTCCATATTGGGCTCGGTGTAGCGGAACGTCATGTACGGCGAGATGTAGAAGCTAAAGTTTCCGGTAGGGGTGGTGATTGTCGGCTTTTCGGACGACATCGCCTTGCAAGTCTACGGTAAATCTATCAGAGAGGTTAAGTTGACGGCCGCCCACTCTATAAGCATCGTTGAAGATTGGATGGGCTCCAGGAAACTGAAGCTAGCGCATCATAAAACGGAGGTTATCGTGGTGAACAACTGCAAGTCGGTGCAGCAAGCAAATATCAGCGTCGGGGACAGCACTATTTCGTCAACATGGTCCTTAGAATTCCTGGGAGTCATGGTCGACGACAAGCTCAAGTTTGGAAGCCACGTAGACTATGCCTGCAAGAAGGCTTCCACAGCTATTTAGGCATTGTCTCGTATGATGTCTAATAACTCTGCGCTATATGGCAGCAAGCGAAGGTTATTAGTCAATGTGATCCAGTCATACTCAGGTATGGCGGATGTGGTCATAGACGTTAGGAAATAAAAGCTACCTAGGTAAGCTGGAAAGTACCTTTCGTCTCATATGCTTGAGAGTGGCGACTGCGTATCGCACAGTTTCGCATGACGCAATCTGCGTCTTAGCGGGTATGATGCCCATTGGCATCATTCATCAGCGAGCACGTAGAGTGCTTCAACCAACTTGGAACTAGAGGCATACGGAGTACATACTAGATCGGCCTCGATGATTACATGGCAGCGGGCATGGTCTAATTCCACAAAAGGCCGGTGGACACATCCGATTTATCCCGGAACTATCCGGGTGGGTCGACAGGCACCACGGCGAAGTCAACTTCCACCTGACACAGATTCTGTTAGGGCATGGTTGTTTTAGACAGTATATGCGCAAGTTCGGGCATGCAGAGTTCCCCGTGTGTCCCAAATGCGTGGATGTAGAGGAAAGAGAGTTTCGTGGGCGTGCGAGAAGCAACATGATGGCAGTGAGCGGACAGAACACTACTCTGGATAATTTAGTCCAAAGAAAGTGTTCTAGCTCGGACGTCTGGGGAGCTGTCAATGCGGCTGCTACCCAAATTGTACTTGAGCTACAGAACCGCTGGAGAGCCGATCAACGGCGCCTAAACAGTTTAACTATCATAGTCTAGTAGATATATAAAAGGGTGCGTTAAGCACAATAGCGCCTCCCTGAAGTAATACCGATAAGGTGGAGACTCGAGTAGGGTTTTAGTGGGTCGAGGTTCTCACGCCTCTTTTGGGGGGTCGGGTCCGCCAACTCCACACTACCTGAATTGTTTTCGCAGGTGTCTGATAGTCCCGTATCTTCTCAGGTGCTCAGCAGATTTGCCTACTGGTAAAAAAATGGCTGATAGCTAAATACACATTATCAGTAGATTGAGGGTTATCTAGCTGCCTGATGTTCGGCTGAGGAGAACGGCTTTGACGTGCTTGGTATACGGTAGACAGTTTTGAGCGTACATATACTGCTACTTACTTCCTCAAGCAAGTACCATTATAATAGTATGTTTCCGCTCTACGAAATTCTCCCAGTTTATAGGAATGATTCTTGCGATAACACTCCACCGTATAGTTCAAACCCGCAAGATAACAACAAAGTTTTTGCAATATGTACTGTATAAGATATTCAACCCATGCGCTTCTACTACCAAAATGTGCGAGGATTGCGAACTTTGGTGGTGGAAAGATTCTTTCTGACTGCAAATGAGCGCGACTGCGTTCTTTGCGGGTGAGTGTCAGTGTGAGCGTGATCAATTTACCCCCGGATCGAGATCCGGATTCGTGGGTACACTATGAATCCGGAACCGGTTCCCAAAAAGAGACATTTCAACATCAGTAATATGTGTTATGTCATGTCGCATATAAAAAAAAACATCAGCACTCGACCAAATAACGATTAGCGATCATCTCATGTTACTCAGAGCCCGATCAGACAAACAGCAAAATTATAACAAATCATGATATTTTGTTATGATGGTATTTCTAACATGATTTGCTATAATTTTGGTCTCGTTAGTAGTTAAAATATCAAAAATTCTATCAGACCTTCTTAGCAGCAGTAGCAAAAATGTAACAAAATTTGTTATGTTTTTAACAAAATTATATCAAAATTTGCTATGATATTTGTAACAGGTTTTGTTATAATTTTGTTAAAATATAACAAAAACTTCTTTGCCTTTATCTGCTATATCGACAGTTTATTTCGGCTAAACTGCCAAAAATAGCACAACTATTTATCAGGAACATTCACAAATAGCACAGAAAAAAACTTTCATACATTTTCAAAAATCGTTCCGGCCTCGACCGGGATTGAATTTACGATTGAATTTTTGAAAAAAAAAATCTCATTTCTAAATACGCTCTTTTTAAATGTTACTCTTGACGAAAAAATATATTTCACGGAAAATGATTCGGTGCGTGATTGTAATGTATTAGCAAAACTTCATTGCAATCAAAAATAATCGAGACAAACCGTTTGCAAGCTGGAACAAGCTGAAATTGCTTTGTAACAAAATTATTACAAATTTTGATATAAGAATAAAAATAATTCTGTTAGCCTCATTATTTTGTCTGATCGAAAATTTAACAAATTCTGTTATTTCTATCTAATTGAGATACTTTTTTGTTATATGTTTGTTATAATCATTTACTCGGGAGGCCATATGGACTTAGACATTGGCCGAGTAGATAACAGTCTATCTTCTCGGTGGTCATACAAATAATTTCGTCACATGGGGACGTGTGTGATGCATATATGGGAGCAGGGCCTTTAATTATCACCGAATTTCAAACAAAACAGAAAATCTTTTTTCTTAGCATACATTGTTTTTTATGCCTCTGAGTTTCGTATGTACAACTGCACAGTGATTTTCATCGTAGTATACAAGTTCAATATATCGTGAAAATAGAACAGGAGAAAGTGATTTTCAAATCCACAAGGTGATATTCACTTCAGGAAAAAAAACAATTTTAAATGCAGTAAATGAAAAGAAAAATCTTATGTCCAACAGCTGAACGCAATAGATGCTAAATAACAACATAAATTTTTTTTATTGATTTTCACTGCTCAAACGTGAATATCAGTTTGTTACAATATCACAGGGCGCTGATATTGTATATTCTCGTGCATGAAGTTCATGCTTGCTACATTTAGTTATTACTAGCTGACCCGACAAACTTCGTATTGCCACAAATTAACCTGTGTTGTACATAAATCATGAATCTCGGATGATCTTTGTCACTATCTCGAGTTTTGCAAGCCCCCCAGTGGGCGGCGCTTCCGACGGCGGGTCACCGGCAACACTTGCGACCGGCTCGTCCTGAATGATCTAGTGTTACTATAGATAGGTTTTGTGGTCTTGTTATTGATTAATGTTTTATGGAAGAGTCTCGAATTTCTCGAGTTGGATTAGTTTTTGAGTTTCGCAAAAATTTCTGTTTTATTTGTATGAGAGTCCATATCCCCCTACCACAGGGGTGAGAGGTCTCTAACTATCATAAAATAAATTCAAGACTCAAAAATCTCCTACATGCTAAATTTGGTTCCATTTGCTTGATTAGTACTCAAATTATAAGGAAATTTGTATTTCATTTGTATGGGAGCCCACCCTCTTAAAAGGGAAAGGGGTCGTAATACACCACAGAAAAAAAATTCTGCCATCTAAAACTCTCACATGCCAAATTTGGTTCCATTTGCTTGATTAGTTCTAAAGTTATGAGCAAATTTGTATTTCGTTTGAATGGGAGCCCCCCCCCCCCCCTCCTAAAAAGGTAAGAAGTCGTAATTCATAATGGGAAAAATGGTTGCCTCCAAAAACACCCACATGCCAAATATGGTTCCATTTGCTTGATTAGTTCTCGAATTATGAGGAAATTTGTATTTCATTTGTGTAGAAGCCCCCCCTCTTGAAGTGTGGAAGGATCCTAATTCACCGTAGAAAATATTTTTGCCTCTAAAAACCTCCACATGCCGAATTTGGTTCTATTTGCTGGATTAGTTCTCGAGTTATGGGGAAATTTGTATTTCATTTGTATTGGAGCCCCCCCTCCTAATGTGGGAAGAGGTCCTAATTCATCACAGAAAAAATTCTTGCCTCCAAAAACACCTACACGCCAAATTTGGTTCCATTTGCTGGATTAGTTCTCGAGTTATGAGGAAATTTGTATTTCGTTTGTATAGGACCCCCCCTCCTAAAGTGGGGAGGGGTTCCAATTCATCATTGAAAAAAAATTGTCTCCAAAAACACACATATGCCAAATTTGGTTCAATTCGCTTGATTAGTTCTCGAGTTATGAGGAAATTTGTATTTCATTTGTACAGGAGCCCCTCCTTTTAAAGTGGGGAGGGGTCCTAATTCACCATAGAAAATTTTCTTGCTCTCGAAAACCTCCACATGCCAAATTTGGTTGCATTTGCTTGATTAGTTCTCGAGTTATGAGGAAATTTGTATGGAGCCCCCCCTCTTAAAGGGGAGAGGAGTTATAATTCCTCTTATAAAGAGGGGAGGGGTCTCAATTCACCATAGAATAAATTCTTGTCACTAAAAAAAACACCCACATGCCAAATGTTGTTCTATTTGCTTGATTAGTTCTCGAGTTAGGAGGAAATTTGTATTTCATTTGTACAGGAGCCCCCCCTCTTAGAGTGGGGAGGGGTCCTAATTCACCGTAGAAAATTTTCCTGCCCTCGAAAACCTTCACATGCCAAATTTGGTTCCATTTGCTTGATTAGTTCTCGAGTTATGAGGAAATTTGTATTGAAGCCCCCCCCTCTTAAAGGGGAGAGGAGTTACAATTCCCCTTAAAAAGAGAGAGGGGTCTCAATTTACCATAGAATAAATTCTTGTCACCGAAAACACCCACATGCCAAATTTGGTTCTATTTGCTTGATTAGTTCTCGAGTTATGAGGAAATTTGTATTTCATTTGTATAGGAGCCCCCCCTCCTAAAGCGGGGAGAGGTTCTTATTCATCATAGAAAAAATTCTTGCCTCCAAAAACACCTACATGCCAAATTTGGTTCCATTTGCTGGATTAGCTCTCGAGTTATGAGGAAATTTGTATTTCGTTTGTATAGGAGCCCCCCCCCCCCACTTAAAGTGGGGAGGGGTCCCAATTCATCATAGAAAAAAATTTTGTCTCCAAAAACACACACATGCCAAATTTGGTTCCATTTGCTTGATTAGTTCTCGAGTTATGAGGAAATTGGTATTTCATTTGTACAGGAGCCCCCCCTCTTAAAGTGAGGAGGGTCCTAATTCAACATAGAAAATTTTCTTGCTCTCGAAAACTTTCACATGCCAAATTTGGTTCCATTTGCTTGATTAGTTCTCGAGTTATGAGGAAATTTGTATGGAAACCCCCCCTCTTAAAGGGGAGAGGAGTTATAATTCCCCTTATAAAGAGGGGAGGGGTCTCAAATTACCCTAGAATAAATTCTTGTCACCGAAAACACCCACATGCCAAATTTGGTTCTATTTGCTTGATTAGTTCTCGAGTTATGCAGAAATTTGTGTTTCATTTGTATGGGAGCCCCCCCTCTTAGTGTGGGGAGGGGTCTCTAACCATCACTAAAACCTTTCCTGGCCCCAAAAACCTCTACATGCAAATTTTCACGCCGATTGGTTCAGTAGTTTTTGATTCTATAAGGAACACAGGACAGACAGACAGACAGACAGACAGACAGACAGACAGACAGACAGACAGACAGACAGACAGACAGACAGAAATCCTTCTTTATAGGTATAGATGTACGTTTGATCAAAGCAAGCAGATTTTCAATGCAAGGTAGACTGATAATCCAGAAGTTTGAACGCTATGCTGATGAATATTAACAGCACTGTATGGGAGTGATAAAATTTGAAGAATAAAAAAAATAGTTTAGTTCGTTTTGTTAGTTAACACTTGGGTACCAACCACAAGAGCATGGGTGCGAACCCCACCTGCTATTGCTTCAATATATTTTTGGCCTATATCAAATTTTTCAGTTCATCCAATTAATCATTCTTCGCATCAGACACTTCCTCTCTTTCCAAAAAAAGTCATAGTGATGCTTTTGAGCTCCGCGCTTTTTCAATTTCATACATGAAATTGCTCAACACGGATGCTATCCAAAGCGGTCTGTTGCGACATTTTTGCCGAGTCTACGTTCACACTATGGAAAATCAATAGTGGACAAATTGGTGATGTGTACACTGTTCTCAAGGCAGCGTCTGATCGAGTGAATTGCGGATTTATATTAGGCAAACTAGAGAAATTCGGAGTCTACAGCTACTTGTTTACCTGGCCTAGATCCTCTCTGACAAACCGATCGTTTTGTGTTAGGATTGGAGCTTTTCGTTCTGAAGTGTTTACGAATGTTCCAGGCGTTCCCCAAGGGAGTAATCTTGGACCCTTTTTGTTTCCTCTTAATAGCCGCCTGTTTTACGTCGACGACGTGTAATATCATCAAGAGTACTAGTGATTGTGATGACTTACAACTATGTGAGTGTAGATCGTAGGCAGAGTTTATTCAATATCTGGAATTCTGAACACATGCTTCAGCGGGTAAACCATATTAGAGACTTGGAAGCTTGGGTAGACTAGACTAGTACAACTATATTCTGACGAAAGTTAACCGACAACTTGGTTTTATATCCAAAATCTACGATGGCATTGCTTACGAGTGCTATATTACGATAGTTGGCTAAGTTCTTGAGTTCAGTAGTGTGGTATGGTGTCCGTACCAAGCGTGCTGGATTGCTAGATTCGAAAAGGTACAAAAACGTTTGTTGGTTGTACACTTGGCAACTATGGCGCTACGCTGTGAACATGCCTTCCTCACGGATCGATGCCAGGTACTAGGTATTAAAGTTATAGAACGCAGGAAAATATGAAACGACATTAATTCAAGTTCAATTAAATTGAGGCTATTCATGTTCAGTAAAGTAACAAATGTATTGATTTCGTAAAATTTGTTTTTAATCATCAAAGTACATTCAATTCCTTTGTGCTTCAGGCAATGAGGTTAAGTTGTGTAGAAAATAACCCAAAAGAAAAATCGCTCAGAATGCAAAGCAGCTCTGAAATATCCGATTCGTAATTACTCACAAGCTGGTTTAGAAGACGACAAAATTGTTTAGCACCGGACTAGTTTGAAATAAAAAAAATCGGTGTTTCCCGCTTTCAAGGCAAGTTAACGAAAAAGAATCGTTTCACGTGCCGGATGATTGTCAAGCGACGGCAACTGCTATACTTCACACACACCAAGCGCTACCAACCTGTGCCGTAGCCGTTCCGTCACGTCGTCGTATCTCAAACGCAACCGTTCAGAACCGCCGCATACCACCACCGAAGGAAGCGACCAGCAGCAGCGAGCTGTGATCCGAACACGCAACCCCACTGCATAAATCATAACCGTTCACTTCATGCCATCACCTCGGAACGAATCCGCTTAGCGCCGACCAATCTAGGAGGGAAGAACCGTCAGAACCGATTGGTAGGTACAGTTTGTGTCTACAAGATTGGAAAGAAAATGCAAAGCTTGACGCCCGCGAGTAGTCCCCCCAGAGACAGAGACAGATTTCTGTCGAGTTCATTCGGCAGCAAAGGGTGGCATAAATAAAAAGGCCACCCGCCTTGGCTTTGGTGCGCGGGCCCGGACTAGAAGGTCCTCCAGATAGAGTCCACATTGTTTTCGCGCTAGGCGTTCCGGAGGGGTTTTCTCTAAAAGCATTTGCCAATTTCGCAGCGCACTAATTAATGTTGATGAATGAATAAATGAATGCGGAATGAGGTGCTAACGTTCGGCGGGTTGTTGGACGTCAGAGCTGGTTTGCCCAGACGGATGCCAGCTGGTGGCACTGCGAAAGGTTTGAAAAATCGCTCATTTTCGTTCCTACTCAGCGCTGTCGTTTTCGCTAGTAGACACTGTCTATTTGACACTATAAACGATGGAGTCCGCACCTCCGCCCGGGTCGGGTGAGAAACAAGCTGCGCTGCGAATTCAGGAAAACTAACCAACAAAATGTTTATTTGGGCTGTTAAAGACGGTTGATAATAGGGTGCGATGTAATCAAATTATGCAATTATTTACTTCGTTTTGGATTGTACAATGAAGTTGTGGAAATTCAAAACACAATGAGAATGAGCTTTCTTGACGTTGTTGTAGATAATATCGTACTTTGTTAGTATTTAAATTGAGCTTTAATAAAATAAAGTCTATAAAAAACAGACCTAATAAGCAAAAGAGGATGTTGACCAGCTAATTCATTAGGCAGGAATCAATCGCCTCTGAATGGTATCGTCAATTAAGTTGTTGCTCTGATGATGGCGTGTCGCGTTGCTGTATTCTCAGTCGTACATTTATAAAGCTTGTTCGACTGGATTTTTGCCGGCCGGTTAACAACACCAGCCAATAATATCGCGTTGAAGCTGACGTTGGATCTGAACGGGCAATACATGAGCCACAAATTAGCTTCCAGGGTCTTCAATTGCACTCAATCACCGTCGTCAATTGCGCAAAAAAGTACGCCAACAGGCGAGTAGTAGCGTGCAGTGAACTGAATGAGGAAAAGAAATCGATCAATCAAAGCTCACGAGCAAGCCACCGTCATATCGAGTCATAGAATCAATCATCATTCTGCGCGACTGTGTCCCCGTCTATAGAGCTGAGCATTTACAACCGGAGCAGCAGGCAGTTTCGAGTTTACCGAACGTCATAATATAAGCCCACTGGCAAGGAAAAAATCATTTCTGTCGGCTTTGCCTCGGCTATACAGTGAGTACACAGTCGCGTGATCTCTAAGCGGCTCGCGAACAGCACAGCTTTCCATTAGCGGTTGCCTTCAATCAATGATTTTTATTGCATTATTGATACGATGACAAGCTCCTCCCGGCTGCAACCCGATATACACCCGCTAGTTCAGCGAGGAACAATCGTGGTGCAATCTTCTACGAAACGAGCTCTATCTTCATAAGGGGTGGTGGAAAACGTAAACGAAGAAGAAGAAGAAGCACACTTAACAGGAGCAATTTGTGCCATTGTTTTGCCAACGAAACTTTCCAATTGTACTTTACCGGGTTCGTTTGGCGGTTGGGTGGAGCAGGGTTGCAAAAGCCTGAGGTGGCAATATATTTTCCAACGGTAGAAGGGAAATTGGCCGTAAGTTTGATGCTTCCAACGTGCATCCGAGAGTGACATTCTCGGAAACACAGACCTGTCGGCAATTGTTGGGGAAAATTGGAGTTGGTACTTTTAAGGAAATGAAAGTTTTACTACTGCGATGATAGCAGCAGTGAGCCCGAAAGCATAAATATTTTTTGAAAAAGTTATCGAGCGAATGGAACTAGACGGCGTGGTTCAGATCAATTGATAAGATTTGATAATTTTATTGACGATATATATTGTATTTTGGTGTGCAGGTTTCAAAAAAGTGTAACCGAAGATGTGCCTGTTGTAAAGTAGTTGGTAAAGTTTTTTATTTTTTATTTACTCATAAGTGACTTTACGCGGTCATGACGTGAACTATTTTGGAAAGAGAGGAAGTGTCGAATGATGCGAAGAATGATTAATTGGAAAATTTCGATGTTGACCAAAAATAAATGGCAGTCTTGCAAATGGCAGGTGGAGCTTGCACCCACACTCTTTCGGTTTGTACCCGAATGTTTTACTCCCCAAACTACTGCCGTCCGTTTTTTTAATTAGATTGTAGTTACTTTAACAGCTTGGGTCATTCTGCGGGATTGGGATTTGAACCGTGAACCGTTGGGGCGCGTGAATGCTAACCACTACACCGAGACTGACCCCGCCGTCCGTTTTATTACGAAGTCTAATTTTGATTGATTCTTCCAAATAAATCATTCTTCGTATACGTACCACGCACTTCCTTTGCGACGATATTAATTTTGTATGACGGCTCTTTTTTTCTACCGCTGAAGAGATAGACTGTTATCTAACTACTCGGTCAGTGCGATAGAAACAAGCAGTGAGTTGCCAATAGTTGCTGCGGCTAGTCTCATAATTAAAACCACCACCGGGTGTGGTCCTCACTGAACTTACTGATCGCTGTTCGCAAGACTTTCTCACTTAAATCTCAACTTCAATTTTCCTCATTGTTATTGACAATCGGGGTTCCAATTATATAATATCTAGATTAAATCAGATTGAAACAGTGTATTTTTATAACTGTGATCCAATTAGTGCCTAAGCACTAGAAAACCTACAAAAACGAGAACAAAAACAAAAAACACAATGTTTCTTAGCCTCTTATCTAGCAACGCATAATTCCCACCTCCATGCCACAGCTGGGATACGAGCTGGCAAGAGAAGATCGGGTAACCAATTTCGTGTCAACTTGGTCGGATACTAACAGAAAAGGAGGCTCTGAATATCTGTTTTCCATGGTAAGAGCGGCTCAAAACTGCGTCTGCGTCTACTCCATATTAACCGCTTCCGTTCGTACTGTGTGACGCTCAACAGTACTGTGATGGTCCTCCGGCAAGACAGGGTTTTACAAGCCACTATGTTAAAAAAAACTAATAGATAAAGAACGTAGAACATGCACATTTGGACGGGAACAATCGGAATAGACCAACATGATGAAAACGGACCATGTAACTAACGGAACTAACGACGTAGCAGTGCAACTGGTGATCCCTCAATTTCCAAAGAAGCCATCCGACTCCACTCCAACGTATTGAAGAGCTGCAAATTCGACGTCGTAGCGCTGCAGGAAGCGTGCTGTAAGGGCTAAACGGTAGGTACATTCAGGGACGGATATATCATCTACTAAAGCTGCGGTAATACACGACCCTAGTACAAATTCTATTTTGGTTGATGAAATGTAGAAACGGGTGATTGTGAGGTGGCCAACCGTTTGGGTGGTGGCGAAAACAGTGAAGCTACTCCGTTCAGAACTGTGCGCGTTCAAAGAACGGTACTCCGCCGCGTCGGAAACGGACATCGTGCGGCAATTTGTGAACGCCGGAAACGCCCATTCCGGAATCTACAACATCTTGGCACTATTGGACAACAAACAGAGCATCGGAAGAAAGCACGATTTCGGGCGGCCGACGACCCTGAGCGGCAAGAAGCTCCAAACGATGCTGAAGAGGAAGACCGATGAAAAACTAGCTACATCGCTGCGTGCGCTTGGTCGGGAGGTCGGTGCAACTGGCCAAACAGTGAAAAAGTACCTGGCAACTATGGACATACATGTCAGGGGGACCAGGCCCCCTCCAGAAATTTTCCTATTCCTGGGGCTGGTGCAGTTGTCGAAGAAAACTGTTTTCGTCGCACTGTCGTCCGGCATCCTTACGACGTGTCCGACCCACCATAGCCTACTGACTTTCGCCAGATGACTATGAGAATCTCTCCAAACAGTGCCTGTAGTTCGTGATTCATACGCCTCCGCTACTCTTTGCTTTTAGTTTTTACTCTACCAAATATCGTCCGCAGTATCATCCGTTCGAACACCGCAAGGGCGCGTGTGCTCTCCGTGCGCAGTGTCACGGCTTTAACTCTATAACACCAACTCATCTACCAATTCTAGTTCATCTCCGTCAACAGTTATTACCATCCATGGGAAGCACGTGTTTGTTTCCTTTGAGCCTCTTTCTTGCATGTATTTGGTTTTCGACGCATTTATGTTTAGCCCAACCCTCCAAGATTCCGGTTTCGTCGGATCACCCCGTCAAGAGCGAGCGATGTCTCGAGGGAACTCGAGAGTGTCCCCAAATGCTCACGAAATACCTCGCACGATCCAATGTAGCTTTCATCAGTTGCGTCAGTTTATCCGGAAAATCGTGTTCGTGCATTATCTACCTGTTGGTCTCGATCAGGTGCATCGTATGCTGCTTTGTAATCAATACAGATGTGATGCGTAGGCACGTTACACTCCCGAAATTTCTGCAAGATCTATCGGATGGTTAACATCTGGTCCGTAATTGCGCGGGCCCTCATGAAACCCTCCTGGTATTTCCCTACAAAACTCTGTGCTATCGATGACAGCCCGCATGACGGGATCATAATGAAAATTTTTTTGGAAGGAACCCCCTAGGCCCCCTCCAGGAACATTTCCTAGCTACGCCAATGTGGTCAAGATGATTTTCCGGCGATGCCGATGAACTCAAACTGCTATTACCAGTAAAGACCGTTGAACAAGCGCAAACAAAAAAGATGAACCTAAGTAAGGCACTCTCGAGTCTAGCGAAGAACTTGATATAGAGGGTTGTATGAATCATGTATGACAGTCTAATACTAAAAAAGGAACACTGATTTTAGAAAGGAGGGGGCAAATCGGATCTTCGCCATGGTCGCCATAATATCACGTAACGACGCTCTGGAACCATGTCTAGAATCTGATCCAAAATCAGGCTAAAAAATAAGTTCCAATACATGGTCCATCTTCTAGTTAAATCATTTGTTAAAAAATGGGATCCACGATATAGTTCAGATCCTAAATATGCTTCTGAATCTGGTCCAATATCTGTTGTTACTAGTTTGAAATCTGATCGACAATGTGGTCCAAAATCTGATCAAAACTGTGGTTCAAGATTTGGTTTATAATCTGGCCCAGCTTGAGAATCTGGTCCAAAGTTTGATCCAAAAACTAAACCAAAATCAGATAAAAAAATGGCTCCAGGCTCAAAATATGGGTTTGGTCCAGTATGTGGTTCAAAATCTGGTCCAAAATCGGATCGAAAATGTGGTCCGAAATATTATCCAAAACCAGGGCCAAATTTGATAAAATGTGGTCCAAAATCTGTGCACAACATTCGGTTCAGGTCCAAAACATGGCCAAAATCTAATTAAAAATATAATCCAAAATCTGGTCCAGAATCTAGTTCAAATATGTTCCAAAATTTGTTACAAAATTTGGAGCGAAATTTGGTACAAAATGTGATCCGCCATCATGCCAGGTCCAAAATATGGTCCAGATCTAGAATCTGGTTCAAAACTTGATTTAAAATCTGGTTGGTGGTTTGAAATCTGATCAAAAATGTGGCCCAAAATCTGGTTGATATTCCGGTCCAGTTTCAGCATCTGGATCCAAATTTGATGAAAAATATGATAAAAATTGTGGTCCACCACAAAAAATGAGGACCAAAATATTAAAAATCTGATCTAAATCTGTTATAAATGTGGTCCAAAATCTGATTCAGCTTCAAGATCATGTTCAAGTCAAAAATCGGATCACAAATGAGGTTTAAAATCTTATTCAGAACCTGATCCAAATCTGATAGAAATACGGTCCAAAAATTTCTCCAGACTCTGATGCAGATCCAGCATGTAGTTCAGACCAGGTCTAGACTCCAATCCAAAGTCTGATTCGGAATCTGATCAAAAATCTGATCCAAAATGTGATTGAAAATTTGGTCCAGAATTTAGTCCAAATCTGTCAAAATCCAAAATCTAAAACAAAAGTTGATAAAAAAATCCGGTTCGCAATGTAGTCTGCATCCAAAACATGATCTAAGTCCAGAATCAAGTTCAAAACCTGATCCAAAATCTGGTTGGTGGTTTAAAAATAAGGCCATTACAAATATTTTATAAAGTTTTTGTTCTTCCGGTGTTGGGTTACTGAAGGAGGTGGGGTGAAAAAAAACAAAGAGATTTTTTTAATCAAGCAAAAAAAAGTTCTCAGCAACTGCACTAAAGGTTTAAACGGGAAAACCCAATTTACTCATGTTTTTAATATATACGTTATTATTTTCCATTCAAAAATTTACGACAAAAAAAAACACAAACGGAAGAAATTTTTTTTGAACGAATTTCGGAAATTCCATTGTTCGAATTTTCATTTCTGTTTCGTGCTAGAAGCGTTAACTAAACTCGTACACACATTTTTTGAGTTTTTCAGGGTGTAGAGCTCACAGACAATGGATTTTATGGAAAAAATTTAACTCTTATCCTACAAATTATTTTTTTGCACCCCGATTTTTCAGGCCAATTTTCAAGGGGAGGGGGGGGGTGACAAAAGCTCTAAAAATAATTTGCAATGGCCTAATCGAGAAACTATGGCCCAAAATCTGCATCAGGCCCAAAATCTGGTCCAAAATCTAGTCCAAATTTGTGCCAAAATTTGTTACGAAATCTAGTGGTTTAAAATCTTATCAAAACATAGTAGGCATAATAGACGTTAAGCATAATGGACGGTGGGCATAATGCACAATAGGCATTATGCACGATAGGCATAATGTATGGTAGCCATCTTGAATGTTAAGCAGGTGTTGCTCCAACTATCTGCCTTTAGCTCTAAATCATGAATGAAATGTCATAAAATGTTTTTGAAGAAATTATGCCAAAAGGCCTTATGGCATTATGCCTTAAGATTATGTTAATGTTTTTGTGCCAAAAGAGGCGAACCAGCCAGAGGCTGAAAGCGTCTGAAATAAAGGTTCAAACAGGGACGTAAAATGTACTGGTTGGTGACAAAAATTTGAAGACATTTACCATTCTTTCTTGCTACCAGTCTTGCGATATATTACTGGTACACAAGCACCGTGAAGAACTGCAAGAACAACGAAAACATCTCTTGGTATCTCTTCGATATCGGGGAGAAAATGTCATTAGTCTTGGAGACACTTTTTTGTATTCTCTTTTGCTGTTGCACACGTAAATCAATCATACAGCTTTCCCCCAAACAACACGGCTTTAAATAAGAAGGTCCCCAATATACCTTATTCTCTATCACTGCTCCATACCATTCCAACTACAACTGTAAGCAACAAGCGACAAATGCATGTCATTTCTACACGACATTTAGTATGAATGGTCGGCTGACATACGAAAATGTTTGCTTACTATCATGTACGTATTCGGGCTAGTCTCGACACGTGCAAGAGATAGGCACTGTCGATACAGAAACAGTACAGAACGATGGTATTGGTTAGAGTCTGACATGGCAGTGCATGCTGGTAAATGTAAAGAAAAAATGTAACCGTTTCGGTCCCTGGGTTCAAATCAAATCAACTCTTGTGCCAAACGACGTTATGCTAAACAGCATTATACCAAATGAGTGACCACCGTTCTTATTGTATTGTGATGGAGCAATGATTGCCAGGGAAGACTCTGTTCGTTGAAGTTAAATAAAGAAAATAAAGAAAATGAAATAAATATAATGATTTATGTCCCACTTTATTCCCGATTGCGAGTCCCGCTTAAAATCCCATCTCAATACTAATTTTAAATACAGATTTGGGACATACCTTAACTTCAACTATAGGATCAATTTCGTGTCAAATTTCAACTCCAACATCACATAGGCAAATACGATTTTTACTTCAATTTTCGAGTCCAATTTCTTGGCTAATTTCAAGTCAAATGTCAATCCCAGTTTCAACTCCGAAAATTTTAAATTTAAGTGTAATGTGATGACCAATTTCAAGTCCAATGTATGTCCCATTTTAGGTCCAATTTCATGTCCTATTTCAAGCCCAATTCCATGTCTCAGTTTCAAGGTAAATCTCAAGCCCAATTTCAAATAAAATTTTAAATCGCGTTTCTAATTTTATGTCTCATTTCAAGTCCGATCCCAAGTAACAGTTCTAAAACCAGTTGGCTTTTCCTTGAATTTTATGAAGGTTTTTTTACGGTATTAATCATTACCACTGGTTATATTGTGGTATTAAGCAATACCAAGAGGATACAAGTCTAATCACACTTATAGCTAGCTATAAAACCATAATAGAACTGTTAATAAAGCAACTTTATTGTAATTGCTCATATTACTACGATAAATCTAGTTGGCTGCACTACGTCTCTTATAAATTTACCATAAGTGTGGCGTAGCAATACAAAATGGCGCACCAATTAAAATTGATCTTATCGCGGATGCGTGTCAAACCGCCAGAAATCTGTAAGTTTCATAGAGCTATTAAAACGGTAACACCCTGACCAAACAGATTTATTGCTTCTATTGCTATTGCTGCTATTCATGTCTGATTGCTATGATGAAGAATACTAAAGTTTAACACCAAGATCATTTTTTTATGTTAGGCCATATTGTCATATTACAGTATTTTGTTTTAACTCGCAAACAAAATTTCATCAAAGCATAGTGTTTTGCAGAAAAAATGTTATTATCAATCGGTTTTCTTGTCGCAGGAAGCAACTAAAATGATTTTGCTAGAAATAGAGATTGACTAACTGAATATATTTATTTTGTTAAAACAACCAATTTTGCGAAAATTGCATAATTTCAATTGCGCGTTGATTTTATCCACTTATCATATCAATATGCACGATAAAATTTAAAGCGCATATGCTGCAAACGAACTGAGATTGTCCAAAATTTATTAATTATTCTATGGGATATTTTATTATGGTCACTATAAACCAAATCGATCAGGATGATCTGACAGTGAAACTATAACTTTTCTGCTCACGGATGTATTTTCAAGTTATCAATGCTGGCGGACTGATTAAGCTTTTTGCCAGAGTAAGCTGTATGTTTTATAGCTTTGTAGTCGAAAGCTTCATTATATTATGGCGGTAGCTGTCAAGCAGTGAAAAGCGTAATCGGGGTTTTCCTCCTATTTGCAGAGTGTGATTAGACTACTTAAGCTTGTGGAGAGTTGACCGCTTGGTCGGAAGGCAGTTTTATCAGGAAGTTCTGGTGAAGCTCATAGTTTTATTAGTCATTTCATCAAATTGGTCATGACAACCACTAGCGCAACGTAATAAAACTTAGAATTATTACTTGGGTTTAGAACCTTGCTTGAGCTATTCCAGTTTTCTAAGAGTTTAATTACTGTTTTATCGCAGTTTTGTAGAATTACAAGTTTTATGATCGGTTTTAGGGATCTGAAAACCGCTTCAAATGCATCTTAAAACTGAATTTGTTACTTGAGATATTTTGCTACCAGCTTGAAGTGGTAAGTTTGTCGTCAGGCCTTCCGTGTAGCGACACTTTTTTCGGTGGTTTACTAACAGCGACTCGTAGCGTTAATGGCGTATTTTCAGCGGCGGTGGAAAGCTTTAAAAGTTGTTCACCACTCGCTTAAACAGCTTGTTTTAGCTCACTTTAAGCTTTGCCATATTTCCCAAGTAGCAATGATGGTTTTATAACACTCTTATGATGGTTTTCATGACCAAAATTGGTAACAAATACCATAATAAGAGTGCAAAAAACCTCAAAATGTTGCTTGGCCGAGCTTGTCAATGACGCTGTCTCCTTGAAACGTACCATTTTCATAAGGTATTAAACTCCATTATTGCACAGTAATATTATTTAGTAAAGTATTTTGCCGTGAAACTAGCCCTAGTTAAAGTACAATTTCACAATTGAAACACTTTTTTAACTTGACGACAAGCCGCAATTTCAGTAGCTATCGAAAGAAAACATGTCAAGTAGTCAAGTAAACAAAGCCATTGTGAGGTTGAACTTTCCTCAAACTTCAACTTTCCAATTCATTGCGGAAAACGATATGCTCTCCTGGCTAATCGCATCGCAACCTGTCATCGTCGATGGCAATGACGACGACGACGAGCAACGATGTCTGCGATGACGAAGGTGCTGGAGCAAATTTTAATTGCCGATGAAATCCCTTATTCATCGTGAAAATGATTAATTGTTCCGCATCCGGACACGGCTCAGTGCTGCCGCTACTGCTGCTGCTAGTGGCCTGTTTTGCTCAGCCCAGCGGAACGTTATTTGAATATCTGGCCTCGGTGTCGGCCCAGATTAGCACTAATGCCGGTCTTATTAATAATCCCGGCCGCTCAACCGGCTTTAGCTTCGCAAACATGAAGCGTTGCTTGAAATAATTCAAATTAGATAAGTGTAGCAGGTCGCTCGACTGACTCTTTAATTGCATTTCAATTAATTTCTGTTTCAATTACGTTCATTCAAATTTGCTTAAGCAAGATAAACGAAATGAAAATTATGCATTTACAATGAGGTTTATGAAATTTCATCTAACTTTATAGCAGTAAAAAATTGCACACAAAAAAAACACTCTAACGATAAGCAAACGGTTCGTCTAAGACCCACTGACCGGAACTGGCGTGATGGCATGAGGGCTTCTTTTGATAGCCACCACAAGCAGCAGAAACCGGTGGCATTGCGGTCAGTAGTGGTAGGTAGCAGCTCAGCAGAGGCAAGCAATAAAAATGCTTTTTCATAAAAAATAATGACTCTCAGTAGAACGATACTGCATGAAAGTTAAATGATTATAAAGTTTATTGTTATGGAAAATTGAATTATTATAGTGTTGGATTATTATTTCTTTTTTGTTTTTTTTTGTTTTGCTACCCAAGGGATTCAATTTTCGAGCAGTTTCGAACTCTTCCTGCACTTATTTTGCTTCCGCACTGAACATGGCTGAAATTGGGTGAATAATGCTGAACAATGGAAATCATCTCATGAAAAATTATCATTTACTGCGTTCAACTCAGTACTGCTGGTAATAAAAACGATCTGTTCTGTTGTTTGTTTATTTGTTCGGAAAATAAATGCTGTAATAACTGTTCACTGACAGAAAAAGAATTATGTAGGCACCGGTATATTCATGTTGCCCCAATTCGAAGGAAGTAAAGTTTTCTTATCATGAATAATTAACATGGAACTTTTCTTGAATAATAAGCTTTTATAATACCAATTTATCTAATTAAAAATGTTGTCTTTTACGTGTTAATAATCACCCTGATATTAGCAATATTTTTTAAAGCAGGGCATCGTATCAAAACTCTTTCAATTAAAATGTACATTTTGCATGTATTTATCGTGGTCCCTTGCGTATGAAAATAAATGCATCGAAGTTCAGCCAACGAAGATTAATTTCCCTTCGAGCTAGCCAACAGATCGAGTTCATCTTGATGTATACCAGCCTACAAGGACGCCGTAACCTGTCGAGCAAAATAATTTATATTTTCATTCATTCAACCCCGTGTAGCGGGATTACATTCACTCACCTCACCTCGCCGGGTCTGGCCTGCCAAGTGACACCCAAAGCGCGGCAATTCGCCTGAGAGCGCCTGGGTACCATTATCAAACCGTCCGACTGCCAGCTTTATTCCGATTTGGTCTGACGCTATGTTACAGATTTTATTTTTCGCTCGATCCAAACCACATGCCATTTTATCTCCTTTCATCCTGGCACGTTCGGTATCATCTGTGGTGTGACAAATGTGAATACAATTATCACACCTCGGAGTCCCTTTCCCAGTTCCCACCTACGGCCCACGAAACGACAACACTGTTGAATTGGAGCTGAAAAGTAAAACTTCCCTTTCAAACCGGTGGGTCAACCTCCTTCCGCCGGAGGCGGAGGTTTCACGACAGCGATAAAAGAGCGTTGATCTATGAAATTATTGCACCGACAAATTTTTTTTCGTTGCGCGGCGGCAGCGCCTGACGACAGCTATGTTGACGTGACGGGTGGGGGCGATGCGATGGTTGCGTGTGTGAATGTTGGCTGTGGGAACATAATTAGCACTCATTAGTGCCGCAGATTAGGGATGACAGATGCCGCCCTTCCTGCTAAAACTGAGAAGGAATTCAATCCGGCACCTCACTGCACTGCACTGCACTGGTTCCAACTTAGCGAGCGGGCAGTAGTGATTGGATTTTCATGCCGGGCCAGCTTGAGTAGCTAACGACCAAGGAGAATCCGGCTGCAGTTTGGTGCTGCTAAAAGTTTAACGCAGAAATCCATTTGCATGCGAATGAATATGCGGTTAGCAGGGTTCTCTTGTGTGCACTTTTTGCCTTTGCGAACTGGCGACGACAGTCGGGAAATTGTTATTGCCAGTCGTAACCTTCGGTTTTTGATTGCTTCCAATTTGAAGTAAATTACGAAAATCGATACGATTAGTGAAATTTACTGCGTTAATCCATTAGGGCTGGGTGTGGAGCTATTTAATTTTTTTTATTAAATGCTTCGTTTAAACGAACGATTGTCAAATGCCAAATGTTAAATTTTAATGGTTTGATATGAGCGAAACTGGTATGCTCATGCAAACCGAAAATTCACGACTGCCAATTTACAAATATTTACCCGGCAGAAATTAGCACGTTTTGTTTGCTGGTAATTAATTTTCTAATTTCATAGTCGCGTGAGTCAACTGTGTAGTTGCTGCTGCTGCTCGGGGCTAGAAAATTTGTCGCTTTTTGGCAACGTAAACAGTTCACACCGTAAATTTGATAGGTCCAACCTCCTTTTTACTTGTTGCCCGTGTCGGAACGGAAAGGCTGCCTGCCTGGCAGCCGGCACTGATGTGCAGTGGCTTTGTGTTTCGACCACATTTGGGGGTGTCAGCAAACACTGGCATTGTGTGCACGTGAGAGTTATGGTAAAAGTTACCATTTAGTTTTGCACGCACTGACAATCGCTGCTACGTCCTAGCAGGAAGCTGAGAGTCACCTGCCGGTGCAAGGTGCAGTAAAATTTTTAAATGAAATAAACTACAGTTAGAATAGTTTTCATTTAAACATATTTATTTTAACTGCAAGTTGTGTTGACTTTTTGTTGAGTTATAATTATAAAGCGCTTTGAAACAAGACGAAATATTAAACTGTTAGTTAAAGATTTCCGGTGAAAGACCGAAGCGCGTAAGTATCGTTAATAGACAACAACCACACCAACAACAAGAATCGATGTGTTTTCCTTTCTATGTCAAATACTTCCAAAAGAGAGACAAAATTAAAAGAAACTCTGTTACCACTTTTTGATTGGCGCGTTGTGAAACAACTGTTCGAACAACGGGTGTTAGGAGCGGCTCAGAAGTACGTCTGAACTCCATGCTGGCTGAAGCCGATCATCGTCCTCGTGTCAGGTGTCACTACGGTGCTCTTAATAGGACGATAGTACACGATGGTCCTCCAGCGAGATAAGGAGTTAGAACCGCATGTCCTGCAAACCGTCACTATCAAAAAATCAATGCGCAAAAAAATAAACAACAAGCAAATTCAGATGGAAACAATCGGCATAAACCAACTATGGACTATGGATTTGAAACTCGGAACATATAGCTGTCGATCTCTCACCTCTTAAGGAAGCACTCGACTGCTGTCCGACGTGTTAATGAGCCTTAAGCTTGACGCCGTAGCATTGCATATATTACACTCAATTAGCTGTCTTAGTTATTTTTTTATAGCCATCCAAAAAAGTCCTTTTTTAATGCAAAGGTTAGCCATGATAAGTCTAGCAAGATTATCGGGAAAGCCGTTATCGTCCAGAATTTTTCATAGCTCTTGTCGGTGTACACTATCATATGCGGCTTTAAAATCTATGAACAGGTGATACGAGGGAACTCGGAATTCACGACACTTCTGAAGGATCTGCCGCAGGATGAAAATTTGGTCCGTTATAGATCAACCCCCCATGAAACCGATCTGATAACTTCCCACGAATCTATTGGCTATAGGCGATAGTCGATGGACGATGACTTAAGAAAGCACCCCGTCGGACTTAACCTATGTGAAAAGAAAAGACAGTTAATCCTGTGTACCCTTTTAACCTTAAAGGTCGACATTGTTTCCCTGCATAGTCTAATGTCCTAGGCGATTTCTCCACGTGATTTATCTATACTTCCGCCTATTCAGACGCTGGCTAAATTCCATCCCAAGCAACAATGTGAGTTTTATTGTACTCTTATGGCGATTCTCATGACCAACTTTGGTCTTAAATGCCACCATAAGAGTGTAATAAAACCCTAATTGTTACTAGGGATAGTAAACGGGTTGGTAAACGCCTGGATAATGCGGAATATAGACCCCATAGTGGTCGTTAGCATCTTATCCAGCAACTCCGATCCCGACCTCCTCGTGGTACCAGCCGGAATACGAGCAACCTTAGCGGAGATCGGGTAACCAACCCCGGTGGAAACTAAGGTCGTATACTAACCGGGAAGGAGGTATAGTGAGTCTCGGCACTATAAGATGGCAGCCCCATCGCGAGACTCGGTAGTGTTGCCCCAGTACGGCTACACACCTAAATTAAACTTAAACTAACAACATTCAAGCATATTCGGAGCGGAATATTCGGCATCGACCTAGGCGACGGAACAGGGACGACGAATGGAGGCTCGGTACTTGGAACTGCAGATCGCTAAATTTCGCAGGTTGCGAGCGGGTGCTGATTGAACAGCTTGAACCCCGCAAACTCGGCATCGTAGCTCTGCAGGAAATCTGTCGCAAAGGAGAGAAGGTATGGAAGATCCGGCCCAGTTTTACCAGAGCGGTGGCACTACCAACGAACTGGGAACGGGCTTTGTAGTGCTGGGCGGAATGCAGGATCGCGTGATAGATTGGAAGGCGATCAACGAGAGAATGTGTGTATTGAGGATAAAGGGCCGTTTCTTCAATTATAGCATCATTAACGTGCACTGCCCGCACGAAGGTAGACCCGACGATGAGAAAGAAGCGTTCTACGCGAGGCTGGAGGCAACGTACGACAGCTGCTCGTCACGGGACATCAAGATCGTCATCGGGGATATGAACGCCCAGGTCGGTAGGGAAGAAATGTATAGACCGGTGGTGGGACCCCATAGCCTGCACACCGACACAAACGATAACGGCCAACGATGTATAAACTTCGCAGCTTCCCGAGGCCTGGTGATCCGAAGCACCTTTTTCCCGCTCAAGGATATCCACAAAGCCACCTGGAGATCACCTGACCAACGTACAATGAACCAAATTGACCACATTCTCATAGAGGGCCGGTTTTTCTCTAACATCACGAACGTACGCTCCGGTCGGGGTGCGGATATTGATTCTGACCATTACCTAGTAGCAGTACATGTGCGCTCAAAGCTGTCCACCGTATACCGGACACGTCAAAGCCGCCCTCCTCGGCTGAACATCAGGCAGTTAGATAACCCACAAGCTGCCGAGAACTACGCGCGAATACTGAATGAGGCATTGCCTTCTTCCGAGGAGTTGGGTGCTTCAAACCTCGAAGACGGTTGGGGTAGAATGCGCTCGGCCATCGTAGAGGCCGCTACTGCGGCACTAGGTATTGTGCCTCGAAGTACACAAAATGATTTGTTTGATGGGGAATGCCAACAAGCGATGGACGAGAAAAAAAATGCTTGGAAAAAGTATCTAAGTATTGCCACTAGAGAGAACCTGACCAAATACCGACGAGCTAGGAACCAGTTGACCACGATCCTGAGGAGAAAAAAGCGCCAAAAGGAGGACAGAGATCGTGAAGAATTAGAGCAACTATTCCGAGCTAATGACACGCGCAAGTTTTATGAGAAGGTTAACCAAACTCGGAAGGGCTACACACCGAAACCTGACATGTGTAGGGACGAGGGAGGGAATCTAATTACAAACGAGCGCGAGGTGGTCGACAGGTGGAAGCAGTTCTTCGATGAACACCTCAATGGCGAAGTCGCAGAAGGAGGCGGAACGGAAATTAACCTAGGAGCGCCCATGGAAGATAGTGATGTCCTAGCACCTGATCTCCAAGAAGTCAAACGAGAAATCAGGCTGCTGAAGACCAATAAAGTCGCTGGGAAGGACCGCCTACCGGCAGAGCTTTATAAACATAGCGGAAATGTCGGGAGTACAACGTGCCCACGCATCACATCTTTATTGATTTCAAAGCAGCATACGATACAGTCGATCGAGACAAGCTATGACAGATAAGACTGATCAGAGCTACATTGGATCGAGTGATGTGTTTCGTACGCATCTCTGGGACACTCTCGAGTCCCTTCGAGACGCGACGAGGGTTGAGACAAGGTGACGGTCTATCCTGCATGCTGTTCAACATCGCTCTTGAGAGGGTGATCCGACGAGCGGGCATCGAAACGAGAGACACGATTTTTACCAAGAGTAGCCAACTTCTAGGCTTTGCAGATGACTTCGATATCATTGCCAGGAACTTTGCGACGACGGAGGCAATCTACGCCAGACTGAAAGCGGAGTCTAGGAGAATTGGGCTAAAAATGAATGCGTCGAAAATCAAATACATGATAGGAAGAGGCTCAAAGGAAACAAATGCGCGCCTCCCATGGACGGTAAGCGTTGACGGCGACGAACTAGAAGTGGTAGAGGAGTTCGTGTATTTGGGATCGCTGGTGACCGCGGACAACAACACTAGTAAGGAGATCCAGCGGCGCATCCAAGCGGGAAATCGGGCCTACTTTGCCCTTCGTAAAACTCTACGATCAGGAAGCATACGCCACCGCACGAAGCTAACAATGTACAAAACCATTATTAGACCGGTAGTTCTTTATGGACTTGAAGCCGTGACGCTGCTTACGGAGGACATACGCGCCCTTCCCGTGTTTGAGCGGAAAGTGCTGCGGACGATATTTGGCGGAGTACAAACTGAAAGCGGAGAGTGGCGGAGGCGTATGAATCACGAGCTACAGGCACTGCTTGGGGAGGCTCCCATCGTATATCTAGCGAAAGTTAGCAGGCTACGGTGGGCCGGACACGTCGTAAGGATGCCGAACTTGAAACAGCACGAGCTACCCCGGCTCTATGCTGCTGAAGAAGAAGAGATGTTACTAGGGATCCTAGGGAATACCTCAGCCGTCGTCTTTGCTCGCGAATTCATTCGTCTCCACGGAGGGTGAAAATTAGTAAACAAAATTTGGCTAAACAGAAAGCATTGCTCGCACTCCCTTCGTTTTCCATACGCGCGCTCCGAGACGGTCGGCACAGAACAGAAGGGAGATGAAAAGCTGGTAGAATATGGTGGGCAGGTTTTGTTGAAAGAAGGCTGAAAAATGTGACACCACCTTTAGTTTCTGGTAATAAAAACAGAAGCTGGCGCTAGTGTTCCATAGTGGGGCCATGCTTTAGAGTATCCTTGGAACCATCAGTGTTTCCCTGTTGAATACACCAGGTGTCGTTACTCCTAGTAACCATAATAAGTATTCTTTTTTTTTTCTTTTTTTTCGGGTTATCCAACTGGTCGCTTAATAGCGTATAAAACTCTGTGCTGGGCCCTTTTGTAATGTCAACAAAGTGTCAGGGAGACCTCAAACATCAGTTCTACCTGACGAGACAGGCACTGTCGCCCACTAAAACACAGGTAGAGCCCCAAGCATAGCCGTCACGGCTATACCCGCAGGCGGAGGAGTTTCGGCCCTGCGCGGACTCCACGAACTGACTCTAAGATCTCTCTGCCAAAGACCGGAATGTCATATTTTAAATATAATGATGATGATGATAATGATGATGATGATGATGATGATGATAATGATGATTATGAGAAGAAAAATAATAGATCGAATTTGTAAATGTGCTTTGGACTTTTTGTACCACTCGAGTTGCAATATGTGGTATAGTGAAGAAGTGGAGGATTCGTCAGCCCCGCCTGACACCGGTCTTCAACCGCGCGCACGCTTTCAGGTTTCCAACACAAACAACCACAAATGAACCAATAGGTAAGACAAATTTCGGAGCATTAGTGGTTATCAACTTATCAGGGCAAATTTAATCTTTCATCCCCTTAGCATTCACAGTGCATTCCCACGATACAAAGTAAATTGAGCGCAGCACAAGCTGGACGTTCGCGGTAGTCGACAGAAGCTTCAAAATATAGAGACTCGCCCGCCTTCCAAGTGACCAAACTCGAGACCAAAGTGCTGTAAAGCTCTGGGCTTAAACGTCTCTTTAAGACTCGACCCCTTCCCATCGACAGAGCCCATTACTTCGAGTCCCACTTAAAATCACAAAAGTATTTTGATATACACCCACATTCAGAAGTAAACGTGACCGCTGTTCATTTACTGATTAGTTAAAAAGCCCTACACCACGACAAGGTTCAGTTTTATCGTAGGGACCTAGTAACCATAATAAGTATTGTACATATTGTAAACAAGCAAATTTTGCACATCGTTTTTATTTACCGCATCATGAAATTCAATTACGAAAAACATGCATAACAGTGCAGCGGTACAACAAATAACAGGTGATTAGTGAGCGTTTTTAAGGTAAGTAAGCATAGATAAATGAGAAATTTTGGCTAAACTGCCACTAGTTGTTCTAGTCCATCTTTTGGAAAGCAACGGCTCGCCTGGTGTGTAATAGGACACCTGATAAGATGGTGTTTGCTTCAAATCCTGAAGAAACAACAGCAACCCTGTTCCATAAAAGTCCATATTGTAAGGGTTTCCATGAATTTGGATGACCATCTTCCATCTGGGATTTCAATCTGGTACCAGATCTTAATTAATGACCATATCCATTCTGAAAATGTGCATTTGTAATAGGCAATATTAGATATATAGGCCATTGCTCTGGAGCGATATAAGCCAAAATACTCGAAAAATGGGAGCCGAATTGTACGTTTGGCCCGAACCACTTCATGATGCGAACCACTCAAATAATCCTTCAGCTCTGTTTCCGTCCAACACAACAGTTCCGAAAAAAATCGTGCAGTATATGGATGCAATCTGGCAAATGGAAAGGATGACCGCTCACTTTTCTTTTCACTTTCAGGACATCAAATTGGACTAGGTTAAATGTTCAAACGATAAAATGGGTAATTTTGCACTCTGTCGTGCTTCCCGAGCACAGATATCAAATTAGTATAGGTTAAAACTATAGGTTAGGAGGGGGTTTAGTTACTTTTTTTTATAAAAGGAAACCACACTAAACAGATGGTGTGTTTAACTGTCCCTTTTTTTAAAAGTTAATCCGATATTGTAACCTTGCTCATATTGAATTTGGATATAGAATGACATAATTAGTTCTATTCATTCCTGATTTTATTTGCTTCTAGAACAAACACGATTCAAATTAGAATGACGAATCCGAATCAATCATTTTTGAACTCGACGAAAAAATTCAATAGAATGCTTTGAAATAGTGAAACGATACGGTTGTACATTTAATATCAGCATATTACATTCTTAGTAAAAAATTCAGTGTTATTTCCTTTCAGTTTCATTAATTTTAGAGGCACAAATTGATAAGCAGAAAAAGCCCTCGCAAATCCAAAACTTTTTCCGGTCGACTAAATGAATAAAATATGATCCCAAACTCGAATCTTTCATAAAATATTCATTTGTCGCCTCCAACAAACCGAAGCAATTCAATCCTATTTCTGACCCCCAGTCCTGTCACACCGTGTCATCACTGTGGCTGACAACATCGACGATGACAAGGACGACGGTCTTAAATATTAGATTCGCCATCGTTAGCGACCGAAAAATAAACGTAAGTCCGCTGCTGCTACTGCTACTGCTGCTGTTGCTACTTTCCTGCCAGCCAGCCAGCCGAAAAGCAGCTTTGGACTGTCTGCCCCGCAGCGTCATTATCAGCTTCGGTTAATCCAATTACAATATTTCCATTTCTCCGCGTGAATAGATAAGCGCCACATTAGTGCCCCGGAGGAGGTTTCCACTCATTTCCACCACTTGGGCTCGCCAATGACACGGTGCCGAGGAGAAGCTGAGAGCAATTTTCCTTACTGATGTTATGTATATTTACAATTCAAACCAAAACGCGGCGGCTTCCGGAGGATTCTGCTCCAGACGGTTCCGCCTGAAAGCATACGACACTGCAAAAGAGCAACCCCGGTGGAGGACAGTGGAATAAAAAGCTAGTTAAATTATTCGGCATGATACAAACAAGCACAAAGTTATGATTATTCATTACGACGACTAAAAATATTCATTTTGAGTGTTTATGTAACCTTCAAAAAATGATGAAGGTGGATCAGTTGGAACAATTCTCCTACGTAAACTGTATATCATTTGGTTATTAACAAGTTTAGTGAATTAAATTACCAGGAAAACCGAAAATGACTCCTGTTTTGGAACCTCGTGCTTTACAATTCAAAATTGAAAAATAATATTTTAATTTTGGTCAGTTTTTTGCTCAACAAACTCCCCTGTGCGACCATTAACTATATGTCTGCGAAAGGGCTAAACAGAGAAATACGCAACTCATTATCAGATATCATCAACAGGCAGTCGGTTGGAAGGCTGGCTGGCTGGCGTGATGGGCGGTTAAACAAAGCGCGAGCCTGCGTTAAAGAGTTTTTTTTCTCTCCAAATTGCCTAAGTTTGTTCGCTACTATTAAGCAGCCAACGCTAACCAAAAGCTGTCCAAGAAGACACTGGCAGTAATCACAGAAAGTGATTTTCTTCGTCGCGGGGGGTTGTTCCGGCGCCCGCCGTCGGAAAAGCAATATTTATTCATTTGAATGTTGAAAGGTTTCATTTTTCAGCTCCACCAAAAAAAAACCCAGCTGTTTTTCCTAAATGATCTTCTGAAAGTTTTGCGATTACGCTTGAACATTGCTGGCAGGACGGTAGAAAAGAAAAACAACTTCTACCGAAATAAAAACTTCGGAGCTGTCTGTTATGAAATGTTGGTAATCAAATTAGATTTTATAGTACGAAATTGGGTTTAATTTGTTGGCATTTCAAATTTGAGATTATATGTCGAAAATTCATAAAAGCGATCATTTTGCTCCGAAATCACCAACCAAGCTAATGAACATGGTCGATATAAGTTGCCATTTCAATGCTTCATTTTATATCTTAAAAATAAAAGTTTGATTTTAATTAATTTTGAAAACTCGCAATCGTAAACATCTGCCATCCATGCTTAAAATCACAAAAGCAACGAATAAAATTCCATGCTGGTTTCCCAAAAAAAAAACTATTAGCCATTTCTCGATTCGGCGAAGAACAAAGTCCACAAAAACCGCACTCCGCAGCCACCAGCCACGGATACAGATGCACACCAACATGCACTTTGGCCGAAGGCTGCCACTACTCGGAGCCTGGCAGCGCCTGCTAAAGTGCGCCCGACAGCCACGGGAGTGTCGGCCTTGTTCTCGCTCGCAGCTCTCAAGCGAAAACCGAAGAGCAATTTCAG
Organism: Sabethes cyaneus; assembly: GCF_943734655.1. Taxonomy (NCBI): domain Eukaryota; kingdom Metazoa; phylum Arthropoda; class Insecta; order Diptera; family Culicidae; genus Sabethes; species Sabethes cyaneus. The sequence continues at coordinate 70,085,837 of NC_071354.1, read as the reverse complement.
CTTAATTGGATTAACCTATAATGACGTTCTCCTGTGCTGCTGCGGAGGCAAGCAAATTTAAGGTTTTTCGTTCACCGACGTCCGGGCATCGACGAACACAAACCGGTCGTCTTCATCGCCGTCGCTCGATGGCCGGCAGAGTCTGCATTGCATGGTCTCAAAGCTTGCGGTTTGGCATTCCGATTCCCATCCATTGCTGCCGATCCGGAATTCACCCGTGCACAATAAAGCAAAACATCCGCCTGGGCTGACCGAGGAGGTAAATTTCCTGCGATAACTTTGCACAAATATAGGTACAGCAACTGCAGAACGTTGCTACAGTCTCAGGAAGAGGTTAGAAAATTAGTCCGACCTGGTTTCCGAAACCTGTTATTGCAAATCATCAAATTGCGCTACTCTTAGATCGTAGAAAGATCCAACAGGATCACAAGACTCAGCAGCACGACGCAAACCATGAATTTGACAATACCGCAATTTAAAACACCACATGAAAGAACAAACTTTCGGAATCCCCACCAAGCAAAGAAAAAGAATCACTAACCTAACAAAACTAACCCAGTTTGCTTCCGTTTTTCGTTCGGGTTTTCCTTTTATTTGGCCTTTCGCCAGCCGCTAGGTGCCTTCGGTTTCGTCCCGCATTGCCGCATGTTCTTTCATTCTTGGTGCTGCAGATTCCAGAGGAGCAAACATACACACGTACACTGTTTCCACAGTCCAAAGATGCAACCAAAGGAATAAATTTTCAATAGTCCTGCTTTGATTTACGATCGAGGTCTGTGGTTGCCGCTTCTTCTGGTCCATTTTGCTGCCGAATAAATCAGCAACAGATTCTTTAGCCTACTTATGGGCTGAAAACGGGGTGAGAGGGTGGGGCGGTGGGCATGGAAATAGGCTTTAGCCCAGGCGGTATGATTCAATAATTGCTAGCTAATATTGGATGTATGGACCATTGTCGTTGCGAACCTGGTTAGCACGATAATTTGTGATTGCTGACTTTGATTGCAATTGCACACTATTGGCACGAACGAACTGTGCACAGCATCGACCGAGCCGAGCGACCCACATTAAGTGGGAGACTTGTTTGAAAGTTTCAGCTTCTGTGGCCTGGCGAGCATACATGGGAGTGGGATTGCAATCAATTAGACTGAATTATCCAGCTAATTATGTAACGATGCGATTGATTAGTTCATTAAGGTAAATTTTAGATGTTGCTTTAACCGGGACATTAACTAGGGGCCGTTTGAACTGTTGAAGCTTTGGAATGTGACCGTGACTGTAAGTTAATCACAGGGCGCTTGCAGTTCTGGGAAGTCCTGCCAGCTATATTAATATGGAACCGGAATTTACCAACAGATGACTCTAACTGTCGACGTAGTCCTCCTCTGGCGACTGCATTATTGGCAGTCAAGACAATAGACTTGGGGAACCATCAACATCCGTTGTACGGCCAAATCGCTGTGAAGCAAAGTTAAGGGTTTGTGTTTGGTGGTATCAGAAGGAGAATGGTTCTACTATGAGTTATTCAATCTGATAGAGCCATTAATACTGAACCCTACCGACAATAAATTAACAATTTGAATCGAGCTTTGTGCGAAAAACGATCAGAATACCAAACACGACAACACAAAGTGATTTTGTTGCATGATAATACTCCATCACATACTGCAAATTCGCTCAAGGAAATGATTAAGTCATTTGGTAGGGAAGTTATATCGCGTGCGGTTTACTCACCAGACTTGGCTCCTTCCGAAAACGCCGAACAATGCGACGCCAGTAAATTGCCCGGATAGACAAAAAATTCGCACAGAATTCGCTCGGGTTCCTCGCAAAGGAATCGTGTGGAGGAATTCTGTATAAGATTCGTGTAGAATTCCCTGCTTATAGAACCAGAATTCTTATAGAAAATCCAACAGACAAATCTCCGGGATACTATAACTCGCTAAAAGAAACGCCTCTACTATAAAATAGGAATGCTCGAGATTCTGAACACGAGAACCCTGGTGTGTTAGTAAGGGTGCTTTAAACGAACCCAGGCTACTACAGCAGCACCCGTAAGCAGTGTTCGGTACGTAAACGACTGAATAATGCGTACCGTCGCACAGTGGGACGGCTTAAAAAATAGTGAGACATAAGTAATAGCATCGAAACCTAAAGACACAGAATAATAGTTATTTCAGAAAAGTTTCTTCATTCAAAAAGCACTTGCTAGTGGTGAAAAAATATTTGGACATTAGGGTGTCCCTAGTCAAATACAAAAAATATTTTCTTTATTTTAAGTCGAAAATGATTACTACCTACAGAAAAGTTGTAGCTTAACTATTCTCGAGAAACTTTGTTGAATACTGAAGATTTCTATCTCTTACATGAAAGAAGTTATAGAACCAAACTCTTAGGGACACCCTTCAAAACAGTTTTTTCGGTCTAGCTCCTTAATAACGCTTTGCATGCTTTTCAAATGATCTAAGAAATTATTGATCACATTAAATTGCACATTTTCATCGAAGACAGTAGAGCTCTATCTTTTTCCCTTTAGTAGCTATCACTGATTTTTTAATTTTTACATGTAATCTTAAAAGGGGTGTAACCCGAGGGAGAGCAGCTATGGGCAGCTAATCTAACTTATGTTTTGTAAATCAATTTATGCTGTATCCCACCATATACAAGTTAGGGCGGAACACTGTGGAACATCTGAAAAAAGTTACCATGAAGGCAACCGTTTTTAAAGCTTTGAATTAAGAAACTTTTCTGCAGCAACTATTATGCTATGTCTTCAGGTTTCGATGCTATTACTTATGTCTCACTATTTTTGAATCCGTCCAACTGTGCGCCGGTGCCTTGCACACCTGTAGACATAAAATAGATCAACCAGTGGTTCACAGCCTCTTCTTCAGCAACTTCTATCCCTACCTCCTCGTGGTACCAACCGGGTTGCGAATAATCTTGGTGGAGATTGGATAACCAACCACGATTGAAGTCAAGGTCGTATGGTGGCTGACAGGGAAGGCTCTTTCGAGCTTCGTTGGTCCTTCGACAAAGCAAGGGGTTGGTGCCGGTGGCCTTGCAAGTCGCCACCACGAAAAACTATTAAGCAATGAACGAGGAAACGAAACGGAACGGAAACGTAGAACTGTCGATCTCTCAACTTACAAGGAAGCCCTCGAGTGCTCTCCGACGTATTGAAGAGCCGCATGTTCTGCCGGGGAGTACGCGTTGTCCAAGTAATTGGAGAGCAATAGCCCACAAGTAAATCGGAGAAACTTTGTTCACCAGGTTTAGTCTTAGGACGGAAAACCAACTAAGAAAAAGAAGCGTCTGATACGTCCCGCAGCAAACTCACGCATAGTTGTAGAAACCATGTTATCCAGGTAGCTGCTCCGATTACCCAGTGACCCGGTGACCTGGGCTCAAGGATATTACTAAGCACGTAAACTGACAGTGAAGGGGGAATCATCTCTCTCGTGCCAGTGTGCGACGCTAAACAGTACTGTCCCGGTAGTCTTCCAGCGATACACGGAGTTGAGGCAGGCCTTACAAGCCATCCGGAAAAAATACTGGTACAGAATGCTAATAATGTTAATAAGAACTGGAACAATCGACATAAACCTAGACAACGAAGCAATTTTCTGGGAAGCATCCGCATTCTTTCCAGCTATTTGAGAGTCTGCCAGAACAAGTTCGATATTGTAGCGCTGGAGGAAGGGATCTACGGTACATTTGCATAATAATGGATTTTACCAGAACTGTGAAAATACACACGAGCTAGGTACAGTTCTTATCGTAATGAACGACATGCAGAAGCGCTTGATAGGGCTGTGACTAATCGGCAGCATTATCTGGAAGTTAAGGTTTAGAGGCCGTTTGTTCAACGTTAGTATTAGCAGCGTGCATAACTCACACGTAGGGGGTGAACAGGACGACAAAAATGTTTTTTGTGCGCAGATTGACAATTGCCCAAGACCTAACGTCAAAATTGTCATTCTAGACCATAACGCTCAGATTAGCAAGGATTAGAAATTTAGACCAGTCATTGAAAGTTCAGCGCCTACCGGCCTACGAAAGACAACGGCGTTCGACTCGTTGGTTTCGCTGCCTCCAAAAATATGCCCCTGCGAAATACAGGTTGGACTCGATTATCCGGGTGAAAAAAATTTTTTTAAATAGATTTTTTGAAACGTGTTTACGTTCAAAACGTGTTTAACATCATAAAATTTTTTTTTCACCCGGATAATCGAGTCCGACCTGTACCTACTTCTTGCTGGTGCCTCCCATATGGGTACATCTTGAGATCACCACAACAGACCAAATCGCCAATCGATCATGTGTTAATTAACGGACTTATCGGACATCATCGACGTAAAGACCTATAGTAGTGCAAATATTGGTTCTGACCATGACCATGACCATACCGATGGTCAAAGCACCCCCAAACACGTTCCGTTGTTACCACCATTTAGTATCATCACCTGCCATGGTACAATGTAGAACGACGCAAGCTACCTGCAGTTGCTACTGAGTACGGCCAGAATCATAGCGTGACATTGTGGCGCCCTTGGCAAAAACCCGATTTAGCACTCTCACGTTTCTTCTATCCAACCCAGGTAACAATTTGGGTTTTATTACACTCTTATGATGGCATTTAAAACCAAAATTGGTCTTGAAGACCACCATAAGAGTACAATAAAACTCACATTGCTGCTTGGGAAGTTTATTATTTTTGATAAGATTTTAATCCACCAACCCGCATCTGAATCTGCACTGAATTCTGGGCCACATTTTTTATCAGATTATGTTCCAAACTTTGTAACAAATGATCAGATCAGATTTTGGGCCAGATTTTGGACCCGGAGCAGATTTCGGGCCACAATTTTTTGATCAGTTTTTAAAAAACCAACCAGATTTTGGATCAGAGTTTGAGCCAGATTTCAGACCTGGGTCTAGATTGGGACTAGATTCTAGACCAATTTTCGACCAGGTTTTGAAACAGACTTTGGATAAGATTTTGGATGTAGATTCTAGAAACGATGATTCTACAATTAATGAAGGGGCGGTAAGGGAAAGTAATGAAGTTTTTTTGTCGGGAATGAAGGGGAAGGGTGGAAAGGAAGGGGGGGTGTAATAGGTAACTATGTTTAACAAGTTGTCGTTGCGACTCCTATCTTTTGTCCAATGCTGGAAGGTGCATGGGTCGAACCAAGCTGTAATCAGAGCCCTGGCAGGTGTTGTGGGTTCAAATCCGGTTATAATCTCTGATTACAGCTTGGTTCGACCCATGCACCTTCCAGCATTGGACAAAAGATAGGAGTCGCAACGACAACTTGTTAAGCATAGTTACCTATTACCCCCCCCCCCTTCCTTTCTACCCTTCCCCTTCATTCCCGAAAAAAAAAATCCTTCTTCATTACTTTCCCTTACCGTCCCTTCATCAATTGTAGAATCATCGTTTCAAAAAAAAAATATTAATATATGCCTGACCGCATTTCAAGGTCATGACTAAAGTCACGAGTTTGGTCAATGTAGATTCTAGGCCTGGTCTGGACCACATTCTTGACCTGCGTCAGATTCGGGACCAAATTAGAATTAGACTGTTATATATGATTTGTACAGCTCCCTAAACCCAGCTAGTTCTAAAGGGCGCTCTCGAGAGTAGCGCCCTTTAGAACTAGCACCCTTGGCGGTGAGGGCCAGTCTGGCCAACTGCATGCTAAGGCGCTGAGTACGCTTAAAATCTTGAGACAGTGCTGCCAAATGAATGAGAGCTAACTGAAGTTAGCTCACCCCTCGAAGACTTGACGGAGACGGACGGTTGGTAAACGGCTAGATAATGCGGAATATAGACCCCATAGCAGTCGTTAGCCTCTTATCCAGCAACTCCGATCCCGACCTCCTCGTGGTACCAGCCGGAATACGAGCAACCTTAGCGGAGATCGGGTAACCAACCCCGGTGGAAACTAAGGTCGTATACTAACCGGGTAGGAGGTATAGTGCGTCTCGGCACTATGAGATGGCAGCCCCATCGCGAGACTCGGTAGTGTTGCCCCAGTACGGCTACACACCTAAACTAAACTTAAACTAACAACATTCAAGCATATTCGGAGCGGAATATTCGGCATCGACCTAGGCGACGGAATAAGGACGACGAATGGAGACTCGGGACTTGGAACTGCAGATCGCTAAATTTCGCAGGTTGCGAGCGGGTGCTGATTGAACAGCTGGAACCCCGCAAACTCGGCATCGTAGCTCTGCAGGAAATCTGTCGCAAAGGAGAGAAGGTATGGAAGATCCGTGGCGGAAAGGCCCAGTTTTACCAGAGCGGTGGCGCTACCAACGAACTGGGAACGGGCTTTGTAGTGCTGGGCGGAATGCAGGACCGCGTGATAGATTGGAAGGCGATCAACGAGATAATGTGTGTATTGAGGATAAAGGGCCGTTTCTTCAATTATAGCATCATTAACGTGTACTGCCCGCACGAAGGTAGACCCGACGATGAGAAAGAAGCGTTCTACGCGAGGCTGGAGGCAACGTACGACAGCTGCTCGTCACGGGACATCAAGATCGTCATCGGGGATATGAACGCCCAGGTCGGTAGGGAAGAAATGTATAGACCGGTGGTAGGACCCCATAGCCTGCACACCGACACAAACGATAACGGCCAACGATGTATAAACTTCGCAGCTTCCCGAGGCCTGGTAATCCGAAGTACCTTTTTCCCGCGCAAGGATATCCACAAAGCCACCTGGAGATCACCTGACCAACGTACAATGAACCAAATTGACCACGTTCTCATAGAGGGCCGGTTCTTCTCTAACATCACGAACGTACGCTCCCGTCGGGGTGCGGATATTGATTCTGACCATTACCTAGTAGCAGTACATGTGCGCTCAAAGCTGTCCACCGTATACCGGACACGTCAAAGCCGTCCTCCTCGGCTGAACATCAGGCAGCTAGATAACCCACAAGCTGCCGAGAACTACGCGCGAGTACTGAATGAGGCACTGCCTTCTTCCGAGGAGTTAGGTGCTTCAAACCTCGAAGACGGTTGGGGCAGAATACGCTCGGCTATCGGAGAGGCCGCTACCGCGGCACTAGGTATTGAGCCTCGGAGTACACAAAATGATTGGTTTGATGGGGAATGCCAACAAGCGGTGGAGGAGAAAAAAAATGCTTGGAAAAATTATCTAAGTATTGCCACTAGAGAGAACCTGGCCAAGTACCGACGAGCTAGGAACCAGTTGACCACGATCCTGAGGAGAAAAAAGCGCCAAAAGGAGGACAGAGATCGTGAAGAATTAGAGCAACTATTCCGAGCTAATGACACGCGCAAGTTTTATGAGAAGGTGAACCAAACTCGGAAGGGCTACACACCGAAACCTGACATGTGTAGGGACGAGGGAGGGAATCTAATTACAAACGAGCGCGAGGTGGTCGACAGGTGGAAGCAGTTCTTCGATAAACACCTCAATGGCGAAGTCGCAGAAGGAGGCGGAACAGAAATTCACCTAGGAGCGCCCATGGAAGATAGTGATGTCCTAGCACCTGATCTCCAAGAAGTCAAACGAGAAATCAGGCTGCTGAAGACCAATAAAGCCGCTGGGAAGGACCGCCTACCGGCAGAGCTTTATAAACATGGCGGAGAAACGCTAGCAAAGGCTCTACACTGGGTTATTTCAAGGATTTGGGAGGAGGAAAAGCTACCGGAGGAATGGATGGAAGGAGTGCTTTGTCCCATCTACAAAAAGGGTGATCGGCTAGACTGCTGCAACTATCGTGGTATTACGCTGGTAAACGCCGCCTACAAGGTACTCTCCCAGATCCTGTTACGCCGGCTGTCACCGATAGCACAAGGTTTCGTAGGGAATTATCAGGCGGGTTTCATGGGGGCTCGCGCAACTACGGACCAAATGTTTACTATCCGACAGATCTTGCAGAAATGTCGGGAGTACAACGTGCCCACGCATCACATCTTTATTGATTTCAAAGCAGCATACGATACAGTCGATCGAGACAAGCTATGGCAGATAATGCACGAATACGGTTTTCCGGACAAACTGACGCGACTGATCAGAGCTACATTGGATCGAGTGATGTGTTTCGTACGCATCTCTGGGACACTCTCGAGTCCCTTCGAGACGCGACGAGGGTTGAGACAAGGTGACGGTCTATCCTGCATGCTGTTCAACATCGCTCTTGAGGGGGTGATCCGACGAGCGGGCATCGATACGAGAGGCACGATTTTTACCAAGAGTAGCCAACTTCTAGGCTTTGCAGATGACTTCGATATCATTGCCAGGAACTTTGTGACGGCGGAGGCAATCTACGCCAGACTGAAAGCGGAGTCTAGGAGAATTGGGCTAAAAATAAATGCGTCGAAGACCAAAGACATGAAAGGAAGAGGCTCAAAGGAAACAAATGCGCGCCTCCCGCGGACGGTAACCGTTGACGGCGACGAACTAGAAGTGGTAGAAGAGTTCGTGTATTTGGGATCGCTGGTGACCGCGGACAACAACACTAGTAAGGAGATCCAGCGGCGCATCCAAGCGGGAAATCGGGCCTACTTTGCCCTTCGTAAAACGCTGCGATCAGGAAGCATACGGCGCCGCACGAAGCTAACAATGTACAAAACCATTATTAGACCGGTAGTTCTTTATGGACTTGAAGCCGTGACGCTGCTTACGGAGGACATACGCGCACTTGCCGTGTTTGAGCGGAAAGTGCTGCGGACGATATTTGGCGGAGTACAAACTGAAAGCGGAGAGTGGCGGAGGCGTATGAATCACGAGCTACAGGCACTGCTTGGGGAGACTCCCATCGTACATCTAGCGAAAGTTAGCAGGCTTCGGTGGGCCGGACACGTCGTAAGGATGCCGGACGACAGTGCGACGAAAACGGTCCTCTTCAACAACCCCACCGGCACCAGGAACAGGGGGGCCCAACGTGCACGATGGCTCGACCAGGTCGAAAGCGATTTGCGACTTCTGAGACGACTAGGAAATTGGCGACGAGTGACCCAAGACCGAGTTGAATGGAGACGAGTGCTTGAAACAGCACGAGCCACCACGGCTCTATGCTGCTGAAGAAGAAGTATTAAGACGGATTGGTTGGAGGGGTGACTCATAGTTTCCACGCACCATCTTTCCATCAACTTTAAAGCTGCATATGATACTATCGACCATAAAAAGCTACGGAAAGTCATGGATGGGAACGACATTTCCAGAAGCTGATCAGTCTGATGATGATGATGAAATCTACGATGGATATTGCACACGAATTTCGTGCGGATTCTTACAGCCTCTCACAATCGACATTCGAACATGCGACAACTGGCCTGTTTGACCAGCGTCGGGAGGATCAGTGATCTAGATTTAATACACCTCTTGAAAGCCTCTTGAATAACCAATAATACATTGTCTATCATCAAAATTTGTTGGCAGAACTATGCGGGCCCAAATCATTACAAATTTTTACACTACAACAAATCCTTCAAAAAAGTCGCTCACACATGCTCACATATAACAAACACTATGCATCAGCCTCGAATGAGTTTGACCCTCAGTATTTGTGAATGTTGTCCTCTTTTGAACCTCTATTTCTATTATGTTCAATTTTTACAACAATGATTTTGGTCCAATGCTACGCTAGTCTCCACTTTTAGTTAAACATAAACATTCGAAGTCTCGAATGGATTCGAGAATGTCCCCGTAAGGCATCATGAAACATTATATTCAATATTATAAAAAAGACCAACTAACTCATTCATGTCAGTAATCTACTGGGGTGGGCTAATAATCTAAAGGGCGAAGTACCCAGGGTCAGAGTTAGTGCACTTAAACACATTGAGGCTAAGACGATTCTAAGCTGACGTGGTTCCGAGAACATCGAAGGCGCTTCTATTAATAAGCAATTAAAAATCTACAATCTGCTGAAACACTACCACTACCACTGTAAACGGCAGACCATTGTTCCATTAAGTGAAAACCCTGTGCTCGTATATCCATTACACCAGAGGATATCTGCATTATGCACGACTGACGGTGCAAAACTGCAGCGTTAAACAAACATCCATTAATCCAACAACTAATCCTCGTCTCGTCGGTAGTAGCGGCCGCAGCGCCCGCAAGCACACAAACACATTGTTTTTAGTGGCACCGCAGCACTTTTCGTCCGCTAGGCTAGTCATACTATGACAGCACTGACCGGTTGACATCATTCAATTATTTACCCTTTCATTTAGTGTACATACACACTGTGTGTTGTGTTTTGCTTGCAATAAACACAACATTCGCCCTACAGCCACAAGCTAGCAAACACTCATCACACTCCTAGGGTAAGTGGTCCTGTTCACGATTTCTCTTAACTTAGCTCTACCTGGAAATTCCCCAGCCTTTCCTGGAATTTCAATCCGGGTGCGACGCTAGCTCTTGCCATTTATAAACTGAAAACATCGCCTTCATCATTAGACTCAATGTGGTCCACAGGTCATCTCAGCAAATATTTATCCCAAACAAACTCGACATCGTGTGTTCATTGAAATTATTGGTCTTGTAAGCCGGTTTGTTTGCGGCCATCGCGCGAACACGATCCGTCATCGTCCTGACACGATTTGCTGCTACCAAGATCATCGGCATGATCAACGGTGTGAAAAATCGACCGACCGGTAATGTATCTTCGCGTCCTCTAATAGAGTGTTATAATAACGTCAGCTTCCGCGACAATACCGGAGCTATATTGTACGGTCGGTCGTCAATTGCGCCGATGACAATGATGTGGAAACGAGATTCTCTGATGGCGATAAATTTTCCTGAATCTTCAGCCGTCATCAGTGCCATCATTGGCTTCATTAGCCGTCCAGATTTGGATTCGATGCCGACCGAAAATGGCAACGAGTGGAAAACCATGAACAAACGGTGCGCACGCTGGCTGCTGTGGCGGTGTACGACTAATCCTCTAGTCAGTAAGCCACTTCACAGCACCGCAGCAGCCAGCCCCGTTACCGGAGATGATAGATTGTTGTCGTGCTCGTGGCGGTAAATCTGTAAATAATTAGCCGTCAAGCGTGTGAAACGGTTGACAGGAGGCGGCTCATATTTCATCTGCTTTAAGAAGAAACTGACTGAGCCGTGGTAGGGCTGCAGATAATGGGTTAATTTGCATTTATAAAAGCTACAATCCGACTGATAGTGAACCTGCGGTTACTATTAATTGATTCTATTTACAATCTGCCAAGAGCAGTTGCCCATTTTCTTCAAGCGCTTAAAGATAATTTCATGTCGAAACTGAACTTCATGCTCAGATCAATTTCTGCTTCAAAGAGTTACGCAACCAACCTTCAATCACGTCGACAGTTAAGAAGACATTGCCTCATGTTTTAATTAAAACACCACATGATGGTACTTATTCGAGGGAAAACTTACGACAAGAACGTGACTACTCGAACCAATGTCACCGGCAGTATGTTGCAGAGCAGCGAACATGTGTATTTCGTCTCTTCCTTTCGCGCTTGTGCCTTCCCTCCGCCGAAGCCTGTCAGAATCATCCATAATGGTGCAATCAAAGAAACATCCAACATTACAACGAAAACGACAACGAAGATGAAACTCTCCGCTATCTCCGTCAATCGATTGAGACGACGGCGGTAAGGACCTTCGTCCCGACCAACCCATCCAAATATAGCTCATAAACCACGGCAGCACCAACAAGTAAACGGTATGTCGGCCTGCCAGATCCAATCGATTGCCCCACACAATCCGCAGATTTAATTAGTAACGGAAGACATCCACCCGTCAGTTCCAATATCCGCAGCCTCACAGCCGATAATAATTGTTACTGTGCGGTTATTGATCCTGTCCCGGCGGAACTCGTCCATACCGAGCACTACTGGGATGACACTTGTAAGTACGCAGAATGTGTGTGTGTGTTTGTATGTATGTGGGCTTCTGTTACTAATGGGCTGCAACAACAGCAACAGCAACAGCAGCCGTATGCGGACGAAAACTTAATCACGATTGTCGGTTAGCATCATCTCAGGGACCGCAGCACGGCCTGCCGCCGATGGAAACGAAGGCATTGCTGTTGTTGTCATTGTTGTGACACGGTTTGCTCAGAACAATTTGATGGAACTGGTGGCGGAGATTCGATTAGGAAAATACAATTTCCGATTGGGGCACAGGAAGTAAGCTAAAAGGCGTACGAAACAGCTGGAACGGAAATTGGATGAAATGTTATCATTCAGCTGAACATTTTAGTGGTGAATCATAGTGTTAAGCGAACAGCAAAGTATCTGCAACGTTGCGGCTCTCCAGTTGAACAATCATTAATGTGCACATTAAATTCATTTCCTATTTAATATCAGTTCTCTGTGTACAATCCGAGAAGGCTTACCTGGAAAGAAAAGAGAGAAAAATCCAATAAATAATCAAGCGTGACTGAAACAATTACGAAAGCTGCTTCCTGAAACTACATCTGCTATCAATTCTATCGACCCACAACAACAAACAACATTGAGCAAGTCGGATGAAATATTGAATCACGGTTTGCTACAAATTCCATACTGGAACGTTTCAACATTTGGAAAGATTTCGGTTCGAGCCTAGTCAATCGGATTTCGTGACGAAATACCATCAGTCAACATTCCGTAAGCAGTGTGCCGGCGCTGTCGATAAAAATGCTACGGCGGCATTGTATTTTTAGATACGAACAAATCGATGCTTGGCAGTGGGAAAATTTGATTTAGAAACATTTGAAATATTCTTAAATGATAGTTTGATTCAAACTGATTCGGTGAATTTTCCAAAGCTTTCTGGACAAGTTAGGTACGTTTCGCTCAACTCCTCCCTTGGCTGAATGTTGTATTATTTCTGATTGTGATTCACCATGTAGTTATATTTCAGCGGAAAGAAACCAACGAACGACTAACCGAAACGTGTTGAAGACCAAAGTTCGTAAGAACATTAGCACGTACTTTCAAACTAGATTCGTCGTAATAAAATTGTTTCAACGAAATGAAAGAATATGATTTTATATCAATTTTGGTTTGATAAACAACCAATCATGGTTGTTTTTGCAACTCACTAAGAAGTTTTTTTACGCTCCTTCTTAAAAGTTTAACAAATATCATGCATCTACTCAATCTTGGAAGCCGATGGAGACGCCTTGTTCGCTACGGCTGGTGGTATTGGCCTTCCATTTACATACAGTTGAGGCTTCTAAAATATAGTTTTCCAAGAATTTTTCTTGGAAATTTTGACTGTACAAAGAGTAAACTTTTCACATGTTATGATGGATATCTAATGTAGTTTAACATTTGTTATTTTTTAAAATGATTATTTAATTATAGTTAATATAGTCAAAAATAATTAAATGGTCATAAGTCAGGAACGAAAAATAACACGATTATATTTTTAATTTTTAAAATTAATTTTAAATCTCTATTGCAGTACAAATTGATGAAGTAGTAAAGAAATAAGGGAAAATTTTTCATGACTTAATTTTTCTTTAAAGTATTTAAACGACTGAAAAATTTTCATAAATTGATGATAAAATAATTTCTAGCATTTCTGAAAGAATTTTTCATATAAAACCGTGCATACCAGTAGTTTTTGATGGGAAAAATACGTTCCGCGTAGATTAGGAAATTCGCACAGTGTAAAATCGCGTAAAAACCTCGTAAATTCCAAACTATGTAGAGCACAATCACGTAAATACGCAAACGAAAATCGCTTTAACTCTAAAATTCAAAAATAGTCGCGTGAAACGACTTCAGTATCACATGAAGAAAATTAATCAAAAATCTTGGAAAATCCCCACAAAGTCAACAAAACTGATGACTTTTAATTGAAAAAAAAGCTAAAAGTCGAACTATAAAAGTCAAAAGCCAAAGGAAAAAATCAAAATTCCAAAACCGAAACTAAAAATTCAAGAGTCAAAAAAAAAACGAAACAAACAAGGCAAAAGCTTAAAAGTGTACCAAAAGTCTAAAAGCCTAAAAGCACTAAAGTCTTAAAGTCTAAACATCTAAACGTCTATTAGTCTAAACGTCTAGAACATCTAAAGGCAAAATATCTAAAAATCAAAAAGTCTAAACATCTATTGGTTTAAAAGTATAAAAGTTATAAAGTCTAAAAGTCTAAAAGTCTAAAAGTCCAAAAGTCTAAAAGACTAAAAGTCTAAAAGTCTAAAAGTCTAAAAGTCTAAAAGTCTAAAAGTCTAAAAGTCTAAAAGTCTAAAAGTCTAAAAGTCTAAAATTCTAAAAGTCCAAAAGTCAAATGAGGTCAGTCCAGATGCGTGCAGAGTGGTTAGCATTTAGGCCCCTCACGCCGAGGTCCCGGGTGCAAATACCAGCCTTGCAGAAATCACGAATGGCCCAATCTGTTGAAGTAATCTAACAAAAAAAGTTTAAAAGTCTACAAAAGTCTAAAAGCCCAAAAGTCTAAACGTCAGAAAGCCTAAAAGTAAAAAAAAAATCTAAAAGCCTGCAAGCCTAAAAATTAAAAGTTATTACTCAAAAGTAATTAGAAAGCCAATATCAAATATCAAAAATTAAAAGTTAAAAGTTGGCAATCCAAAGAAAAAATCGAACAATAAGAGCCAAAGGTCAAACATACAAAGTCAAAATTAAATAAAAGAAATACTTTTTCGTGATTAGGTATTTTACACTGTTAATTTTACTCACGACAGATACGTTCTCGTGTAACTTTTCAAAAGGACCTAAGTAACATTGAGAGACTCTCTTTGGCGTCCCTCTCTCCTGATTATTACGGCGACATAAATGCATTCTAACAAAAAATTTCCTCGCGTTTAACTAGATAGTGACGCTAGCAACCGATTCATGCAAAGCTAGTGCTTTAAAGTGCATTTGCATTGCCGTGGGAGGTGAAATAGAAGAGGCACAAAGAGAATCTCTCATTGTTACTTAGGTCCTTTTGAAAAGTTGCGCGAGCGTTCTTCGCATACGACTTGCAGGCTTCGTCAGTGTATGTTTTCGGACTAAACTTTTTAGTTCAGTTTTTCTGTCGTTTAATTTTCTTCTGCCAAGACGCTCACAAAAATCTCAGGTAGTAGTTAAAAATATAATTCCAAAATCAAAAGTAAAAAGTAGAAAGTAAAAAGTAAAAAGTAAAAAGTAAAAAGTAAAAAGTAAAAAGTAAAAAGTAAAAAGTAAAAAGTAAAAAGTAAAAAGTAAAAAGTAAAAAGTAAAAAGTAAAAAGTAAAAAGTAAAAAGTAAAAAGTAAAAAGTAAAAAGTAAAAAGTAAAAAGTAAAAAGTAAAAAGTAAAAAGTAAAAAGTAAAAAGTAAAAAGTAAAAAGTAAAAAGTAAAAAGTAAAAAGTAAAAAGTAAAAAGTAAAAAGTAAAAAGTAAAAAGTAAAAAGTAAAAAGTAAAAAGTAAAAAGTAAAAAGTAAAAAGTAAAAAGTAAAAAGTAAAAAGTAAAAAGTAAAAAGTAAAAAGTAAAAAGTAAAAAGTAAAAAGTAAAAAGTAAAAAGTAAAAAGTAAAAAGTAAAAAGTAAAAAGTAAAAAGTAAAAAGTAAAAAGTAAAAAGTAAAAAGTAAAAAGTAAAAAGTAAAAAGTAAAAAGTAAAAAGTAAAAAGTAAAAAGTAAAAAGTAAAAAGTAAAAAGTAAAAAGTAAAAAGTAAAAAGTAAAGCTTAGCTTAGCTTAGCTTAGCTTAGACTGATTGCACATATCAATGGTTGCACTCAGTGATTGATCCGAATCAGTGAAATTGCACAATGAATCAAACGAATGGGGTTGGGAGTGACCGGTCATTCTCACTGTGCAAAATTCAGTGACTCGACATATGAAGGATCAATAACTGCGCCGGCCACGTCCTTGCAATCAGGTGGGATTGGGGAAGGAGTGTTAGTGTAATCTTTGTTGTTTTAGGGACCGTGTTAACCTCTGCATCCCAGCAAAGATTACAGGAAGGAGTTGAATTTTGTTAGTAACGTAGGTTTCGTTGGATCGGGATTCACCTTGATAAGTGATGTGATCGTTTTTTTGTAAAGATTATGTATTTTTTATATTTATTCTAATAGCGTTGTTCTTATATTCAATATTCATTCATTTATAAAAATAACATCAAACAGTCGTTTCCACGGGGGGCAATCAGATATATCGAAACACATGCCGATATCGAAATTACCTAATAAAATAATCCGCGTAACTAGAAATAGAGGATGTACCAGATTAAGACGAATTGCAATAGTAATCAATACGACTGTATCAAATCAAACGCGCCATTATTCAGGGTATTCGGCCTTTTAATACGTATTCGTATTCGTTATTAACGAACACAGTACGCTGATGCTCTAGCGCGCGACAATAATAGAGAACGCGACGATTTAACATTTGATATATACGAAGTATCCGGCGGCCAAAGGACGAACTTCTTCGAGAATCACTACCCGTCGAACCAAATCGATATTTTAACGAGAAATAATATGCGCAATTATTGGCACCCTTCGACCATTCTTTAAAAGTCTAACAGATTACCGTACACAAACCGTCGAGCCACCGGTACACGATTCTATATTCTAGAAATTACTTTATATACAACACCGCATACCTAACGACGAAGATATCAGTTCGATTCAAATCCGATAAACGCGCGCTAAGGGTTGGACTTGGATTTCGTAGGGCTCAACCGGAATGCACAAACATGTAGAATATTGATAAGAAACCCGATCGCCGAAGTCGTATACCAAGCATCAATTTGCGGCATGATATATAAGACCATTAACCCACTTGGAATATAATTAACGGATTGGTTAGAAAGACCATTGACCTTAAGGGTACGTTGTAAGAGAGCGGTTCAGGAGTCGAAAGTGATAATGGATTCCTTTAGTACTCGTGGGAGATTGGAAAGAATATCTACGAGATCGTCATGACACCAGTCATGCTTTACGAGACTTAAGCGGCTGTCCTGACAAAATATAGTCGTAGGTTTATTAGAACCAATGAGCTTGCAAGGATCCAAGGTAAGGCGGCACTTTGTCGTAGATTTGGAATCCGTAAATTCGGTATTGAACAAACGGCGCATTACAAAAAGATATGCGTGTATGAAATTTTGTAAACATATTCGTCGGAAATCCAAAGGTTATCCAATTCGTGCACTGCTCGTTTGCAGGTCGCTAAACTGAGACGTTGTCGGCCTTGCCTTACATGGTGGGAAAATATCAAAAGTGTAGTACAAAGATATAAAAGCATGACCCATGATGACTGAAAAATATTGGCATTGAATAGGGAGGAAGTTCCGTACAACATGCAGGAGTCGGATTCTAACAGTTGGTATGCCTGTATTTTAACATTTAGACATTTATCTCAAATATATTCGTTTTCCCCAGAGACCGATGCGGAATCTTCAGAAATAGTTTTCCTTGCGAATAATCTATAGGATGAGACAAATATTAAGCGACTATTGTGCACTTACAAATTCGTTGATCGAAATGGCTTCAGCTATCAACACTAATAGAAGAGATTGAAGAGATTCTCAGGAATAGATGGTAAACTGATATCAACCCGTCCAGCAAGCATTCTGTACTGGCCGAGAACTACTAGGACGTACTGTCTTCATTCTATTTTCGACTGTACGATTTAGGACTTCCAACGAAATTTTGATAAGCTGGTTATAAGACGCGATACTTTTGTATCGTTTTCGTCAATAAGTTATAGAAGGAGCACAAATACTAATCTCAATCCCATGAAAATAGACACATAGCATTCAAAATATAAAGTTCAATGCCACTGTTTCGCTCGAGTTCGATGCCCTAACAGGACAGAGATGCCAGATCTCTGCAAAACACATTTTTCATCCACTCCGAAGCCTAAATAGAACAGCCCGAAATTTAATTGCACAATATCTTAAGCTGAGATATTGTCTATAGAAGAATGCACTCGTACCCGTTCCGCTAAACTTTTAATTAACTTGAGCACAATTCTGGCATTAGCCCTCAGAAGGTCGCACAATGCATGCACCCTCTGAAAACCAAAGCCAGAATTCTGCATCACCTGCACTCACATTAAAAACACATCATCACATCTGGTATCGCTGGTCAGCCAGGAATACCGGGAATATTAGACTTCACTGAAAAGTTCATGCGGCTCCTCAAAAAAAAAAAAAACCGGAGCGAAAACTGTTCGAAAGAACAAAAAATGCCATTTGTGGAAGAATCTTTCTTTCTTACGAGTCTCTATAAATCTTACGAGACTTGCTCACAAATGTACTCCAAATCTCTTGAACCTGTGCATATCATTTTATTTGGAAATAGACTTCAAAAGTCCAACCCGCAGACATCGGCTCATCTGGTAGCCTTGAAGGCAGCAAACAGCAAGCAGAAAACTTTCAGCAGCTATAGCGAGGGGTTAAGTTTTCCGATTCGGAGTGTAATGTAATTATTTGAATATTTGAAATAGTGTAGATATAAATTCTTCCATTACCTACTTAGGCAAATACATTCAAATTTGTTAGTAACAATTACTTTAGTTTGCCACAATATTGAATATTACATTGATGATCTACTTATTGCGTAATAAACGCAAGTAATAATTGGTCATCTTATAGCCCCTCGCTTTGAAACAAAGCAACATATCTTTTGCGATCACCACAAAAGTGCATGAAGTACAAGGCGACAAAAGCATTTATCTCTGTCTCTTTCTCACGCACATTAGAGACAAAGACTAACAGCCCCGTACTCGCTGAATCGAGTAAGAGAAAGGAACGAGCTGAATTGAAATGAAATTAAATGATATAGTCGATACTTCCTTTAGCGATATTTTCCTCTTAGGACATTATTTTCGTAATCCTAAGCTGACATCGAATTCACGGCTCACTTTTACACATAATCGACACTTCTTTTGTAATTTACCGCCTAGAAAACACTGATAAAATTACTATTATTCTCCACGTTCTTAGAACATCTTCTTTTTCACTCCATGGTTGCCAAAAACTCCTAAAAAGTAAAAAGTAAAAAGTAAAAAGTAAAAAGTAAAAAGTAAAAAGTAAAAAGTAAAAAGTAAAAAGTAAAAAGTAAAAAGTAAAAAGTAAAAAGTAAAAAGTAAAAAGTAAAAAGTAAAAAGTAAAAAGTAAAAAGTAAAAAGTAAAAAGTAAAAAGTAAAAAGTAAAAAGTAAAAAGTAAAAAGTAAAAAGTAAAAAGTAAAAAGTAAAAAGTAAAAAGTAAAAAGTAAAAAGTAAAAAGTAAAAAGTAAAAAGTAAAAAGTAAAAAGTAAAAAGTAAAAAGTAAAAAGTAAAAAGTAAAAAGTAAAAAGTAAAAAGTAAAAAGTAAAGAGTAAAGAGTAAAGAGTAAAGAGTAAAGAGTAAAGAGTAAAGAGTAAAGAGTAAAGAGTAAAGAGTAAAGAGTAAAGAGTAAAGAGTAAAGAGTAAAGAGTAAAGAGTAAAGAGTAAAGAGTAAAGAGTAAAGAGTAAAGAGTAAAGAGTAAAGAGTAAAGAGTAAAGAGTAAAGAGTAAAGAGTAAAGAGTAAAGAGTAAAGAGTAAAGAGTAAAGAGTAAAGAGTAAAGAGTAAAGAGTAAAGAGTAAA
Organism: Sabethes cyaneus; assembly: GCF_943734655.1. Classification (NCBI taxonomy): domain Eukaryota; kingdom Metazoa; phylum Arthropoda; class Insecta; order Diptera; family Culicidae; genus Sabethes; species Sabethes cyaneus. The sequence continues at coordinate 70,066,315 of NC_071354.1, read as the reverse complement.
GAGTCAAACAGCTAAGAGGCAAGAGCCAAGAGCCAAGAGCCAAGAGGCAAGAACCAAGGGTCAAGAGCTGAGATCCAAAAACCAAAAACTAAGAGTTGAGGGTCAAGAGTCATGAGTCAAAAAATCAGAACCAAGAGCAAAGTCATAATACAAGAGTAAAAAATCAAGAATCCATAGGGGCCAAGGCTTAAAATCAAGGATCAATAGTCAAGGATCTAGAGTCTTAAGTCCGTAGTCCACAGTTCAGATACCAGAAGCCAAAATTCGTAGGCCAGAGTCCGTATTCCAGAGTCTAGAGTTCAGAGTCCACAGGCCAGAAGCTAAAGTCCAGAAGCCAAGAGTCAACATTCATGAATCACAAATAGAGTCAAAGTCAAAAGCCGAGAGTTAAAAGGCCAATACCCAACAGCCAAAATCTAAACTCAAGAGTCAAGAGTCAAGAGCCAAAACTCAATAGCAACGAAGCAAATTTCAATTTAAGAGTCAAAGTCAAAAATCCAGAGCCGAGAACCAAGAGTCATAAAACAAGAGTTATAAATCTAGAATCGAGAACCAACAAACATAAGAAAAAGTCAAAACCCGAGAGCCCTGAGTCCAGCATCTAGAGTTTAGAGTGCAGAGTCTAAATTTCGGAACAGAGTTCAGAGTACTCGAGTCCAGAATCCAGAGTTCTGAGTGCAGAGTTCAGAGCCTAAAGTCCAGGGTCTAGTGTCTGGAGCACAATGGTCAGAGTCAACAGCCTAAAGTCCAGAGTCCGGAGTTCAAAGTCCACAGTCCAGAGTTCAGAGTCCAGAGTCCAACAAGCGTCCAACGAAAAAAGTACAGAGTCCAGAGCTCAAAATATGGAATTCAGTGACCAGAGTCTAAAGCAGTGGTGCCCAGGCATAGGCACGGTGCGGGCCAAACGAGCTCGGCCAATGAATGTCGTGGGCCAGCCATTCTTGAGCGTAACAAGATTTAAACCGGAAACATTCGCAACCACAAAATACACGAGGCATTACGGCTGGTTTGAGTGACCCCTGTGTCATCAAAAAAGCTACTCATAAGTCCACCAACTCTCAAACCAGTCCGCGGGCCGCACGAAACATTTCGAAGGGCCGCAGTTTGGCCATCACTGACTGGTCTAGAACTTAGAATCTAGAGTCCAGCAAAGTTCAGAGTTCAGAGTATAGAGTGCGGAGTTCAGTGTCCAGAATTAAGAGTCCAGATTCCAGAGTGCAGTGTGCAGTGTCCACACTGCAGTATCTAGAGTCCAGAATTCAAAATATAGAGTCCAGAATCAAAAGGGACTAATGCCAGGGTAAAGAAACAAGGGTCAAGGGTCACGAGTCCAAAGTCAAAATTAAAAGGTACTAAATAGAAAAAAAGTAATGTATAAAAAGACAAAAGCTATAGGTTAAAAGCCAATAGTTAAAAATCAAAAATCATAAATTTAAAGTCAGAAGTCAAAAATCAACACTCAAAAGTTGAGTGTTTAAAGCAAAGTCAGTAAAAATTTATGACATATGTAAAATAAGAAGTGAAATGTAAAAATTCAAATGTTGATTAACGCAAAATTAAAATATGATAAGTACAAATAAAAACAAAAGTAATCAGTGAAAATTAATTAACGCCAAGTAGAATATTTAAATTAAAAATTTTGCAAAAAAAATATAAACGTAAAGTAAAAGTAAACAAAACTAACTAAAAGAAATCAAAAGTAAAAAGAACGAAAAGAAAATAAAATGTTTAAAGCAAATATGTAGTTACAAGCAACAAGTCAAAAGATTTTCTTTAAATAAAAAGTAAATGGTAACAAGTAGCAACTAGTAAGTGGCAATTAGCAAGTACCAAATAGTAAATTGCAAGTAGTAAGTAGCAAATAGCAAATAGCAACTAGTTAATAGCAAATAACAAGTAGTAAGTAGCATATAGCAACTAAAAAGTAGAACAAGTAGATACAACTGATAGGAAAATAGCAAATGGTACAGAGTCGAAAATGGAAAATGAAAAGTTAATTGAAGTTAATTGCAAAATATGAGAACCAAACAAACAAAAAAGTATAGTCATCGAGTAATCTGCACCAAATTTGTCTTGGAAAACATATAACTAGCATTCTGTGATAGACAAGTATTTCCCTTTAAAACTGAATATAGACAAAATTAAAAGTTTTATTGAACTGATAGTTAAATTATTTCACTACATCCGATGCATGATAATGTTTCAAATTAAATTAGCTTCTAGGCATTAAAGTTTTCATGGACCAACTCTGTCAAACGAAGCACTTGTGCCAAGATTAAAACTTCGAACGTAATTTGAAGTTGAAAACTTTTGCGCCGCCTGTACTCGAGATCACGTCGCGATGTCGTTCGGCACCCGTAGCTGTCCTTTTCGCAAATATCCACTTGATTTTGATTCAATTACCGAACCAACCGGCGGCGGGCCGGCTCATACCAAACAAGCACTTCGCATGCCACCGACTGCGTTGCTCTCAGTATTAGATACCCCTACTTGTGCGAGGCACTTGCCAAGCTCATCCCATGTCCGACTTTGGCTCTCCGACTACGTGACTTGTTAATCATTATCGAAGAATTCAGCCCGGATCCGTTACCGTTGGCTGCAACTTCTGCTGTAAAAGTACAAGCATGCAGCGCAAAGCAAAAGATATGTACAAACGGCATATTCCGAGCCGAGCTGCAGTCTGGGCCCCGGCATCAAAACAGCTCCTCAGCAATCAGGCATTTGATCTCGTTGTTTACGGATAATCAGCCATGTGGTGGCAGAGAAATCCGAGATGCTGCTGTCATGCTGCCATCCAGCTACGCCACGCCACGCCATGCTACTCGACGTCGTTGGTCGGTTCTAATCAGCGTGTTTCGTGCAACATTCCGACAACGTGCACCGGCCGAAAGTTGCTGTATGTCTGTTGGAAAATTGGCTTATCGTTGCCGTTGTTTTCGTTAAAGTCTTGAGAAGGAACGTACTGCAAAATCCGTACGCAAAACGGTTCCTCACTTCTAGGAATCGGTACACCGGCGGCGAACACCGAGTCATTAGGAGGTGACCAACCGTAAACTCGAGGGGTCTTTCGGGATCGCAATCTGCTGGACTGTCTGATTAGTCGAGCATTCCTTGCAAGCAAACGTTCGAAATCGAGCAAATTGTTTCAATTTGAGTTAATTATGTGTTTCAGATTCCGGCTCTGGAGTACAGTCAATCTACTCGATTAGTTTGAAAATTAGACGCAACAAGCCCCTCGTCCGGTCTGACCGAACGGAAAAAGCGTGCTAGAATTAATTAACATATTAGCTGTAAAAACACCACACCAAGTAAGGCCAAACGCTTCTGACACACACACCGACCGATAAACCGACCGTCCAACAGACCCGGCAGCGGGGAGCGGCATTATGTACGTACCACCGCACCGCAGTGTCTGTAACCAAGAACTTTCCGAAGGCAATGCCAACAAGAAGTTGCTCCCGCGACGGAAGGAGACACCGGCAGGCGTAGCAGTAGCATGAAAAGGATAAACGAAGCATCAATGTCAGAACATCAGAACCGAAAGCAGCTCCGGTAACCGCATCCACAGCCAACCGCCACGCGCCTCCACACGTCCATCCGCTTCCAACCCACGATTTCGGGATTCTTTGCTCTGACTGCCCCGACCGGGCTAAAGATGTGGCAAGAGCGATTCACATTTTATGCTGGCTGGATGATGGCAGCGAAACAAGTGAAATGAACCCATGGCGCAAATCAGGGCCGTGGTGGTTTACGACGACGACGACGGAGGCGGAGGTGGAGGTGGCAACGGCGGATTCGGATGTGAAATGAAGCCAACGCGCGGGTTATAAAATTACATACTTGAGAACCGGAGTTCTTCGAAGGCTCCACCGAAGGGATCAAACGCTCGGCTCATAGCTTCGCCTGCCAAGATGAAACTGCTGATATCGAACGAATCGGCAAAGTCGGTTGATTTTTGTTTATTCTTTGACTTCTTTTGGTTTCCCCGGTTTGCACGAGCAATCGTTTGGTTTCAGCATTAGTGGAGATATCATGAACTTCGATCGGATTGCAGCGAGTTTACTAGTGAGCCAAGAGAAAAAAAAAGAAACTCGTCGAACCATGAGATGTTTCGAACCAACGGATCAATAAGATTTAATCTGTTGCAGAATACCGCTTTCCGTCGTTTGGTTCGGGATTTGATCGCTGCTAAGAAGTGTGCGACTTTCGAAGAAGAGATCCAATTTCGAGTGCTTTCTGGATTTATCTTGTCATCACACCGAGAATTCGATCTTGACGTTCGAGCAATTGAGCGCAAAGAAGTCCCCATGAGGACTCTATCGATGAGTGGTGGAGCAACCATCAGTTTTTGTTTGTGATTTCGTGATATCCGACAGACAGAATGTTGATTGAAGCGGCTGTCAGTTTTGCTTTTTGACGTGTCGGAAGTTCATTCAACTTGTTGATCGAAGATTTGCATCACAGCAAAGAAAACAACAACAAATCTATGCCAGTCTAAAAGAATTCAGCTCACCAAAGCACAATGTTTCTATCACAATGCAATGGGTCAGTTTATTGAATAGACCCGACCGATTACATATCCTAGGCCGGTAAATACAGGCATCAGGCGTAATGTCCCAGTTAACCAGACCGCATGGCGTGCTCCTGCCACACTTTCAACTATCAATTATGCAGACAAACCCAATCATCAGTCAGGTTCCGTTCAGAAATTACGCGACCCAGCCTGGGTCGGGTTGGCCCTAGCAGACAAGGCCTACACCATCAGCACTTGCCCGCTTGCCCTATAATTTATTAATCCACCCGATGTAACTGTACTTCTCCATACGAATCTCACGGCCATACTATGCTCATACATGAGTGTTTGTACCCTCAATCATCATCGTTGCGGTCGCATTCGTCGCCACTTCGTTTTGCTCTTTATAAATTTATTCATACGCGCTTTTGCCTTAGCGTCTATTGCAGTCCCGGCGGACGACGACAGCGGACACCATGAGGAAGACCGTTCTCGTTCTTCCTTTTCCCGATAGCGACCACTAACAACGCTTCGACATAAACGTGCCTAGAGAGTGCTGCTCACTTCAGAAGATAATGTTTTATTAATAACAGCTTAATGTTTTAGCGAGCGATTGATTTGAAAATCGTTTCTGAGAACGAGGAACCGCTTGCATGCCTTCTCACATATGTCCAGTCCGGCGCATCACTCTGATAGCTTCCTAATGGAACAAACCGCGGCTCTTCAGCCGGTTAAACAGTGACTGGCTTATGGGTTAATTATGTTCTTCTAAATAGCAAATAGAAAATTGCAGCCCCCTTCACTGAAGCTTGAATTGATTTTCTTCATATAAAATTCAAACAGTTATTACGTCAGACAATCAATTCCATCCTAAGGGCACTATCTCAATCATTGATTTTCGATGAATAAATCCGGATGGTTTATTTCAAACACGAAGCTGCTTTATTGCCGTATATATTTTTTATTTTGTACTGTTGTCTCCTACCAACGCGTCGGGCCGCCTGGCCTATCGGTGGCGCGGTGGTGCGGTGGTAACAATCGATTGATCGGTTATTTGATGAACCCTCTTGACGAATGTTTTACTTTCTACCCAAAACAAACAAATACCGAAAAAATCGAAAACTTTTATCCGAAACCATGCGTGACGGGCGCTCATTACGGGAAAAGCAAACTCCGGCAAGTGGCGTAGCCGACTGTCTCCGCAGTCCTCCGACCATGCTGTGGCTTCATGGCAGGCCGGAGTCACACGTGGCGGTGGCGCCTCACGAGACTTGCACGCATTTGCCAACTGATTGAGTTAGGTTAGCCCGGCGTCGATTGTCGTTGGTCTGTTATTTTATTGGTAATTTTATTTAACAAGCGCATCGTGTCGTAAAGCAGCTTCGAGAGAAGTTATTCGTTACGCAAAATATGGGAACGGGGGGTTAAAGGTTTCCATTCGGCGCCCCCACCGCAGTGAAATTTTTGATGGCCGATTTTCCCATATTGATCCATGGCGGAATTGCGTGCCGTTCGTTGTCATCGTTGTTAAACGTTGAACGATACTGATTCCGTTGAGAGTTCAAATTTATGGGCATGTGATTGTGATTACTTTGATATTATGATTATTTTTTCAGAATTGATTAACGTCCAAACTTGATTGTTATGTCAGACAGTTGGAAGTATAAGTTTTAATGAAAAACTAAATCTAAAATGAATCAATTATGCTCCGTTAATCTGAGAAAAATAATTTGTGACTGTCGGTATAGACATCGATGACTGTACAGAGGATGACGAACAGTATTTTATCGCTCTCGATCATTTGAAAAGGTTTCTAAAATTCATCGTAAGAAAGAAGGAGAAACATCTTATTGAGTGTACTCACTTGAGTCTCGAGTGTCTCCCATAGGCAACCACAGCCGCTGCAGAAAATCAATTTGATGGCAAACATACTGAAATACAGCTTGTGCGATTCGGTTATTTTTAAAGAGGCTGAGGTTACCCATAACATCACTTCGAAGAAGCATTCAATCGATTGAATTTATTCGATTCAAGAGCCGACAGAGAAACATAGGCGGTAAAAATGCAACTATTTAGTAACTAACTGTACAGGTTAAACCTTTGAAAATTTCCAATGGTGACTTCGAAATGAGAAAACTATGATGAAAAAGTAAATTCTAAATTCCAAATGATGAAGTTTGGACACAAATTCGATCATTTTATTTTTTACGAGTCATAATACTGACTGCATTGTTCGGGATGTCCTGATACTGTAATGAATCTGTAATAAAAAAAATCAACGACCAAAAGGTACTATCAAAAACAAGCCATCCTAAAAACGGATAAAGAAAGGCATCAGAAACCAATGATCCGAAAGCTAATATCAGAACTCAGAAAAACATTTCATAAATCATAAATCATAAATCATAAATCATAAATCATAAATCATAAATCATAAATCATAAATCATAAATCATAAATCATAAATCATAAATCATAAATCATAAATCATAAATCATAAATCATAAATCATAAATCATAAATCATAAATCATAAATCATAAATCATAAATCATAAATCATAAATCATAAATCATAAATCATAAATCATAAATCATAAATCATAAATCATAAATCATAAATCATAAATCATAAATCATAAATCATAAATCATAAATCATAAATCATAAATCATAAATCATAAATCATAAATCATAAATCATAAATCATAAATCATAAATCATAAATCATAAATCATAAATCATAAATCATAAATCATAAATCATAAATCATAAATCATAAATCATAAATCATAAATCATAAATCATAAATCATAAATCATAAATCATAAATCATAAATCATAAATCATAAATCATAAATCATAAATCATAAATCATAAATCATAAATCATAAATCATAAATCATAAATCATAAATCATAAATCATAAATCATAAATCATAAATCATAAATCATAAATCATAAATCATAAATCATAAATCATAAATCATAAATCATAAATCATAAATCATAAATCATAAATCATAAATCATAAATCATAAATCATAAATCATAAATCATAAATCATAAATCATAAATCATAAATCATAAATCAGAACAGAATACAGAAAAAAACAAAACAGAAAACAGAAAGCAGAAAGTCAAAAAACAGGCTGAAAACAGATACAACGCGAACAGCAAACGGACTGCAAAAGGCAGAAAGCAGGCAGAAAACAAATGGAAAACGAACAAAATACTGACAGAAAACAAGGACAAAACAGGCGGAAAGAAACAGAAAACAGACAGAAAGTAAGCAGAAAACCGGCAGATAAAAGACAGAAAACAGTTAGAAAACAGATGGAAAACAGGCAGAAAACAAACAAAAAACAAACAAAAAACAGACGGAAAACAGAAAGAAAACAAACAGATAACTTTTCAGATGGAAAACAAACAAAAAACTGACAGAAAACAAGGAGAAAACAAGAGGAAAAGGGACAGAAAATGGTAAAAACAAGCAGAAAAACAGACACAAAACAGGCAGGAAACAGAGAAAACTGACAGTACACAGCCAGAAAGCTGACAGGACAGAAAACAATCAGCGAACAGGTAGAAAACAAACAGAAAACAGATGGAAAACGAACATAAAACAAGCAGAAAACTAACAACAAACAAGCATACAACAAGCACGAACTGAGAGGAAACAAGCACAAAACAGACAGAAACCAGAGAGAAAACAGACATAGAAGAAACGAAAAACGATCAAAAAGCTGACAAAAACAACGACAAAACAGGCGGAAAAGAGACAGAAAGCAAGCAGAAAACAGTTAGAAAACAGACCCAAAACATTCAGAAAACAGAAGGAAAACAGAAAAAAAACAAACAGAAATCACACATAAAACAGACAAAAAACTGGCATAAAACAATCGGAAAACAGACGAAAACCAGACAGAAAACAAGCAAAAACAGACAGAAAACAGATAGAAAACTGACAGAAAACCGACAGAAAACGAACAAAAAACAGACGGAAAACGATCAAAAAACTGATAGAAAACAAGGAGAAAACCGGCAACACAAAGCGAAAACAGGCAAAAAAAAAACAAGCAGAAAACAAACAGAAAACAGACAAAAAACAAACAAAAAACTGAAAGTAAACAAACAGAAAACAGACAGTAAACTGCCATTAAACAAATAGAAAACAGGCAAAAACCGAACAAAAAACAGACGGAAAACGAATAAAAAAAACAGGAAAAACTGGAAAACCACAGAAAACAGGCAAACAACTGGCAGAAAACAGAAAAAAGACAAAAACAGCCAGAAAACTGGGAGAAAACGAACAATAATCTGACAGAAAGCAGGCAGAAAATAGACAGAACCGAAAGAAAACACGCCGAAAACAGAAAACACACAAAAACAAACGGAAAACTGACAGTAGATAGACAGAAAACAGACGGAAAACGATCAAAAAACTGGCAGAAAACAAGATAAAACCGGCAGAAAACAGACAGCAAACAGACAGAAAAAAAAGCATAAAACGACAGAAAACAGACAAAACAAACCGAAAGCAGACTGAAAATAGACGGAAAATAGATGGAAAACAAACAGTAAAGAGACAGAAAACAGACGGAAAATAGACAAAAACAGACAGTAAACAGAGAGAAAATAGACAGAAAACAGGCAGAAATCAATCACAAAATAGACAGAATATAGATAGAAAACAGACGGAACACAGACAGAAAATAAACAGGAAAGAGATGGAAAACGGACAGAAAATAGATATAAAACAAACGAAAAACGGACAGATAATAGACGAAAAACGGACATAGAACAAACAATAGATGGACAAAAAACAAACAGAAAACAAGCCAAACACAAACCGTAAGCAGGAAGAAAACAGTCCCGAAACAAACAGAAAACATACAATAAACTGACAGGAAACAAACAGAAAACCATCACAAAACAGATAGAAAGTAGACAGAAAACAAACCCAAAACAAATAGAAAGTAGACAAAAAACAGACAGAAAACTGATTGAAAAAGGACAGAAAGCAAGCAGAATACAGTCTGCAAATAGACAGAAAACAAACTATTTCGAAAGAAACCCTTTTTGTAGCAGTCCTTTATTTTGTGTCGCTCAAACTACAATAATTTTATTGATAAAGTTTAAACATTATTTTCATTCTTTTCGTTTACTTACAAGAAGTGGTTCTAATACCTCCTTTAATCTTTCGCTTTCCACTCCTGCTTCACGCTATAACGATCAATGAACTAACTCTAGCTGACTTATTTGATTTCCATGTTCTGCAGATAAACACGGTAGGTATTATGGTAAGTATATTCTAAATCTATGATCTTCTTCTTCAGCAACTTACGATTTAACAGGTTTAACTGGTGAGTACGTTTTCTTCCGGCTAACCTCTAACTTCATGGGAATCGCGTTCTACTTACCTGCAGAACTTTAATCAGCATCATTTATTGTCTATTTCATTTTCTTACTTACAGGCCAATCTTCTCTCTACTGTAAACACTAAACCGCACTTCAGCAATCTATTTATTTTTTTATAAATCACTAATTTCTTCTCGCTTTAGTTTTATTTCTCACTTGTACAATGTTCTTCCTCTTAATTTTTCTGTAAGTTTGTTTACATTTTTCTTCCACCGTACACGATATTAAACGTCAGTCCAAGGGTCTGTCAGCCTCCTCACATTGCGAACATCAGGCCAGGAGTCTGTCAGCCAGCCTCCTTAGCCAGGGGAGTGCCGTGTTGCAACACAAACATTAAACAAACAGAAAACAAACGGAAAAAAATTTCCAGGTTTCGTATTCCACTAGACTCTCCAAAAACTTCAGTCAAACGGAAAACAGACGAAGTACGGATAGAAAACAGACGGAAAACAGTACAAAACAAATAGTAAACAGGCAGAAAACAGGTAGAAAACAAACATAAAACAGACAGAAAACAGATAGAAAGCAGCCGGAAAACAATCAGTGAACATACAGAAAACAAGGAGAAAATAGACAGAAAACTGACAAAACACAGAAAGAAGTAGAAAACAAACAGCAAACAGACCGAAAGCAAAATTTTTCGAAATTTTCATTTCAGGTAAGCACTGGAGCCCCAATCTGTTATTTCAAAAAATGGTTTATGTCGATATTGTCTTGTATCGAAATGATTTTTTCAAAAAAAAAATTTTGCCTCTGCAGCCGCCATTGCGTTTTGCATAATGTGTTTTGAACTATTTGATATTGTTTGAGCTATTATTTCTTTAAAAGTTTAAAGACTATTTTGAAATAATGGAAATCTTTATGTCGACGCTTTTGGAAAGTAGTTCAGCTCTAGTGTCCTTGATAACTCTATATAAGTAATTTGTCTTGCATCGAGGTAAAAATTGTCTTATATAGAGGTATTCCTGTAGATGTTTTATTAATGATCATCTTCATGGTGACGTGCGGAGGGGGAAGAAGGTTCCCATATGAAATCAAAATTGTTAATATTAGTCCAAAGAGCAATGTTTAGAATACAAAAAAAACACGAATTAATTCGTCTTTTGCACTATTGAGAAAACACATTTGAAACGAGGTAAAAACATGGTGCTGAAAGTCCTATGCCCCTTAACGAGAACGACAACCATGCGAATCACTTAATTTATTGATGATTTTTAAAACCATGCCAAACTGCATAGTGACTATGAAGACAATGAACGAATGTTGTTGTAATACGAATGAAAAGTTTTACTTCTTCGTTAGATTTATTAGCTATGAAACCTTCATATATACATAAATGACATTAGTCATTCATGAATGTGAAATGTGAAACATGTGTTTCCATTCGTGACCCATATCATGTTTCAGTGGAGCTAAACAAATAAAACCTTTGCATCGCAGGGTCAACTGCCGCAGCACAGGTTATCTTCGATTCCATCTCCGTGATTAATCCTACCCTCGGGGTGGTGCCTTTAACAGTGAACAAACACAGCGACCACAGTTCCACTTGAAATTGTACCACGAAATACCTTCCGAACGGAGCGCGCCGACCCGCCGACAAGCATCATTAATCAAATTCAGATAGCTCCGAGACCAATAAAGCCTTCCCCCTTCCGTGTTTGCGGCTAACGGAGGTTGGCATCTAATGCAGTACAACGTAACGGCCGCAACATAATCTGGAGAGAATGCGAGCATTCTCCGTGGTTTATTCTATCCGGCATCATTGTTTCAAACTTTCCCGGCGATCAAGCGGCTTATTATGAAGTCATGAATACCTGCAACCATCATCGCCGTCTACCTACCACTTCACCGTGCCCGATGGGAAACCATTGGTTCTGCAAGTATCTATAACGAAAAGCGAGTAGGAGGGTAAAATCGTGCGCGGCTGATCGAACCTTGCTTCACGAGTCCCGCGGAAGGTGATTTGATTGAGTGATTTAAATGGCACCACCTCGCTGGCTGCGCGCGCTCGCTGGATCTCGGCTTTCCAAACACCGACCCGAAAGTGCTGTTTAATGCTTACAATCACAATGTTCTGGACACCACCGACTGGGGCCCCCAGGTTGGAACACTATTGTTCCCCTCAGGAGAAGGCGGAGAATGCAATGATAACTCACTGACAGATCTTTTGCTTCGTTCGTGATGATGCGCGATTCGAAAAGTGAACTTTCCGCTTTGCTGTCGGTCGGTCTTGCTGTGTTTACAATTTCTCCCGATTTAATTTGATTTGATTTGATTTGGCTCGAGCATTGTTCGCCCTTTCAGCTGACGTGACGTAAACGCCTGCAGTGCACAGGAAGGAGGGGATCAAAAATTTGCTGCAACTCAGCACAAGCCGGGCGACTGAGCAAACAATGCGCTTTATTCAGGAACGAAATGTAATGTATTCCATGGAGCAACACAAGCTCCGAATTTCAAACACAGTTTTTTTGATTGCATCAGGGATTTTTCTCGAACTGTTGAAGGTCATAATTAAAACTCCTGATTAAAAAAATAAATAAAACTCTTTCTCGAAGAATATAACAATAACACAATCTTATTATATAGTTGCCAATTAGACCAAATAAAAGGAAAAATATGTCTATCAAATAAAATGACTCAAAAGTGAAATGAAATGATACTGCATAACGAAACTTTACGTCTTCAAGATTCAAACAATCTTAATACCATCGACAGTTTCCTTTCTCTAACCGAGCAAATTCGTTCAATACTTCCTTGACTGTCATGATTTTCATCGGTTTTAATACAGAAATCTTTTCATGCATCTCAAAACTCTTAATGCCAAATTTCTTCGCTTCAACCCACATCTTCACCGCAGTGCAGCGCGGCGGCGCGACGAATGGAATCGAGGAGGGAGCGGAGATGCTCGATCAAGTGTCAGAGATATCGCCATTCGAAAAGCCGAATGAATCCATTCTTGGTGTGCGCAAATGGGCATCGGATGAGTCGACAGATTGTGTTTTGTTTCGTTTTCAGTTCCCGTTGGGCACGATCCGGTGCGCTGATGGCGGCGGGCGTCGTCGATGTCGAAAAGCAATGGAGCCACTCCTGAGGGGTCGCATTACACGCGCTCGAGAAAATTTGTTGACGTGTTGATATAATGGGGCGGTTGAAACGAAGGTGGCGGACAGCAGGTCATACCGGGTTGGACAGCGGGAATCGATGGTATTCTCAATATCAAGATACGAAGCTGAAAGCCTTTAGTAAACCAATGGATATTATTATAGGTCGCTTTCGCGACATGCGTTTTTCGGAATCAAAAAATGTCAAACAAAAACTGTTTTTTGAATTGTTTAGAATCAAAAAGCTGAAATTAATATCATTCAACAGAACGTTGCTGTGATATTTATTGCTTTATTTCAACCATCCCGTATGCGACAGGTTAGTTTATTGAATTTAACTCCTCACTGGTGAATAAACTTATTACTCTCGGTAATTACCACGCCGTCACTCCCGCTGTAACCGCAATTACGCCAATCGAACGAGTCAATCTAGACGTCACTTCCAATCTCTCGCCTTCGGTGGTAAACGGGACACTAGCAAGCCGTATGTCTTTCTAATTATCCGCCCATATTTGTCACTTCAGTTCATTAAATCGCTTGACATCTAAAGGAAACTGGAAACTGAAGCACTGCTTGTCCCGCCTGGTACTCAAACGGCTACAGCCGATGGTCTCGCAGTTGTGTTTATGGACAAACCGAACAACTTGTAGCATAATATGTATAACAAACCGCCCGCCATTCAACTGCTCTGGGTCTTATGCTGGTAGGAAAGGTAATAGAACAGCCGAACCGGGCTTGAAATTCGCTCCCAACGAGCAACATTGATGGCCACGATGCCCCATAATACCGTTTACTGCACGATAAGTTTTGACGAGTGTGCAATGAAACATGGTCCATGCTGAGCAACACTGGCGGTCGGAGAAAAGTTGCAACCTCACTATGGCCACTACTAGCCAGTGTACCACCATGCCAGTTCGATTAGACTTCGAGGTGTGAGTTTCCATTTCACTAGCCACAATTGCCTTCTTCCAGCAGGAAGCAAGCGGAAAGAAGATCCATTTCCATTTATGCTGAGTGGCCGGTTGCTCTCCGTTTTGTATCCGATAAATTGAAATAATTGAAATGTTGAAAATAATTGCTTTCCCAGATCCGTCGCATTCGCCAATTCGAGCCTACAGCAGCGTTTTGAACTAGGCCAGACCACCATCGAACCAATGCAATTCGAACCATTCGTTCGGCCGACCGTCGTCGTCGTAAACCACAGTGACAATCGATTACGGAGCAGTGAATAGCCGCAGCTAAACCCAATTTAATTCGTTTCGACCCGATCAGGTTTCATTCGTCAAGGCCCTTCTCGGAGACTACGGTAATGTCGACGAAATACATTGCTCAGAGAATTCCCCTAATGTAGCATTCACTCCGTAGCGTATTTATTCTTGAAATAAATTGAAAAGGTCCCAATTTAGATTTCGTAGATATACTATTACAACCTTGGACTTGCGCTGAAGCTTGATTTCTTTATTTAAAACTTGCACAAAAATGGATGGTCCTATCCAAAACTCTTCTCTGTTGGGTATTATTCAGGGTTGAAACTATGCATATTTTACATTTCTGGCAAGGATAAACTTCTAACAGTTTTTTGGTATGAAATAGGAAAGGCAAATGAGGAGCGTCCAATAGAGTAAGGAGGGGTAAAAGTACGATGCGGGTAAAAGTGCGATTCAATGATTTATCAGTGCGGATTCCGAGTAAATTGACTACATTGGCATGGATGGGTGAGTACTTTGACAGCTTAAATCCATCATAAACATTTGTTGTTTACGAATCATAGTTGCTGAGTTATGGGTAAAAGTTATTTTAGAACGGTTTTGATGTAATATTTCGTTGTACGGCAAATACGATATCAACAGGAGGACATTACTTATTCACAAATTGTAGCAGCGTTTTACATCACTCAGATATCTCTCTTGAAATTGCGGTGAGAAGAATTTACAAAATATATGTTGCTTTTCCATAATTTAATCAAACCCCGTCAAGCGCCTAGCGGGGCAAAAGTTCGATTTATTGACGGGGTAAAAGTTCGATTCATGGATCGAGAATCTAACTCATTTTACTGACGGGACGACGACACTATGCGAGTCCTTGCGACTTATAAGGTACTGCGGGCGACGCTGTTCGTCCGTCAGCGTTATAGCCGCGATTCTCAACGGGGTTGTTCGGAGAAAGGTTTCGTTTCTATCACGGAGCGAAAAAATTCGTTTGTTTCAAACGAAATTTTTATAACAACCTAAAAATATTTTTGTTTCGAAACGAAATTCTATTTGAATCAAGAAAATAACAGTTTTGAATTAAAAGTAAAGTATTGTCAAATTGAGTTTTAGATGTAAATATTTTAATTTCAATCATACATATCAGTTTGAAACGAAATGAAATTTCTGTTTGCGCGTAAAACAACCATAAATGTGGTTGAAACTACATTTTTACCTTTGTTATAGAGTAAGGATGCGATTTAATGATTTATCGGTGCAGATTCGAGTAAATTGACTACATTGGCATTAATGGGTGACTACTTTGACTGCTTGAATCTAACGTAAACTTTGGTTGCTTACGAAGCATAGTTGCTGAGTTATGTGCAAATGTTATTTTAGGGCGGTTTTGATGTAATTTTTTGTTATACGGCAAATACGATATCAACAGGAGGATATTACTTGTTGAAAATTTGTAGCAGTGTTTTACATCACTCGCATATCTGTTTTGAAAATACGGTGAAAAGAGTTTACAAAATATATTTCGCTTTTCCATAATTTAATCAAGCCCCGTCAAGCGCCTAGCGGAGTAAAGGTGCGATTCACGGACGGGGCAAAAATGTATAGCTTATATACAGCTTTTGGCACTATATTACAGATACTAGAAATGGAAGATTTGCAGAAAACTGTGCTCTACAGATGTTGGTCGAAGGAAAACAATGTTTTTCCGCTGATGAAACATAAAACAAACGTTTGGGAAAGTTTCGATCTGTCGGAGGCTGCAATACACCAGCGGAAAATAGGAAAGGTGTAAATTGAGAATATTCCTTACCGAAACATACCGCAGATTGACGATAATATGGTTTTGTTAGCTACTGCTGTGCTAATTTCATGGATTCGAGCTTCGCACTTTTGCCCTGCGGTAATCGAACTTTTACCCCGCTAGTGGGGTAAAAGTGCGAATCGGCACTTGTTCAGAAGAATGAAGAATTTATTTTCAATAACACTATTATTCCAGATGATTTATAGTTGAATGTAAAGACATTGAGTAGCTGCATCACTATAAAATATATTTTGTTGTTGTTCTTCTTTATATCTCGCGAAAATTGATGACAACTTCAAACATCGCACTTATGCCCCGCCCTACTCTATAGCTCTAGTCATTCCAAGCCCCTACCTAGCGCCTCCACGTGACCATACCTGGTAATGTTCTATTGAGTAGCCAAGCTAGGAGGTGCGATGCTGGGTGGTTCCCGGCTGCCTGATCTCAAAACCGCGGTATTGGGCAGACGGCGGAGCCACACGGCCTAGCTAATAGGCAAGCCTAATAAGTTATTTAAATTATTTTTTTCGTTTTGGCTAATGAAGCATCTGTTATACATAGAACGAAAAAATGAATCTCACCCTTGACGTAAACTGATACTCATTATATTTTTTTATTAAATAAAACGTAAGCAGCCTAAACGATTTTTAAAGATTTATTTTTACATCAATCCAAACGTAATAAACAACTCTTTAAGTGAAATAAGACGTAATTTTATATGATTTGCGATGTTCCAGTTATGTGCATGTCAGAAGACGTAAAATTACAAAATTTTTTCGAAGTGTGTATAGTAAAAACTTTGGCCAAAACGAGTTTTAATACTGCACATGGATACCAGAATGAAAAATTAAATTAACTATTAGAAGCACTTATGGAACTTCAAAGGACGTTACTCTATTCCATACGAAGAGATTGAGATTGAGATTGTTCAATTTTTACCAATATATACCACATTTCATCTTAATATCATATTAGTAACAGTATTATTATTAAACTCTCGGAAAAGTTAACTCTCTGAAAAGTTAATAGTTCAGAAAAGTTAAGCGAATATTAACTCTCATGTAACGCTCTAAAAAGTTAATTTTTGGCTTAACTTTTCTGAAAGTTTAAATTTATTGGTTGTCCAAAGCGTTCATTCACACGCGTGTGTTTTCCTTCTATCTTTATTTCTTATTTTTCGGTTTATTATCGCCTTTCCACAACTTCATACAGAGTATCCTCATAGCTGGGATTGAACTAAACTCTTGTACCGGACAGTTGTAATAATAGTTCAATACAGGCACATAGTTGCTTCAGGATTTTTGATAACAAACTGGAAAAGCGCAAACGGATTGAATTTTAAATGCAAAAGAAGGAACAGCAGGGAACAAAAAATAAGCGCGAACATTGTTAAACGTTGTCGTACACTACGAAAAATCAAAAGTTACCTAGAATAAACTACTATTTTAAATTTACTGAAAGGAACTAAGTATCATTTCATAAGGATCTTGCTATATATTTCTTTACATTACAACTTCCAGATTCCTAAAAATGTGTATCCTGTATCCGAGAATATATTTTTCGCTTTTGTATTTATCATTTTCGATGACTATTAGGACTACTCAGAAAAGTTAATATTTCGGAAAAGTTAATTGACCCATTCCCCAATCGATTAACTTTTCCGAGAGTCCACTGTATGTGGAAGGCTGGATGATGGAGTGAATTGCCAACCTGAATCCTTAAGGTCTGAAGCAAATATGGCACTTCTTAATTCAAAACAAACAAATCATCACGTGGGTTGGTACAGCGAAATTGATTATTACCGGAATGCGCACAAGTGCCTCTGCTTGTGGGTCCGCCCAATCCCTTTTGGCCCTTATGTAACAGCATTAGTGTGAAATTCAGTTGATAATCAAACGTTCTACCAGTTTTCAAAGTTATTCCTAAATATGGAATTCACAGTAATCAAGATTTTTAATGAATTTTATGAGCAAAACCCAAACCGAACCCAAAAAAGCATGCCAAATTACGTTCTGACAGGATTTACCTATTTCAAAAACTTTATGCATATCATCATTTTGTCTCGTTAATTGTTCTAATCCAAAATATCGAAGAAATTTAAACCCAATATTCGAGATACTTTTAACTTTTAGTCAAACAACTCACAATCAAATTATTGTCTTGATAATTACTGTTTTCCATTAGGATCATTGCTGTTTCCAGTCTCTTTTCTGCATGTTTTTAGTTTGTTTACTGTCTGTATTTCGTCTGCTTTCGGTCTAATTTCGGTCTGCTTTCTGTGGAACTTCTGCCTGCTTTCTGTATCTTTTCTGCCTAATTTTAGTCTATTTTACGTCTAATTTCGGTTTGTTTTCTGTCTGTTTTCTGTCTGTTTTCTATTTCTTTATTGCCTGTTTTTAATCTGTTTGCTGTCTGTTTTCTGTCTCTATTCCGACTTTTTGCTGTTTAATTTCGGTTTGTTTTCTATCTGATTTCGATCTGTTTTCTGTCTGTTTGCTGTCTGTTTCCTGCCTGTCTAGTTGATTTCGGTCTGTTTTCTGTCAGTTTTCTGTCAGTTTTCTATCAGTTTTGCCTTTCTACTATATAAATATATAGTATAAAGGTATAGAAATCACTTGGAAAACCGGAAATGGAAAGAAGGTCCTGCGGGCCGAATGTTATATACCATTCGACTCAGTTTCGAAAACTGAGCATTTTCTGTGTGTGTGTATGTATGTGTGTGTGTGTGTGTGTGTGTGTATGTGTGTGTGTGTATGTGACGCTTTTAATCTCACTCACTTTTCTCGGAGATGGCTGGACCGATTTTAATGTTCTTAGTGTCAAATGAAAGGTCTAGGTGTCCCATTGGTCGCTATTGAATTTCATACTGATCGGACTTTTAGTTCAAAAGTTATGTATAAAAATACGAAAAATATGGGACTTCATTATCTCATATGTCCCTTAACCGAATTGAACAAAATTGATTGCATATGAAAGAGGAGCCTTGCAAATCCTTAACTTCCAAATTTCATGAGGATTGGACTTGTAGTTTGAAAGTTACATAAAGAAATGTGAAAAAATAGTATTTAAAACATATTTTTGTAACATTTAAGAATTAATTCAATGAAAAACAACACACATTTTATTATTATTTGAAAATTACTGCTGAGATCTATCAAACGAAACCGAGTTATTTAAAATCGGACGGTTCATTCAAAAGTTATTCAAACTTTAACACTTAAGCACCGTATATTAAACCGTTAAAACGTGTGAAATCAAAACGTATCAATCAAATGTTGATTGTATTCAATGTATGAGATGTGTATGATGTATGTGTTTATGTATGTATGTATGTATGTATGTATGTATGTGTGTATGTATGTATGTGTGTATGTGTGTATGTATGTATGTATGTGATGACAATTTGCAATTTTAAAATTTGCAATGAAATTCAAGAATAGTGAGAAACATGTCAATTGTCTGAAGTTTTTGAAGCCTCTTAGTGGAATACGAACTCTGAAATTAAAGAAAAGAAAAAACTTTTACCGACTAAATTCCACTATTTAATATTTATTCGCGACAGATACGTATCTGTTGCAAATAAATATTAAATAGTGGGATTCAATTGAAAAGTTTTTCTTTTCTTTGATTTGAGATTTCAATTGTCATTTTCTTCACTTACTGTTACTCACAATTGTACAAGAAAAGCAGTTTATTTAAGCATGTAGGTATAGTGGTGTATAGAATCAAAAATACTAGTGAGTTGATTTTTCCAAATAAATTTGTACAAATTCCAAACAAATTCTGCGCAACAATAGATGCTCTTTTCAATCAATAGTATTTCCCATTCCCAGAGCTTAGAAATGTTATATGAAAAATAGGAAGTAAACGTTGCACGATAGAAATTTTGTAAGATTTGTTTTCGTTAGTGATATTTTAAAGGACAGATGTCTTATGTCATGTATCATGTTTTAATAAATAAATCAAAAAAAAAGACAAGCACTGGGAATCATATCGATCGTATTTCCCATTCTCAAGCATGTTTATGGCGCAGCTTTGGCACTATTTTTCGACCTCATCTTGTTTTCCTAACCCTCTAACATTGTAAAAACGATGCGATCAAGCTAATGACTATCTTTTCATGAAAGTACATTCAAAAGAAGCTTAAGTTTTGATTTTCATGCAAAAATAATTATCTGAAGGAGCGCTAGCTAAGAAATAGTTCCATTTCTCGTTTTCATATCTAATGCTCTATTCAGTAATTTTTTTCTAATTCAGATATATTGCAAAATTAAAGCCAAGCAAACCAATAGTAAAATTTTGAAATCAATCATTTTATTGTAGATATCCTTTTTCTTCAAAAGCGAAATATAATAATAATTTTTCTGATCTCTTGTTTTTCAAACTTGCTAACTTTGGTATTAATATCAAAATATCAAAAAATCTGCTATGAACAAATACTTCATATTGTCAATTCAAAACAAGTTTCGTATGTGGCTCTGAAGCCCGAAAGTTAAGGCCGTCTGTAGACCCGTTAGAGGGTTAATTTCTGATTTTCTATACATATTCATACAAGTCTGTAAAAATTATCTTTTGTGTTTACATTATTTTTCTATAAATATTATATAACTAAATAAGGTGTTCATCAAGTAACATAAATGACACTTACATGTATTTACGCACCCAAGGAAAGAAAATATAATTATTCTACACAATACGTTGTGAATTTTACTGGCAAATAAGGATTTTGAGGAATACGGAACGGATATTTAAAAATATAGTCTAATATAACATCGATACATCTGCAATTAAGTTCCTGAGAAATTTTATAAAGATTATTGTGGCAGTAGAACGGCTAGGTCACGCCGCTAGGTGGATTAATTCGGGTTTTTTGTTCGATTTTTACTTGTTTTTTGTTTGTTTTTTCTTATTTTCTAATTTCGGTTTGTTTTCTGTCTGTTTTCTGCCTGTTTCAGTCTGTTTTTTTTTTGCCAGTTTTCCTTCTATTTTCTGTCTGTTTCCTATCAAATTTCGGTCTGTTTTAAGCCTGTTTTCTATCTGTTTTCACTTAGTTTTCTGTAGAAGTTCGGTTTGTTTTCTGTTTAATTTTGGACTGTTTTCTATTTCACTTTGGTCTACACACTTAATTCCAAAATAAAGTCTCGGTAAAGTAAAATACCGAACTACACAAAAATAGGTCTGTTTTCCCGTGATATCGGTAAACATTTCTCGTTTTACCGTAACTTGGAATATTATTTTACTGAGATATCGGAAATGAAGCTTATTTACCGAGATATTGCAATCTTCTTTGCCGAGAAGATCAGTAAAACAGTAAGTCCCCGAGCTCAGTAAAATAAAGTGCCGAATCTAGGTACTTCAATATCGTTTTAACGAAATTTCGTTAAATGCTACTGAAAAAAGCCACAAACTGTTTTACCGCGATTTCAGAAAGCAATGTCAAAAATTAACTGTGCGCGATCGATAGCAGTTTCGTTACCGGTGAAGTTGAAATTGTGAAAATTCTAAACGCGTATCGGCATCTCTTCAAAGAAATTTCGGATGGTAAATGGAATGTTTATAAATGTGTGAATGTTTTAACTTAACGCATAAATTCTTGCAGATTTTTTTCGATCCCCGGCTATCATTCGGTCTAAGAATCCTACCAGAGGCTGTAAGCGCACGCGTGATGCAGCCACAACACAGGAAAATCCTTTGAACGGGTTGGTGCAATGGATTGGAGTAAGCTTTTTTAATTACTGTACTGAATTTTGGAAGATAAAATATGAAAAACATTTCTCTCCCAACCCATAACGTGAATCCAATGCTCATAATTCGGGGTGAGATGTTGCAGTGTGGAGGCCAATGCGTCATCTCATGGAAAGAATACAACATCCCCGTTGGCTGCCACGTAGGCTTTCTTATACTATGCGAATGCTACGATGTATTTGCCACCAACTGCATGCCCAACGACAAGCAATTCTTTGTGTTTATCAGAGCAACAATTTTTTCAGTAGGTAAATCAACCACTACAGGTGAAAAATTTGTTCGTTCTACCTATTAACTTTGCCATTATATTTCAATAGTTTATACTATTAACTATACTATTACACTGTTAAACTGTTAAACAATAATTCTTTAAAATAAAAAAAATGCGCATATTGGTTAATTATGATAATTTTATGGTTTTATTCAAAATTTTATTGATTTTCATAAACTTATTAAAAATACCGAGTTTTCAGCATATTAATACCGTAGTTCGGCATTTTCAGCTAGTGTTTTACAGAAAATCTCGTTAAAATTTGACAGTTTGGGTCGCTTACGCTTTACGAATATTCGGCAATTTTAGCCGAGTTTCAGTATTGATTACCGGATATCTTGGAAAAATAATACCGAGATTGTCGGTAAAGTTTGACAGTTGTTTGATGTTTTGGATTTCCAAGATCTCGGTGTTTCAATGTTTTACCGAGATTTTCACCGAAATCTCAGCTGTTGGGATCTCGGCAATTTATTTTACCGTGCTCGGTGAAAAAATCTAAGTGTGTATTTGGTGTCTGCTTGCTGTCCGTATTCTATTTGTTTTCTCTCTGTTTTCTGTTTAGTTTCGGTTTATTTTCTGTCTCTATTCTCTGATTGATTTTAATATGTTTTCTGTTTGGTTTCTGTCCGTTTTCTGCCTATTTTTGTCTGTATTCTGCCTATTTTCTGTCTAATTTCGGTCTGCTTTCTGTGAGACTTTAGCCTGTTTTCTGTATCTTTTCTGTCTTATTTGTCTGTTTTCTGTCTGTTTTATATCTGTTTTCTATTTCTTTATTTCCTGTTTTTAATCTGTTTGCTGTCTGTTTTTTGTCTCTATTCCGACTTTTTGCTGTCTAATTTCGGTTTGTTTTCTATCTGACTTCTGTCTGTTTGCTGTCTGTTTCCAGCCTGTCTTCTAGTTGATTTCGGTCAGTATTCTGTCTGTTTTCTGTCAGTTTTCTATCTGTTTTCTGAAACTTTTCTGTTCGATTTTTGCTTGATTTTTTCCGTATTTTCTAATTTCGGTTTTTTTTCTGTCTGTTTTAGTCTGTTTTTTTTGTCAGTTTTCCGTTTGTTTTTTGTATGTTTTCTAGCAGATTTCGGTCAATTTCAGCCTGTTTTCTGTCTGTTTTCACTCAGCTTTCTGTATAATTTCGGTTTGTTTTCTGTTTAATTTTGGTCTGTGTGAAAGTGAAACAGGAAGGTCTATTTAGTGTCTGCTTTCTGTCCGTTTTCTGTTTGTTTTCTCTCCGTTTTCTGTCTAGTTTCGATTTATTTTCTGTCTGTTTTCTGTTTGATTTTAGTCTGTTTCCTGTCTGTTTTCAGTCTGTTTTCTCTCTGATTTCTGTCCGTTTTCTGCCTACTTTTGTCTGTTTTCTGCCAGTTTTCTGTAAAATTTCCGACTGTTTTCTGGCCATTTTCGCTCATTTTCTGTCTGCTTTCTGATTGTTTCTGTCAGTTTTCTGCCTGTTTTTGTCCGTTGTCTATCAGTATTCTGTCAGTTTGCTGCTTGGTTTCTGTATCTTTTCTGGTTGTTTCTAGTTTGTTTACTGTCTGTTTTCTGATTGTTTTCTGTCAATTTTCCGTCAGTTTTCTGCTTGTTCATTTTCTGTCTGTTTTCTCTCTGTTTTCTGTATCTTTTCTGGCTGTTTTTAATGTGTTTACTCTCTGTCTTCTGTCTTTTTTTTATTGTTCTATTTATAATTTCGGTCTATTTGCTGTCTTACTTTGTGTTTGCTTTCATTTCGATTTCTGTTTGTTTTCTGCTTGTTTCCTGTCTGATTTCGGTCTGTTTTCTGTCTATTTTCTACCTGTTTTCTCTCTAGTTTGTTTTCTGCCAGTTTTTGTTTGTTTTCTGACTGTTTTCTGTCAATTTTCTCTCTGCTTTGTATCAGTTTTCTGTTAGTTTTCTGTCAGTTTTCGCTCTATTTTCTGTTTGTTTTCTGACTGTTTTAAGTCTGTTTTCTGCCTGTTTGAACTATGATTTCGGTCCATTTTCTGGATATTTTCTGTCTGTTTTCTGCCTATTTTCTGTATAATTTCGGTCTGTCTTCTGATTGTTTTCTGTCAATTTTCCGTCAGTTTTCTGCTTGTTTTTGTTCTTTTTTTATTTGTCTTGTTTCTCTCTGTTTTCTGATTGTTTTCTGTTTCTTTTAGGGCTGTTTTAAGTGTGTTTACTGTCTATCTTCTGTCTGTTTTCTGCCTGTCTTATGTATAATTTCGGTTTGTTTGCTGTCTTACTTTGGTCTATTTTATGTTTGCTTTATTTCCGGTATCTGTTTGTTCTCTGTCTATTTGCGGTCTATTTCCTGTCTGATTTGGGTATGTTTTTTACCTGTTTTGGCTGTTTTTTTCTGTTTAATTTTGGTTTTTTTCTGTCTTAGTTTGGTCTAGTTTTTGTCGTGTTTTGGTCTATTCCATGTTTGTTTCCTGTCCGTTTTTTGTTTGTTTTCTCTCTGTTTTCTGTCTGTTTTCGATCTATTTTCTGTCTGTTATCTGTCTGATATAGGTCTGTCTTCTTTCAGCCTGCTTTCAGTCTGTTTTCTGTTTGTTTTCTAGCTGTTTTCTCTTTGGTTTCTGTCTGTTTTCTGTTCGTTTTCAGACTGTTTTTTGTCAGTTTTCTGTTATTTTTCTGTCTGTTTTCTCTCTATTTTTTGCTTGTTTTCTGTATCTTTTCTGGCTGATTTAAGTGTGTTTACTGTATGTTTTCTGCCTGATTTCTCTATAATTCCGGTCTATTTTCTGTCTGTTTTCTGCCTGTTTTATGTATAATTTGGGTCTGTTTTCTGTCTAATTTTGGTTTGTTTCGTCTATTTTATGTCCGCTTTCTGTTTGTTTTCTGTCTGTTTTCGGTCTATTTTCTCTGTTTTCTGTATAATTGCGGTCTGTTTCCTGGCTATTTTCTGTCTGTTTTCTGTAAGTTTTTTGCCTGTTTTCTGTATTTTTTCTGGTTGTTTTTAATATGTTTACTGTCTGTTTTCAATCTGTTTCCTGGCTATTTTCTGTCTGTTTGCTGTCTGTTTTCTGTCTGTTTTTATATGTTTTCTGACTGTTTTCTGTCAGTTCTCTGTTAGTTTTCCGTCGATTTTCTGTCAGTTTTCTGTCTGTTTTCTCTCTATTTTCTGCTTGTTTTCTGTATCTTTTCTGGCTGTTTTAAGTGTGTTTACTGTATGTTTTCTGCCTGTATTCTGTATCTTTTCTGGGTGTTTTTAATTGGTTTACTGTCTGTTTTCAATCTGTTTTCTCTCTGTTTTCTGTCTGTTTGCTGTCTGGTTCCTGTCTATTTGCTGCCTGTTTTATGCATAATTTTTGTCTGTTTTCTGTCTAATGTTAATTTGTTTTCTGTCTTACTTTGGTCTATTTTATGTCTGCTTTCTGACCGTTTTCTGTTTGTTTTCTGTCTGTTTTCTGTGTAATTTTGGTCTGTTTTCTGTCATACTTTGGCCTATTTCATATTTGTTTTCCGTCCGTCTTCTGTCTGTTTTCGGTCTATTTTCTGACTGTTTTCTGTGTAATTTCGGTTTTCTGGCTATTTTCTGTCTGTTTCTGTCTGGTTTCTACCCGTTTTCTACTTGTTTTCTGTATCTTTTCTAGCTATTTTTAGTCTATTTTCTGTTAGATTTTGGTCTGTTTCCTGTTTATTTTAAGCTTGTTTTCTGTCAGTTTTCTATTTATTTTCGGTTTATTTTCGGTATCTTTTCTACCGGCTTTTGTATGTCTCTTTTTTTCTGTCTGCTGTCAGTTTTCTGCTTGTTTTATGTCTGTTTTCTATGAGAACATTATCTTTGCGACCAGGATTTGCATCTTTTGCGATATCTTCCAGATATTTTTCCTTATTGTATATTTCGTTCTCTTGTAGTGTGATGGTTGAGTGAGCAAACTGCGTATTGTTCGTGCTCGAATGCCGGTTTTTGCAGCTTTTTGCTTCCTGCTTTACTAACCTGGTAAACACTCTCGTCGTCGGTAAAGTACAGTTCAGCATAACGGAATGGTTGGAGGGAGGACTAATCGTAAAAAGTTAAAATCGAGGGAACTGATTCTATTCGAACCTTCGACCACTCACTTGTCAGCGCAGACTCGGTTACTTCGTGTCTACCGAACCTACTCTATTCTGTCTGGTTCTTAATGTGGGAATCTCTAAGGCTGTGGTGAATTGAACCAACCGTGAAATCTATACTACTGGCCGATGTATCGATCTACTCCAGATTAGACTGATCAGGTAGAGCCCAAGCAGCTTGGCGGAGTAGTCTAGACCTGGCAGCTTGTCATGATCACCCGCTTCTGCCTAAAATTATTTTTCTGGTGAAATTTTTGCCAAAAAAAACGCTGGAGAAGATCAAGCAATAGGCCAAAACTTGGCGGTTGAATACTAAAATATTCCAAGAACTTCATCCTTCAAATCTTCGGGAGGAAAGTAGGTAGATAGTCAATACCAGATTGCGGGACACCTAATCAAAAACTGTTGAAACTTCAAAAATGTCCAAACGTCTCAATGAAGAGATTCATTGAACTCCGAACATGATTTCTCTTTTTCGAAGGCATCCTAACGACAGGAAATAACACTTCATTGTAGCGCACAACAAAACATCATGTTCACATCACGCCAAGCGTCTTTATTTCCAACTCCGTCTCCTTCCAGCCTGCTGTTCCGAAACGGATTCCGCAGATTAATCAGTTGTTCGATGTCGATCAAGCGTAACAAGAACGAACCCAATTGTTGTCCGAAAAGTCTAGAATACGCCACGGATTGTATAATTACGCCCCTCCCCGGGACAATGGACCCAAACGGGGCCCGATTCGTCATCCACTCAATTAATGAGATTCCTTTTGTTGTGGTTTTCACACACAAGCACCTCACACCTGGCAACAACATGGAGAAATAACGAAGTGGAAGAAACAACCAGGTGAGAACACACGCAAAGCTGGCATCTAACAGCAGTTTGCTTGCAGGTACCTACGCTGCGCCCAGCGGCAACCGACGGCGACTACTAGGCTAATGATGAATTATTAACAGAAATTAATATCGAACAATTACTGCCAATTATTAATCGCACACCAGAGACGTCCGACAGTTTCGCTTTTCCTTCGTAGTCGTCGTCATCGTCGTCGGCGTGGTAGTCTTTCGATGTTCGTTCAACGTTTCTGACTCTTTGTTTCATGGCGAGAATTCCTGATGAGATGATTAATTATCCTACCGCGTTTTCTCAAGTCTAACGGGGTACACGATGGGTCGCGGTGTAAATATTTCCCCTGGTGAGATTGATCGAAATCAACTACCCCTATCGGATGTGATTACGCTCAGAGCGCAGGAATGAAACAATTTGTCCAAGCGCACAAAAGAGTTTTGCTTGTTTAGATTGGAAAAGTTGAAGCTTTAAGCTTGCATGGGTCCAGTTTTAAGGTTAATGTACTGACAACCTAATTATGTTTTGCACTGTATTAAGCAGAGGAGTATCTAATTTAGGAATTTCCGGTTTAATTGTTGTTGCGAAGGTAATTGAAACAAGATTTCAAAAATCTCTGCTTACCGCTTAGAGCAAAAGGCTTTGTGTTAAACTCTAAAACAAACCGTAAACTGTAAGTAAATTAGAAACAAAAATACTCAATCATGCCTCATTACCATAATCCTTTATTGTAATTATATTCACACACACATCTATTAATGGAACGCTTAGCAACTGTCATTAAACCGAAATGGAATCTGCAATTTCCCGAGCATTCATTTTTCATATCCGCATTTGAAACCAATTAGCCGCTCCAATAGAGCCTGTAAGTGCCCGCCAAATGAACTCAATCGGTGCGATGGAATAGCAAGTCAATTCGAATTCAAACCGCTACCTTTGCGCACATACACACATACACACACACACACCTTCTTTTCGGGACGTGTTTAATCTCTGATACGGAATCGAGGCCACCAGAGCGATTCGTCCTGAGCGCAAACATTGTTGACCAATGTTGGGCACTGATAGCCCGACATAAATGGCACCTGCAACCATAAATAGCCCCATTCACATGTTGATAATTACATCATTCTGCTTCCTCTTCGGGTTTCACCTCGGGCCGGGGACTGTCCAATAGCATACAGACGTTACCGGAAATCACATCATTTGGCACGTTTCACAACAATCTAGCTAAAATTGTGCAGCTGTTCACATGTGTTAACTGAAGTTGCTGTTCTAGATCTGCTGTCTGCGAACATAAATAGTGAGACCATCGTCAATGTAAAATAATTTAATAATTAGCAGCTTTTTATTTTCGGTCAACCAGAACCCGCAAACTCGTTTGTGCACAACCTGTTTCCAATTGTGCGAGCAAAAGCTCGAAAGCTGCTTACCGAATACTAGCATTTTTTTTTCAACACAGGAATTTAACCTACTAACCGATCCTAGGCTGTGCTGTTTGTGGGTTGATTTTATGGTTTTCAATTTTTCCAACCAACAACCAGTCTGATGATTAACTCATCTGGAACCATATCACAAGCGCAGCTGGTATCACTCGGTATGATTCAAACCCATTACCCGTGATGACGGTTATTTATCTGACTTCTGTAATGCTCAACTAATGCAATAGGCAAAACGTAGGTTAGATTGTCGGACGAGAGAGAGGAAAAAATAATGTTGTTTGACACGGACGTGACATTTATCCGCTAACTGTCAATAGCAATAAGAACAGTATGCGGGATGAGTAATTTATAAGCTAATTGAAGCACAACATCAATAGTCCTGCCTGCTGTGGATTCCTCGTGCCCCGTACAATGTATTATACCGACCGCGATAATCCGAAATCATTTCCATTGATAAACAAAAGAAGATTATACTGGGCGGGCGCAAATAAGGTTCGGCAATAAATATTTCAGTCGTATTAACACACCATCGATTAGCACCACTGTGTGAAAGTTGCCATACCCAACACCAGCACTATCTACTTTTTCCGAGCGTTGAATTTAGACCACAGCACGGGCCTAGTGAGGCGTAGCCCCATAAAATTATAATACATCGCTTACACATCGACATATTGAAAGCATTATGTTTAGATCGTAAATTTTTGTACGGCAATCAAACTTGCTGATGATTGTGCCTGATAAAATGTAAGCTTTTTACATACTAGATGTTGAGATGTGGAGTTCCTCATATAGCTACAGAATGCGATAAAATAATAAGAAAAAATTCAAAAAATAGATAAAATATACATACAAAACAGACAGATATGGTAAAGCAAAAGAGGCATTTCTTGAAGAAAATGCAATGAAAACACGCTTCCAGTTAAAATAATGCGCGTTTGTATGCTGTCGAATTTCATAGTAGAGATTATTAGGATGATTGAGTCTCCCAGCTAATAAGATATCTTACCATCGAATTCTGGAAAATATTAGTGTAGTCTTCATGTTAACTATCTGACATCCTGAGGACCCGTGCTCTCAACTACAGCTTATGTAACTCCAGACTATCATCACCTCCTCCTGGTACTCTCTGAAAACCGGGTAACCAACCGATGAAACTAAGGTCGTATGATGACCAGGTAGGAGGCACTCTTGCAGCCGCTGAATATTAGTATGAGGAATAGCCTTGACAACTTGAAGTGTCCATTCGCATGTCAGTGGCGGCTCTTGACTATGACTTCGTTATAAGCCATATCACCGTTTCCTCAATCTAGTGATGTGAGCACACCATTTTGGGAGCGGCTCACAACAGCGTCTAACTTGAATTGAAAAACGTGTTGGTTCAGATGTTAAAGCCAACAAGGTGGCCCCAAGGCGAAAGGCACCCATATACAACGTAGAAAGTTTGGAATATTCGATATGGACCAAGAAAACCAAATGGTGTGGCGACCGGATGCTGCCTGAACAGCTAGAACTCCGAAATTTCGATATCGTGCACAGACAGGAGGTCTGTAGCATTCACTAGTAGGCATGGCAGTAATACTCATGTTTACCAAACCGGTAAAGGCTGCAATGAGCTAGGAACGGGGTGCGTAGTGTTGGGCACAATGCATAACCACACTGAACAGACATCCATTCAGGAACAAATTTTTCGGGAATTCTTGGATAAAATTTTAAATTAAAATCACCTAATATGGTAGCGACACCAAGACTATAGTTTCCCAACTAAATGATTCATTTGATTTGCACACTGACAACCTTTGGCTCCTCTGACGCTAGTATATATGGACTATATGCGTTATGCTAGCGCCAGAAGTTAGCTGTTGTGATTTTAGTGTAGAATTTCATGCGCCTTTAGCGACACCATCACTATAGTTTCCCAACTAATTTGACATAAGTTTTATCCAAGTGGGGACCTTTCGCTTGGATGTCTGTTCTCTGTGGCATAACCGCGCAATGAATTGGAAAGCAATATCCGAGAGGAAGTGTGAGTTAAGGATTAACAGCTGTTCCATCAATTACAGTGTCGTCAACACACACTGTCAGCACGATGAAATCCAACGACGAAAAGGAAGTGTTCTACGTGCAGCTGAAAGCAACGTACCAAAGGTATTCACCACGGGACATCAAAATCGAAGTACGAACACCTAGATCACCGCTGAGGTCGGTAGGAAAACAATGAACAGTTCGGTCATAGAGCTTGCACTCGGAAACGAATAATGACATCTTCGCAGCTTTCCGAGACATGGTGATCAAGACATTTTTCCCCCGATATCCACAACCGTCTTCCTTGGTTTAACATTCGGTAGTTGGACAAGTCGTAATTCCGTAATTCATCGAAAACTACGCGTGCTTGCTTGATGAGGCACTACCTTCCTCTGTAAGGTTAGATATATCGTTCAACAAATAGGGTAGGAAACGCTCTGAATCAAAGAGACCGCAACTGCGACACTGAATGAATAATCCTGAGTGCACGTAATAACTGCTTTGACGGGGAATGCCAGCAAGCGATAGAGAAGAAAAATGGAACTTGGAAAATCTATCTACGCCTTGACCCGCTGAAGAATTTGACCAAGTATCGACGACAAAGAAACGATTTGACCACGGTCTTGAAGAAGAAACAGCACGACCTGGAAGACAAAAGCCGAGAGCTAGTATTTCGTATTCCAAGCTATGAGAAGGCGAGTCAATATCATACGAGCTACAAGTAGTGATGTCCGAAATTTTCAATTATTCGATTACCGATTAATCGGTGAGCATTGTCTGCACTAATCGATCAATTCAACTATTCGTGCCAGTGGTATTCGATTAGAAATATTCGAATATTTCTTTGATTAATTCGATTAATCGAACGATTATGAACGATTATGAACGATTAACGAGCATTATTCGGGGATTATTCGTGATCATTGAACTATTCGATTAATTCAACTACTCGTGCTGGCAGAATTCGATTAAAAATTATTCGAATATTCCAAGTGTTATTCGATTAGTTGAATTAATCCAACGATTAATGGATGTCACTAGCTACAAGCCAGCGCCTGATACGTACAGAGATGAAGAACTCCGTTCATCATTTTGTCGCGATGATTTCAAGGCAGTGCTCGATACAGTCGAATGAAAACAGTTTTGGCAAATAATGCACGAATGGAAGTTTTTATATAAACCGTCACAGCTGCCAAAAAGATTATATGTCGCCCACAATGCTATCGATGTACAAAACTTTCTTTGCGGATCTGAGACTGTGATCTTTCTTGTAGAGAACATACATTTGCCGTATTTGAGCAAAATATGTTGCGAACAATTTTTGGCGAAGTAAAAGCATAACAGAATAGAAATCGAAGAGTGGAATTGACGCATGAACCACGTGTTGCTCTCACTGCTTGAAGAGTTTGCCATTTTATACCAGGTGAAAGTCACGAGAATGCGGAGTGATACCACGAAATCTGTTCTCTTCAGCGACTTCACGGGTACCCAGAATAAAGGGACCCAACGTGCTAGATAGCTCAATCAAATTGAAGCTGACTTGCGAATATCAAGAAGCTCGAGAAATAGGCGACGAGTAGTCCTGAAACTAGAGTATAGACGAGCTCTTGATACGTTACTGTTCACCACGGTTTATTGCTCAAACTCGAAATAAATACTGAAACAAATACAATTCGAAAATCAATTAAATGTGAAAAAATTTCATCAAACCACAAACGAGTTGATGAATACTTCAAAAACAGTAAACTTATAATGAATTACACTAGTTAACAGCATTTTTGAACTCAGTAAGCTGAAGGTAATTTTTCATGTAAAATTGGCCGCTGAATCCGAAAATGAAGTCGGAAAAATTTAAAGTAGGATAGTTTTTGAGATATGCACTAAAGTTGAAATTTTGCTTAACCTTCCTAATGCATTAGAAAAAAGTTACATATTATGCATTGGGGTCGAAAACGACCCAAGTTTTGAAATTGCTCTCATTCATCCATTTTCAATCCGAATTTCGTTTTCTTTACCTAATTTGAAAGCTGTGGTCAAAAACTGGCACCCAAGGTATATTAGGGAATATTTGTAGACTAACGGCCACTTCTGCGTCGGTTCCGGAACACCCACTACCAGGTCCCGGGGGACATGTTTATATTTTGAGATAATTCATTTTGCGGCACATCAAATCACATTGGCTTGATAAAATAAGATTAATGGAAGCACAATGGGGACATTTTGGACTCAAACGGCCATTTTCCCATTGGGTCCGGAACATCCGGTACCTGGTTTTTGAGGACAATTTTGAATTTTAGGATGATTTATCTTGCCACACGTCAAATTACGTCAGCTTGATATCATTAGACTAAATTTAATAAAGACATTTTGAAGGCAAATGGCCACATCAGCTTTGGTCCCGGAACATCCGGTACCCGGTTTTTGGGCCCATTTTTGTATTTTAGGATAACTCATCTTGCGACACATCAAATCACATCGGCTTGATTAAATAAGGCTAATGAAAGTAAAATAAGGTCATTTAAAAGCCAAATGGCCACTTTACCACCGGTTCTGGAACATCCGGTACCTGGTTCCACGGGACATTTTTGGATTTTGAAATAACTCATCGTGCGGCACATCGAATCACAACGCCTTTATCAAATAAGACAGTTACAAGAGGTTTGAGGACAATTTGAAGATAAATGGCCATTTCATCATCGGTTCCGAAACTTCGGGTGCACGGTTTATGAGAACATTTTTGGATAGGATAATTCATCATGCGGCACATCAAATCACATTGGCTTGATAAAATAACACTAATGGAAGTACAATGGAAAAATTTTGGAGCCAAAATTGCCATTTCACCATCGGTTCCGGACTGTGCGGTACCCGGTTTTTGGGGACATTTTTGGATTGCAGGGTAATTCATCTGACCCGAATTACCCCATTTTACGGTTCATTATAAATATCGTGTACCGGATTATATGCGACTGACGCGCCTTTGTACTTCCATTATTGTTATTTTAACAACGCTATGTGATTTGAGGTGCCGCACGATGAGTTATTTCAAAATCCAAAAATGTCCCCCGGAACCAGGCACCGGATGTTCCAGAACCGATGGTAAAGTTGCCATTTGGCTTCTAAATGACACCGTTTTTCTTCTATCATTCTTCATCTTATTTTATTAAGCCGATGTGATTTGATATGTCGCTTTATGAATTATCCTAAAATACAAAAATGGCCTCAAAAACCGGGTACCGGATGTTCCAAGACAAAAGCTGATGTGGCCATTTGCCTTCAAAATGCCTTTCATACTTTCAATAGTTTTATGTTATCAAGCTGACGTAATTTGACGTGTGGCAAGATAAATCATCCTAAAATTCAAAATTGTCCTCAAAAACCGGATACCGGATGTTCCGGAACCGATGATGAAGTGGCCATTCGGGTCCAAAATGTCCCCATTGTACTTCCACTAGTCTTATTTTATCAAGCCAATGTGATTTGATGTGCCGCAAAATGAATTACCTCAAAGTATAAAAATGTCCCCGGGACCTGGTAGTGGGTGTTCCGGAACCGACGCAGAAGTGGCCATTAGTCATCAAATATTCCCTAATATACCTTGGGTGCCAGGTTTTGGCCATACCTTTCACATGAGGTAAAGAAAACAAAATTCGGATTGAAAATGGATGAATGAGAGCAATTTCAAAACTTGGGTCGTTTTCGACCCTTAATGCATAATATGTAACTTTTTTTGCTGTGGCTCTTCTAGATGTCGCTGAAAGCTGAAACTCCCTCACAATGCTAGTTTTCCAAAGTTAGGAAAAGTCAGAAAATTTCAAGTCTCTAGCTCGTTCCGTTACTGAGTATCAAGCTTTGTAAGTATGCCGATGGGTCGAAAACGACCACAATGCACTAGGAAGGTTAAAGAAAGAAAGTACATGCACCTAAATACAAATTTCTCCGGCTCCGAAGCACTAATTTTAAATCTCTTTTTTTTTATTAAAGATGAGAAAATTTGCTTTCGACTAGTTGAGCTTCACTTTTCTGTAAGAATAATAATAAGCCGACTAACGATAGAAAATTTATATGCTGTGAATCACCAGAAAATCCAGGTTTAGGTGCCCTTCTTGGACAGTTCTACATCACAAATAACACTAGTTAACAAAATAAAACAAAAAGCGTGAACTCAGTAGGCTGAAGGTGATTTTTCATGTAAAATTGGCTGCTGAATCCGAAATTGAGGTCAGAAAAATTGAAAGTAGGATAGTTTTTGAGATATGCACTAAAGTTTAAATTTTGCTTGAAGAAAGAAAGTACATGTACATAAATACAAATTTCTCCGGCTGCGG
Source organism: Sabethes cyaneus (assembly GCF_943734655.1). NCBI lineage: Eukaryota > Metazoa > Arthropoda > Insecta > Diptera > Culicidae > Sabethes > Sabethes cyaneus. Next base: position 70,031,583 of record NC_071354.1, on the reverse strand, counting down.
AGCACCAATTTTAAATCTCTTTTTTCATATTTTTCATTTTCATATTTGAGAATTTGTTCACAACAAAACAAGCGATGTAGCTGAACATGGAGGTGACGATATGGCAATAGATCTTGGAGCACGTGCAGAAGACGACAGAATACCAGCCCCTGACCTCCAGGAGGTAGCAGAAGAGATCGGTCGGCTGAAGAACAATAAAGCGGCTGGGGCTGATCAGCTACCAGGCGAGCTGCTGAAATACGGTGGTAACGCAACCATGAATTGCATCAGCTGCTTAGGGAACCACCCATCGCTCACACCGCAAAAATCGGTCGCCTGCGATGGGCTGGGCATGTCGTGAGGATGTCGGACGACTGCCCGGTTAAAAAAGTTCTCAATAACGATCCGACTGGAACGAGACGGCGGGGCGCGCAGCGAGCAAGATGGATCGATCAAGTGGAAGGCGACCTGCGGACCCTACGTAGACTACGTGGCTGGCGAATTGCGGCCATGGACCGAGTGGAGTGGAGACGACTTCTTCGTACAGCAGAGGAAACCACGGCCTGGAGCTGATTAAAGTAAAGTAAGCCGATATGGTTTCCTACTCAACCTACACTGGCTTACAAGTAGCAGCGGCAGTGCCAGTGACTATAAAATGGTACACTTCGTTCGCCGCCTGCTCATTTATCGCACGATCGCACTGACGGACGGTCAGTATTTATCATCGACGGCTATTGGTGGCGAAACCAACGGCATTTGGCGGCAACACCGACAGCAATTGGAGGTAAAAACGATGGCATTTTGGCGGCAACACCGGCAATTGGATGCAAATCCAAGGATTTTTGCGGCAATTAATGGCAATTCGAGGCAAACCCAATGGCATTTGGACGGTAACTTCAATGGCAATTATCGCAAACCAACACTGAAGGTAAATGGAAACGGATCGACTGACGGGCAGCAAATTCAGCAGCAAGCCGTTGTGTTCTTAAACAGTTCTTATAAGAACTATAGTAATTGAAGAATGGAAAGATTTTTCTACACTTTCTAAATGGGTAACGTTCCATTTTGCGTTATACCATGGTAAACATGGGAAATGCTTGCTCAATCAGCGTAGGATAATCATTTGAGCAGCAGCAGCAGTCGATCTGGTTTACTCCAACACCTACACTGGCTTTCAAGTAGCAGCGGCAGTGTCAGTGACTATAAAATGGTACACTTCGTTCGCCGCCTGCTCATTTATCGCACAATCGCTCTGACGGACGGTCAATATTTACCGTCGACGGCTATTGGTGGGGCAATACCAGTAATTGGTGGCAACACCGATGGCAAGTGGAGGCAAAAACGATGGAATTTCGGCGGAAACACCGGTAATTGGAGGCAAACCAAGGGCTTGGGATGGCAATTGGTGGCAAAACCAAGGACATTTCGCGGCAACACCGGTTGTTAGTGGTATCATTGACGGCGATTGGAGGCAAAGCCGATGGCATTTTGGCGGCAACTTCGATCGCAGTTATCGCAAACCAACACTGATGGCAAACGGCAATGGAACGACTGACTGGCAGCAAATTCAGCAGCAGGCCGTTGTGGTCTTAAACAGTTCTTATAAGAGCTATAGTAATTGAAGAATGGAAAGATTTTTCTACACTTTCTAAATGGTTAACGTTCCATTCGGGTAATCATTTGAGCAGCAGCAGCAGTCGATCTGGTTTCTCCCACTACCTACACTAGCTTACAAGTAGCAACGGCAGTGCCAGTGACTATAAAATAGCATACTAGGTTCGCCGTCTGCTCATTTATCGCACGATCGCACTGACGGACGGTCAGTATTTACCATCGACGGCTATTGGTGGCGAAACCACCGGCATTTGGCGGCAACACCGATGGCAATTGAAGGCAAAACCAAGGGCTTTGGCGGCAAGACCGGTTATTGGTGGCAACACCGATTGTTGACTGCACTAAAGAAGTTGATGTTACTTGTAACCAATGGCCTTTTTAAGGGCCGCAAACTAATTAAATGAATCATAATCAGAATTGATCTCAAATGTGCAAAATGGTTTTGATTATTATTTGTAACCAACGGCCATAAACTATTTGAAGGAAGTTGGTTCAAATATCAAACTACGCATAAACATATTTATTACAATGATCTGTGGGCTGGTCATTCATTGCTATTTCAACCTTTGTGAAATACAGTAGTGATTTGTTAAAGAATTCGCTATGTCTAAATGGTTGCAGGCGTTATAATTACGTAACCACCGTAAACGTATTCGTGAACAAGGTGGCTGGTGTAGTAACTGAACCAAGGGTATCCTTAACAGGAGCAGAGCGTACTAAATTGTCACACAAACGAAAGCGTGTTACTCACAGATACTCAAATATGCATATGCCAGAAATGCAGTTTGCATTAGTCTTCGATCTAATGATCAGACATAAAGTTATATTTCATCGATTAAAACATGTTATCAATATAATGAGTATTATATGACACAGTCCTACGTCACCCTTTCGTACAATCCTTAGGGCTGTATACCCTGTAGTTTTATTTTTTTAACTAGTGTTATTTGTGATGTAGAACTGTCCAAGAAGCCCCACCTAAACCTGGATTTTCTGGTGATTCACAGCATATAGGGTCTTTTTCTAATTCCCGTCGTAATAAGTAAAGCCAGTCTAATTTTCATCATTTGCTGGATGAATTTAATGAATACTCCTAAAGTTCTTGTGCTGATTTGACTCAAACACACTTACCTTCCGATCCGTAAACTTTGAAATCACTGAAAAGTGACTATTGAAGCATATTATTGAAATTACGCAACTGACTTTATTTCTAAAATTCGTCGTACCGTATTAAAATCCGTCCATCAAAATTTTTCATCGTCCGAACTAAAAATCACAACAATGTTTACGAAGTTAACGCGCATGTATTTGTGGCATGACAAATGTTATTCTACAAAATTTCTGCAGGTCAGGCAACTTTTTCTGGTTGTAGAATAACGACAATGCCTTGTGTGAGTTATTTTCATTTATGAATGACGGAAATTAAAACGATTAGTCGACATTGTCTTCTTCGTCGCACGAAAAAACGTAGGAAATTTGGCTGGTAGGACTTCTTTAATGATAAAAAGCATTTAAATAGATCTCAGCTCACTTTGATTGATCGCGTATGATAGCCAACTAACTAAAATATTAGGGAATAACTAGTCTTGCATTGTGTGTCATAAAAATGCTGATATTTTTAATAATTTGTGTTGAATAGGACGGGAATAGGCAATTACGACGATGTAGCAACATACCCTACATTTTCTATCGTTAGTCGGCTTACGGAAGCCTTGTTTTTTCGTTCTTGAAAAAATGTATGTTAGGTATAATGGACGATATGCATAATAGACGTTACACATAATGGAAGATAGGCATATTGGCAATGGACGATAAGCATATTGAAAGATAAGAATAATATGCAAAAGGCGTAATCGACTCCAAGGTCCAATCGACTCAGTTAAAAAACCAGAGGGGTTGTGTAAAGAAACACAACCGCACAAAATAGTGGTCCAAAATGGCGAAAAACGGAGCATTTTTCCCAGTGTCTTTTACTTTCATTTTATCAAGGTTTTCAGCACTTTTGTTCGTATTCCTTAATCTCGTATCCCTTAATCTAGAACTGTCAAAAGTTAGTCATTGCTTATTATAATGAAAATAAAAAAAACTATTTAATTTTAGGAATTATAGACATAGTTTCTTCGGCAAAGTTGTAAATATTGTGAAAACAAGTAACTTTGCTGAAGAAAATAAAATTTCTATCTTTATCGAGTACTGAACTATAGGGCATATTCTTTGAAATTTCTTTAAAAATTAGCTTTTCATTCTTAGTTTTTGTTAGTTGCATTTAACAAGAATACAATGTTCTAGGCAATTATCGAAGCTCTCAAAATTCATGTTTTTGCGGAAGACCGCTAATCGCTAGGACTTTTATTTTCTAAGTTATCATATATTCAAGATTTAAATTTTCGTAGTTTCACGAGTCTAAAGGGTAAAATGGGGCAAGCGGATTTATGAAACCAGTATTTCGTCTTAAAGCTTAAGTCGAGTACTATAAACTTGTATGGGTTCCGCTTGTCCCAATCACCCAAATGAGAGTACGGCAAGCATACGTTTTATGTGTTTCGCGTTCCCTAAAGGCTCGATACACGTCCATTTTTTTTGTGTTAGTAGATAGACACATAGTTTCTTCGGCAAAGTTATGAAAAATATAAAGGCAAACAACTTTGCTAAAGAAATTATATTTCTATCTCTGTCGAGTGCAGAGCTATAAAGCATTTTCCTTGGATATTCTATAAAAATTAGTTTTTCATACTTAGCTTATGTTGGTTGCATTTTACAGGAATATTTGGTTCTAGGCGATTATTGAAGGACTCAAAATACATGTTTTTGCAGAAGATTACAACTCTCTAGGACCTTTCCTTACAAAGTTATCGCTTTTAGCTCGTGAAGTTAGAGAAAAATAAAGCTTAAATAAGCGATAACTGTAAGGAAAGATCCCAGAGATTTGCAACCTTCTGCAAAAACATGTAAACATGCAAAACATAATCGCCTAGAACCATAAACTTTTGTAAAATGCATATCTGCGCACCTGAAAGACTCACATAGTATAAACAATGCACTTTGAAATTTCTCCATGCAAATTTTCAGTTGATTTCACTCAACGGTTCAAAAGTTAGAGCAATTTGAGCGTGTGTTTTATCATGGACACCCTTTATGAAGTTTAATACCGATTTTCCTATGAATGAGTACACGATTTTCAAACCAAACCGTTACGCAATCGCCCTGAATATATTCGACACTCAGTTTAGAACGCTCAGAAGTGTGATAATCCCGTATCAACTGCCACTCCATTAACACACCACACAGGACGGAGGTGATTCCGGCTGCCGAAATCATGTCAGTTTGTTGACGCGTGAGGCTAATGCCGCCGCAAAAATAACAGATTATCGTTCCGATAAGCGAAACATTAAGTGTTTTCTCACGTGTCTAAATCAGACACAGATGATGTAGCCCGGTACCGTGCGCATTCGAAATGAAACCCGCGTGTACCTACTCGGCAATGGGGCCATCATTTCGGCAAGTTTCAATGCTTGCAGCAGCGTGAGATAACGAATAATTAGTTGGCTCTGTTTATACAGAAAGCAGCAGCTTCTGTGCCAGGTACGTACCGGTGTACCTTTAGTGTGTATTCAAACATTCATCGCAATATCCTAAAACCAACCTCGCCAGTGCATATTTTGAGCATCCTTCTCCGATGCGAAACCAGGCCAAGGCTTGTCTGACAATAGTACACGTAGCTCGTACCGTTAGAAACCTGGCGGAGTGAAGGATAACTGCTGCTGAAAAATTCACGAAAACAACTGTTTAGATTGATTATAGTTAGCGCACCATATCGTATAATGTGGGAGTAAATTTCCCATGCATTTCGAGTGTTTCAAATCCTTGCTGATAGAGTGATAAATCGTTCGGTATTGGTTTCAAAACACAATTCACGCGTACGCGTGATGGTAGCTGAAAAAATCTGTTTCGTTTATTGTTATAAAACTCTCACGAAATTCGAATTTGTCACTGTCTTGCTTGTCTTATCTTGGCGATTGATATCACCGGTTTCATCACTCGTTACTTTCATTGATGCCTGCTAACAAGGGCGTCAAATTACAAACTCTGTCGAGTTTCTTTCTGCTCTGTTCAACAAACCATCGAAGTTCAAAGCATGGCTATGAGCATGACAAGTGAAAACATCTGTCCGATGCGTGAAATTACAAATACACGCGCCTTCGGATGACAATCGGTTCCGTGCGTTAACCTTTTCTGCCTTGAGCTTCCTTAGTTCGGACTGGGTGCACCCAGTAACATAGCAGAAAGGAAAATTGAAGTGAATAAAAAACCCGCTACGCTGCATTCGAAACCGATCCCACAGTGGCAGTTAAGTTTAAGACGGAACCAAATCTTTGCTGTACCATCACCAGTCAGATGCTGTGGCTTGTCGGAAGGTGGCGAGAGACGGAACGTACAGGGGGAAATAATACCGCATGTTACGAGGTCGTTAAAAGTCTTAAAAACGATATAGATTGTAGTTCACGCCGGTACGAGATAGTGCAATGTGATGCTTGTGGTTTGCAGGGTAATTAAAGTAGAACACTTCATCTTGTTGCTTATCAAGTGGCTGTCCGTTGTCGAGAATTAACCACTTTGGTAATCAAAGAGGAACAAGAAGAAGAAAAAATGTTAACAGCTCGTTGTCTGGATGATAATTTGAGATAGACAAAAGGCAAACGTTGACAAGTCAAGCGACGTCGGCGGACGGGCGCATTGTGCTTGAATTATCACATACCGCCGCCGATGCCGCTGGCAGCTATGCCGGGTTCTGTGCCGTTTGGGGTTCCTAATCGTGGCCGTTTTAATTGAAATCGTCTCGAGGAATTCAACCGCAAGAGGCATTCAACTACGTCCGCCAGTTTGAGAGTCTGATTTCACCAGTCAGGGGCAGCATGATATAGGAGGTGGCAACGTTGAGGGAGTTAAAAGAGAGATGGGTGTCCAAATCCATTTAGCCATTATTATGTGGTCGTTTTGCCGGATTTTCGAGACAATATTTGTCCGAACTGTCATTGTTCATAATCGTCAGTTTCCTCGGGTAGGTCCAGCAAATTTAGGAGGTAATCATGACACGAGTAGGATGCGTTCCGCCGGAACCTTGGTCTTGGTTTGGCCTGTCCTTTTCAATGTATTTCCTCCTCTTGTTCTGCGGTTCTTTCATGTAACCTTTTAATAGTTAATAGGAAAATAGAGCTAGCAAAAGCAGATTACAAAACATTTTCTCGGCTTTCGCCGAGAGAGTACAATGTCCTGGTCGAAGTTTTTCTCCACTACTGGAGGGAGGCGGCACCGGTGGTTTCAGAATCCGTACGTACAGATAGTAGACAAGTGAAGACGCCGCCATGCGTCTGGCTGCTATATTCGATGAAGCGTGTGCCGGTTGACAAAAGAGCTTGTTTTGACAGATTCTGCCCACACTCGTGGACTGCATGCTGCATGCTGTGTGCTGAATGGTTTACTCGATTCGTTCCAAGTGAAGCCCTTTCCATTTTTCCAAACTACTGTTGGTTGGCTGTTGCAATACTGCTAAACTAGTCAACCAAACTAGACGCTGTGAAGTATTCAAAGTCACATGAACTAAGTTGTTTTTCTTTTCATGTATATATTTATTCGTTTTTTTCTTCGTTTATCATAAAACCTTATTTCTTTCTATTATTTCTTGACAGGTTGATATAGCGACTTTTATATAGATTCCTTCTTTTTATACCCTTCGCTTCCACTAAACAGTGTCTGATTGAATAAGAATTTTACTTGGTAAAAATCAATATTTTCTTTTGGAATTCATTTTCGATATTCAATAGTTTAGTTTCGATGCCATAATGCCACAATACTATCCAACGCTTACTCTGCTGACGCAAGCGTATGACAAACAACTACTGTAACTGTGTTGCTAGGTGCAAATTTTCTGCTACCGACACACTCTCCAGCACACAGCCTCGTAGTGTCATTCTGCACAGTCCGCTCACGAAACCAATAGCTCGTTAGCTGTCAACTGCTGGCCTGCGAATGTGAGTAGGATGTATGGTAGCAGATTTTATTTTACTTCTCCTTTTCTTCTCCATCTTACGTCCTCGCTTCACACGCGGGTCATGAGCGATCGGTATCAACTGTGCGGGTTGCAATGACGAGCGAGAGGGGCGAACGTAGCCGATAGCTAAATACACACTCGTAAAAACATTCGTAAGACATGAAAAAATAAGAAAGTGGGTTTGAGAGACGTGTTCATGCTATTGTGTTCGTTAGAACGAGAACGCGTGTGTGAGAAAATTAGACCACATGAGTGCCGGCTTTGGAGCACTGTATTACAGTGTTAACTTAGTTTCCCCAACATCAGTCTTTGGCGACATCCTTTGGCGGATTTTTTTAAGGCACGCATTTTCGAGAAGGGGAACAAGTAAGGCGCAATACAGGGCTTTAACGCAGTGCGGGTCTTAAAAATCTCGTCCAATTTTTGCAATGAATCCCAACTGGCAAGTCACTTTTGAAATCATCGTTGTACGGTGACGATCGAAAGTTAGTTTCGGATCGAGAATCACGCCAACGTCATTCACATGCTCAACCTTTTTCAGTGCCTGGTCGTCAATTTTGTAGTCGAAAACGATTTGATTCGGTGGAACGTCATAACCTCGCATTAAGAAACACTGATAGTCACATTATTCACTTTGCACCAATTTACAAATGTATCCAAGAAAAGTTGAAGGTGATAACAATCCTCGATGCAATGAATCGTCAAGTAGATTAATTGTCAGTATAAACAGGCAGACATAACACGCATAAACGAGGCAGCGTCGTTAACGAATAAAATGAATAAAAGGGGTTCTAAGTTACTGCCTTGTGGCACACCAGATTGATTCGTGAACGGGGACGATACCTTCGAGCCAAGTTTCACTTGTAAAACTCTGTCGCATAAATACGAGCGTAATCATATGACAAACTGTTGCGAAACACCTAGTCCTAGTATTATTTTATCAAGCAATATGCGATGATTGATGCGATCGAAGGCAGCTTTTAATTCAGTATATATCACGTCTACTTGCACCTTACGCTCCATTTCAGTGATACAATTGGAAGCAAAGTAAGGTAGGTTCTTCGTCACAGAACGGCCAGCCACGAATCCATATTGGTTAGAAGAAATATGTTTAGTGCTGCGAATTGAAGCATCGCTCACGATTATTACAAGTAACTTGGACCCAATGCCCTTCTGGCATACAGGACACGGCTGATAAACTGATAATACCACGGTAGTTCCTTACAGGTCGGCGATTTCCACTTTTGAATACCGGGAACATGAACGAATACTTCCAAATGTCCGGTGTTTACCACATTCCAGCTTAATTAAAGCTTGTTTTAAAACTTCAAGGTACACATCTGCATGAGATGTATGAAATGGTAACGTAGGACGCTATATTCAGTTTTAATTAAGAACATCTTTAGTGCAAGTTTTTTTTTTCAGTGTATTCCACCAACAGTTAAACAGACATAGCACTCGTTTTCCATTCTCGCATCGAATAAACCGTCATTTCAAATTTGGGCTTAGTTGAGATTGTCTCCGTTTTGGTCAAAGTGACGCTTTTTAACGAAAGAAGGGGAATGCCCCATAAAAAATACTTGCTAGTTTGAGGGATACTCTTGTTGCTAGTTGATATTTGGGAATGCCGATCATAGATGGTGCTAGTGTTTAGGCTAAATGTGAGGCACGACAATTTTTGTTTGGTTTTTGACGTAGGACTACGTCTTTCAGGAAGGTAGCTGGTATAGGGTGTCATTCCAAAAAATCTTTCTCGAAAAGTGGTCAGGTTTTGAACGCTAATAGCTTAGTGGTTTCCTGAACGATTTTCAATATTCTTACACCAATCGATTGAAAAATCTTCTAAGAATTGGTCCAAATGAAGAACAGTATGGATTCTTGAAAAAATTGAAAAATTGAAAATAATGAACCTATGTTTTACCAGAATTCTCACTTCGTGATTGGTTGGAAGATTCTTTACGATGATCTAAACCTATACTAATTTGATATCTGTGCTTGGGAAGTAAGCCAAAACAAGTGACCAAGTTTCCTCATTTCAACCAGATTTCTTAACACCGCGATTAAACCCAGACCATTTTGATGTCCTCACTTGGAAAGTACGCCAGAAAGAGTGACAAGGCTCCCTCGTGCCAACAGATTTTTTACGAACGCGATTAAACCTAGTCCAATTTGATATCTGTGTTAGGGCAGTGTGCCAGAAAAAATGACACAATCGTTGTCCCAACAGATCGCAAATTCTTTACTGTGAGACGATTAATTCTAGGCGAATTTGATATATGTGTTGGAGAAATGTGCTACAGCTGTAGTGTTCGGTTATAATATGACTCTGTATGAATACGCATGCTTGCCGTTTCATTAGAAGTGTAGTGAAAAGATGTGCTGTTGATAAAATAGGATTGAATTGGTAAAATCCCTTCAACGTGAGGAATCATGGGTAATAAAAACAATCTTTAATTTCTGTAAGGTAGCAGGAAAGCAATAGTTTGTGTTCTTGATTTTGTTAAATTGTATTCAAATGCACAATCTTGTGAGAATTGAACGTATGCAATGTTACTACTTTGATAAATGTTACATACAACGCATGTAGCATGTATATATGTTGCATATAGCATGTATACATGAAGAATCGAATGATTACAAGCATGTATACATGCTACTATCACTACAAAGAGACTTACGTAGTCCTGCGTCATCTATATATGCGGTCGTGTTTAGCAAGCAGTTTAGCAAAGTAGCTTAAGAGCTTCTACAATGGCAAATCGATATGCTTGAAATTGATCAACGCCGGGTACTATATGACCTAGGTTCTGGAGTAGGTTGTGGCCCCGGCACTTCGTGACCTCTACGGGAAAGATCATTACGTCTTTCAACAGGACGGCGCACCGCCCCACACGGCGAATATCGTCCAAGCGTGATATCGGGAAAATTTAACAGATTTTCACGATAAGACTTTGTGGCCTCCCAGCTCCCCGGATCTTAATCCCTTGGACTTTTATGAATGGTCGTACATGCTGGCCAAGCAGAGCGAACCTAAAGTGAGCACTATGGACCAATTTAAGGAGCTCATTTCCAAGATCGGCGACGAGATACCCATGGACCAGGTGCGTGCCGCGTGTGATTCTTTTGAGAAACGTCTCAAGCTCGTCATAAAACACACAGGGGGGGTAGGGGGTTGCTTCCACCAAATATGTCGTAAAGGTTCTCAATAAACACTCCTTCAATAAAAGTTGACTCAGAAAAGAATATCTTGGGGTTTCATTTTTTAAACACATTTTTATTTTATTTCTTTCTTTTTAAAGTATTTTTAAAGTATACTCGAACTTATTGAACACCCTGTAGTATTCTGTTGCCTACGCGTTCGTGCGAGACTTCAGTTTTGATTAGATTTTAGTGATTGTTGGGTAAAATTGGTTGAAGGGAAGAGCTGGTTGGGCACTTCTTCGATACGGTTGTATTGCAGGTGTATAAAATCGTCGTCTGGGGCAAGGGAAGTATGTGATGGGTTGAACCATTACAATTCAAAAGCCTAACTTTTCAATCAATTGTGACTATTTGACAATTGAATAATGGTTTAAATCGTAACATAACAAAATTGCTAGACATTTTTTCTATCCAACAACATATTGACGATGGAATTCCAAGCAGCGATAGAAAAGTTATTGATGTTTGAAAACTTTCACTCAAACGTTACAGTTTCGTTTTCCTTTTTTTACAAAGTGCTACCCAGTATAGTAAACAAAGACTTGGTCCTGCGTCCAAATCCACAGAGTATATGAAAAGATTTATATGCTTTCTTGATACGATCTGCAGTTGTTTCATTTCTTGTTAAGTTGCTCGTTATCACACCTTCAAGACAAGTTGATTTTGTGATAACTTAACGTAGTTCCCGTAAGTTCTGGTACTGGAAGGTGATAAATTGTTCACATAATATGGATTACGATATAAAATTTTTGTTTTTGTGTAATTAATTTCCAATCCCACAGATTGTAATAACGGTTCCAATACCAACAGCATTCTATCTACATCTTCTTCACAATCACCTATTATTAAAAAATCATCTGCGTATGCCAATCATGGTAAACTAATTCTTACCAAATGTTCAAAATTTAGATCCGTTATTAATTTTGCATCGTTACCAATACATGATGAAGAATAAGTAATAATGTTGGGCTTATAGGTTATCCCACCGCTAAATTTTGAATCAAAGCGGAGATTAGCATTATAAATAGAGGTTGCTCTCCGCTTTGATTAAAAATTTAGCGGATTTTGAGTGCCTTATCGCCTCTGTAATCTATAGTTCTGTAGGTTATCCCTGTTTTATTCCTCTTCATTTAGCTACAGGTAGGGGAATGTCTCCGGTTGTGAAACATATTTTGTTTTTTGGCCATAGCTTTTGATCGAATCATCAAATCTTAAATCTTTTTGAAGTATTGGAAAGTTTTAACGTATACCTATCGTTTTGCCAAAGGAAGTAGGGTAGAGGATCCATATTTCGCCAGTTTGATGTATCCAAAGCCTTTTTGCATATTTTTGGTAGACTTAAAAGAAATTATTTGACGAATTGGTAAAATTGATGTCCTTTGGATTTATCAAACAGGCGAAATATGGCCCCTGGCGAAATATGGATCCTCTACCCTATATGGTTTAAAACACAAAAGTTATAGCAAAATTTCAAAACATGGTTTTTTGTGGCTAAAAAAAAGTGTCCCCGGTTGTGAAACACCTCGGGAAATCGTTAGAAAAGAAAAGAAAATATAGAAATGTCGAAGGAAAATCAAAAACTAAAATCATTTATTCATGTAAAATACTAAAAATACAAAATCATTGATCAATTTCTTCGCTTAATCGTCTAAATCTGAATCGTAATAAATGCATGTAAAAAAGCAAGCAGTCAAATTGGCACATTTAAAATGCGCTGACCTGATACATGTGTTTCAAGGAATTGAGTTTTTGCTAAACCTAAATGAATCCCGCTGCCATCAAGACTCATAAGTTAACTTTGTTAACGTTTGTATGTTCATATGAAATATAAAATAATTGATTTTCTAGTTGTTTCACAACCGGGGGACTTGACTTGATATTATATAATAGTTTTTGAATCAATTATTTCACCTAAAATTTATCTATGTGATGAAATAGAGGTCCAAAACTAAACTTATATGCATATGCTTTTACCTGACCTTTTTTATTCCATTTGATACTCAAAATAATCAATTGCAAAACATGCGAAAAAACTTTTTTGAGTGTTTTTTCAAACACGTTTCCTACAAAGTATTGTAAATATTGAAGGTCAAACTTCAATGTGTTTGCCCAAAAGTTATATTACTATGAGACTAGACGTTGGAGTAATTTGACAGCGCTAGGATAATAAAAACGTTAAAAATTACGGGTGTTTCACAACCGGGGCCATTTCACAACAGGGGACAATCCTCAATCCTTTGAATAAACCACTGAACAGATGTTCCTTTCCTGTAAAAGCTTTTAAAATTCGATTTATCAAAGCTAGGTTCACTACAATATATAACAATATACCAATATATACCCAATATTAAAATCTACCAGGTCAAATGCTTGTTTTATGTCATTTGATATTAATATTGTTCCTTTACCCTTTCGCCAACGTTCATCCAGGATTTTATGTAATTCAAAAAAAAACATCGAAAGGAAACGTGCGCTCTGCTGATAGTATTTGCTAATTTGTGGTTGTGTTAGTAGTTTGTTTTCTCCCAGTTTTATAAAACTCTACAATAGCACAGTGGGGAAACCACCAACAGCAACAACAAATCGCGTGTGCGCAAGGGGCTTCCAGCAATGATGCAAATTTTCTTCGTGATGAATGCTCATCGCCAGCTCATCAGCGATTTAAATTTCTACAATCGGTAACTGTCTCTTGTACTATTCGCTCGCGACGAATCGCCGACGCAAAAGCTGGCGAGAAAAATGTAAATTGATTACGCTCGCAAGTTCTCGCTCGGTATCTCTGTCTCACACTCATCACTCATTGTTCTTAGCTGTCAACAAACCGATAACGAATTTTACGATCAAACGTAAACAAGCATATTTTTTGCCAAATTACAAAAAAAAATATTGTTCGATCAAATGTAAAACGTTATTCAAGTCACGTATGATAATTATGAACTTGTCAAATGTCAACATATACTTGTGACGCCAGGCACAACCTGTTTGGACAACGAACTTGTGTCATTTTTCTGGCGCACTTCCCTAACACAGACATCAAACTGGACTAGGTTCAATCGCGGTCGTAAGAAGTCTGTTGGCACGAGGGAGCCTTGTCACTCTTTCTGGTGTACTTCCCAAGCAAGGACATTAAAATGGTGTAGGTTTAATCGCGGTGTTAAGAAATCTTGTTGAAATGAGGAAACTTGGTCACTTGTTTTGGCGTACTTCCCAAGCACAGATATCAAATTAGTATAAGTTTAGATCATCGTAAAGAATCTTCCAACCAAACATGAAGCGAGAATTCTGGTAAAACATAGGTTCATTATTTTCAATTTTTCAATAGTTCAACATCAAGAATTTTGGGCCAATATTTAGAAGATTTTCCGATCGATTGGTATAATAATATTGAAAATCGTTCGGGAAACCACTAAGCTATTAGCGTTCAAAACCTGACCACTTTTCGAGAAAGATTTTTTGGACACCCTATACCAGCTACCTTCCTGAAAGACGTAGTCCTATGTCAAAAAGTTTCTCCTCTGTTGAACTGACATGGCACATAGAAGAAAATCCTTTACACAAACATCGTCCTACACATTTTGCTTGCACACTAACACCCTCTGTTATGCATGTTGCAAAGTAACAATATTTGAATGGTTTCATACCGCAGGGTTTTTACATTTGTACGGTTTTATACTGAAAATTAAAAGGCGTTGCAGTGTAGCCATGTTGTGAAACATGCGTTTTTGATAAATGATTGTCCAGTCATAACACTCCCATCTATATTGGAAATTCCATAGAAAATGGGACTGCTATGCGAATAGCGGCAGTACACCAATGTGTCAATACTATACCAATACTTGTACTATACCAATCTCGTTCCTAAAAGCCAGGGGGTAAAATCCCCAAATATAGTTGACTTTGGCAAGCCGTGTTACGTTCTTCAAGTCAGTACACTAACTATAATGTCTTTTGCACTGCCAAAAGGCTTGATCGGGATTATGTAGAATTCAGCTTGAAGGGTGGATAATGAGCGGCGTGGGAATAACCCATGCTTAAGTCACTCGATATCGAATTACCTTTATTCCACTAAGATTCCACCTCATGTTCACCATGGCAACCATGGCAATATTATTGTTTTTGCATTTTCAAAACGGGGACTGTACCGAAGCGCACCAGCTGATGATGTGAGTACAAGCTCTCTCAGCAACCATTCGACCAGGGTCTGAAATTTTATTTACAGAGTATTTTGGTCTGAATCAATTCCACAAAAACCTATCCAATTGAACAAACCTTCAAACAGTTTACCACACATATCGCTGATGGCGAATTCCAACCAACCCAGCTATCGTCAGTTTCAAACCATTCGAATAATTAAAAACTCAAATGTTGACTCATACGACATCAAACATGCCCATGTTCGCACACACAAAAAGCGTTACGCAATCCTCCGCATGATATACCGGCCTTAATTCGAGCGAAAACATCTCCTCGCGTCGACATCTGTTTCCGAAGGATGGCCGTAAAGCGGCCGGTCCGTATATGCTAGAAAAATCGAAACCCATAATCCTTCGCTTGTACAGACCTACTCACATAAAACCAACAACAGAAACAACAACAAACAAGCACAGCTCAAAATTAACATCCTTCAGTTCATTATCGTACACTTCATAACGGGAGCCTGGTCCCGGTGTTCCCAAACAGCGGAAAGAAAAAGCGGGCAAAACTTTTCCGTTCCCCGGCAGTTGAACAGGAACAAGTAACTCCTGTTCCTTACCGGCGCTTTCCCATTTTCCGGTGAATGTTTACCGACTGTTTTCTATGCGGAACGGATCAGATGACAAGTTTTCCCGCTACTACTACCCGGAGCGGACCGGAGTGGTAGCGGTGCTCCGGAGTGAACTGGGGAAAATTAAATTCGGCTTGCCAAATTCACACGCACCAAGCCGGCAACCGGGTGCCGGAAATGCAGGAAAAAGTCTCCTACTTACATTTGATTTATGGTAATTAATCCTCCTCGATGTACTCCGGTACTTTGCGCGAAATCTCCTTTCTCTCGTAACAACACAGGAAAAAATTTACGTAGAATCCTTTGAGTATAATCACTGGAGCATGGACACACTCTATGTTGATTCCGTTGTACGATCCCGTTCCAGTGAAAGTGGGTGGCAAACTGGGCGACAAGTATTATTTTTAGGAATTACGTCTGTATGTGGCACCGGATTAGGTTTCGTGGATTGGTTTCTTTAGCCTTCGCTGTTTCACTGGCAGACTCTGCTAGGGAGGTCTACATTGGCCAGAATAACGTTTCGGACGGTTTCTTCTTTAGGCAATTCCACTGCGTTTAGCACTAATTATGAATCCTATTAGCGTGAATGGAATAACAACGACGCTTTTATGTGGTTCGTTGTCGAAAAACACTAGAAACGGTTTTTTATTACCTTTGGTCACTGATTTGTGTCGGATTTGTATACGATATATAACCGGAAATCCCCCAAAAAAACTTTTGCGTATACTGAAAAAATTAGCACTTCGTTCGTTTCGAGCACGTTCAAAATGAAACAGAACATAAACCGGGTAAACATTTATTTACACCACCACTGCTGATCTATTTACTGCGGACACCTAATTTGACAGACGTTTCTTATCAACAGCATTCCAAATCTGATGCAGTGACCTTGACCAATTTCTGAGCTCTTCGAAAATTTAAACCAATACGCAACACTTTCTAGCAACTTCTGATCAACTTCGAAGTCTAGCCAATTTTCATCATTTCACAACACTAAAACTTTGTTATCACCTTGGTTGCACCGCCACACAGTTGTGATACACTCATCAAAATCTTATCAACCCGTGGAGTAGCGTACTGATCGCGCACACAAATCACTGATTCACCAGCAACGCTTCTTCGTTCACTTCTTCAACCTTTCGTCATAACCGGCCGGCTCGCAGGGGCGATTAATTTCCGACCGAATTGCTATAGATCGTCTGAACGCGAAATAAACACACACGAGAAATACCGCTTTCGATTCCGCGGAACCAAAACTCCGCTAGCGCTGATTGCCGAACGACCAATCGACCGACACGCGATATAAATCCCTCTGTACCACGCTGAACGGAGGACGAATCTCTACTGAAGGGTGCTGTCGTCATTCCAGTACGGCCGCTCGAGCAGTCCGTCCATCCAAAGGCAAACCAAAACACACAGACACAACGTTATCGTCGCGAGAAGACATACGGACGGACAGGTTTTTCACTCGCTGGTCGCTGCGAAACACGGCGGTGAACGGTGAGAAAAGGTCATACCACGATAAGCGAACGCTTGAACGCAACCAACGGTGAAATCATAGCACCGTCGATGACCGGCGAAATTGTGCATCGAGGTGCATCGGCGAAAACTACTCTCCCAAGGGCGAAGAGAATTCCTGCTCCGCGAAGAGCAAGAGTTAGAGAAAAAGCTGGAGAATAAAAACAGGTGTTGAAATTCTCGCTACATGGCGAGCTTGAATGTACGCTGTACGAAAACTTCACTGCGAGCAAACTGCTCTTTCAGTTGAAAGAGTAGAAATGACGATAGGGGCGAATTCGCTCACGGGAGCTCAATGGTGTGAAATGAGAATTTAGCCGATCTCATTCAAGTGAGATTTTCCTCTTCTCGCCCAGTGGCAAAACAAAAACAAACTAAAACTTAACGAAGTGAGATTTCACAAAGCCTTCACTCTGAATCTGAAACCATTTTTACGCTCTCTAACACTTAACACAAACGTTTTCCATTCTCACTCTCACACATGGTGAGTTTGCAGTGTGGTTCCCCGCTGAAATGTTTCGACTGGGTCTGCATTCGGAGCACGTTAAAATATGCGATTGTGCAGTTTTCAATGCTTGCATGTGGTAAAATAAATAACAGTCCATCCTAACAATGCAAAATATGCATACATTGGACGTTTTGTTTTAATTAAAGCCAACAGAAAATGAGATTTAAAGTAAACAGTGCAATGTGGTACATGGTTTCAGTTTTGGTATTCGAAACAAGCAATCATTTTGTTATGTTCTAGTCTGAGTGCTCTAAAAATGTTACTCAATACTTGATATTTGATTTGATTTGATTTATTTGATGTTTGCTTGATTTGATATTGGAATCCTTATACGCATAGGTATGGTGCATTCATCCACGGTCGTTTTAATCTGTCATTTTCGGTTTGAATTTAAATTTAAAATCATAAGAAACGCAAAATCAGGAAAGAAGATGATACGCATTTGTCGTAATCTGCCTCGAGCCTTCGGAGAGTAGTCCAATTTTCTACGGTGCGATTACGCAGAAAACGGCGGCGTACCTTGCGAAGAACATTACGACGGTTACGAAGTGCGGCGTTCCACCATGGATGATTGTACGAGCGTTGGCTGCAGGTCCTCCGAAAAGGCGTGTATCTGCTAACAGTTCTATGCACCGCTTCATAGAAAATGTTAACTGCTGTGTTGGTATCTGCACCGCAAAGAAGTTCATCCCAATTCAATAAGCTTAGTTCAGCGATAACGGCTTCATAGTTACAGCGGTTGAAGTCAAGATCCCGATCTTCCGATGTTCTGTGTAGATTCTGCGATGCACATTGTACAGTCAAGCGAAGAACGAACGGTTTCGGGTGACGGTCAGCGGGTAAATCGATAAAATCGGGCGCTTCGATCAATTCGACATCTCTGCTGTCACTTATAAAGACCAAGTCCAGAATCCTACCGCTCGAGTTACGTACATTGCATATTTGCTGTAATCCACTAGCAATAATACATTCGGTGAAAACAAGATCGTGGTCAGAGGAGGCATTTATCGCTAGATAAGAATCCACATCGAGATCGTAAGACCAGGTCAGGTGAGGTAGATTATAGTCACCAACTACTATCACTGAATCGTTAGAGATTTGTTGTATTTGTTGAAGCGCTCACGTTTCAAACCATTACTTCGAACCTAAGTACGGAACGGTTGACAGCAGTAATAACACGAGCGTGCGATGCCACTATGCCGGGGATAATGAGACCGAAGAACGGTCGCCGCTCAGTCTACTGCTGGAACACGACGATTGCTGAATTACGGGCAAATTGCCTTCGTGTCAGCAGGAGAAGTCAGCGGGCTCGCAACGCTGCCGTTAGAGAAGAAAGAATACTAGTGCACAGGATAGCAAGAGCCGCACTTAACAAAGCAATTAGGTTCAGCAAGAAATCTTGCTTTGAGCAACTTTGTCGTAGAGCCAACGCGAATCCTTGGGGAGATGCTTACAGAGTTGCCATGTCAAAGATTAAAGGTCTTTCTGTACCACGCGAAAGGTGTCCGGAGAAGATGAAAGCCATTCCGCAGCATGAAACAACGCCCTGGCCCAGCCCACCGAACGGCGAGGAGGCGGAGCATGTAGAGGAAGCTCGAGTCACCAACGAGGAGCTAATCGAGTTGGCGAAGGCCATGAAGGGAAAGAAGGCCCCAGGGCCAGACGGAAGCTCGAACCTGGCTTTGAAAGTGGCAATTATGGAGAACCCAGATATGTTTAGGACATTGCAGAAATGCATTGACGAAGGTAACTTCCCCGATACCTGGAAGCGCCAGAAGCTGGTGTTGCTGCCGAAGTCGGGAAACCACCCCCGAGATCCCTCAGCGTATAGGCCTGTATGCCTATAGGATACGGTTGGCAAGCTGCTAGAGAGAGTAATCCTGAATAGACTCACCAAGTAAACGGAGAGTGAGAATGGCCTGTCAAACAAGTAGTTCGGCTTCCGGAAAGGCAGGTCTACAATAGATGCCATATGAATGGTAGTATATGCTGCGGATAAGGCCTAAAACAACAGAGAATAAGAAAAATCGCTACTAGACGTGAGAAATGCTTTCAATAGCGCCAGCTGGGAAGCAATCGCTCGTTCGGTGATTAGCATGACGTTTCCTGTGTATCTCTACCGGATTATGAAAAGTTTGTTTGTTGGCGGCTAAAGAATTGATATCGGCATTGCTAGGGGGAAAACTTCATAACATTTTCAACGAGCAATTTTTGTGTTTCGCTGGCATTATGAGTAGATACTCCGTCTTGTTGGAAGATGAAATGACAGCGAGCAGCAACCTCTTTCATCCACGGGACGAGACAACATCCTTCAGAACCTATCAGGTATACATCAGCTGTTACCTTTAGTCCTTGTTCAAATAAATACGGAGGCATTACATCGCCCTCGCTGGAGACTACGCCTAGAACCATCACATGGCTAGAAAGCTTTCTTGATTTGACGATAGGACGATAGGATAGGACTACGATCTGGTGCAAGCCACCTGTCAATCTTTCGATTCATCCTGATTAAAGTTTGTTCCATCAGAGAAAAAGATGACAGAATCAATATGATGAGGATGCTTCAACCGTCTCAGAAATTTTTTAGTCGCAGCAATCATAAATTGACCTCTGCGTAGCGTAGTCAATACGACTTTTAACCAAGGTTTTTCGCCGTTACTCGCCGAATTGAGAATTTCGAACACCCGATTTCCCGAACCGTGCACCTCATTGACCTTGCTGGATTAATTCATTCTTTAACTCTTTCTACTTTTTTGTCCCTATTCCGTTCAGCGGTAATGGAATGGCGCTTATATGCCTTCCGGGTAGGTGTGTAGGATAGCTTATCACTTTCCCAACCCTTTCTTATATAGTTACTTACTTACTTACTTATTCAGCCGAGAGCCGGGGTGGCTTTTGCCGTATCAAGAATTCCTCTCCATTGTACTCGGTCCTGGGCTACTCGTCGCCAATTCGTTGCGCGTCTCGACACACGCAAGTCGGCTTCAACCTGGTCGAGCCATCGTGCACGTTGAGCCCCTCTATTACTGGTGCCGGTGGGGTTCTTGAAGAGAACGGATTTCACCACACAGTCGTCTAGCATCCTTGCGACGTGGCCGGCCCACCGTAGTTTCCCATCTTTCGCCAGGTGTGCGATGGGAATCTCTCCAAGCAGTGCCTATAGCTCGTGATTCATACGTCTTCGCCACTCTCCGCTTTCCGTTTGCACTCCTTTCGTTCAAATACGGCAAGTGCACGTATGTCTTCCGTAAGCAAAGTTACCTTTTCAGGTCCGTAGAGGACTACCGGTCTTATTAGCGTTTTGTACATCGACAGCTTTGTGCGGCGGCGTATGCTCCTAGATCGAAACGTCTTGCGGGGGGAAAAGTAGGCTCGATTTCCAGCTTGAATGCGTCGTTGGATCTCCTTACTCGTATTATTGTCGGCGGTGACCAGAGATCCTAAATATACGAACTCATCAACCACTTCCAGTTCATCGCCGTCAATAGTCACTGTCCGTGGGAGGCAAACGTTACTTTCTCGAGAGCCTCTTCCTACCATATATTTGGTTTTCGACGCATTAATTTGTAGGCCTATCCTCCTAGCCTCCGTTTTTAGTCTGGCGTAGATTACCTCCGCCATCCCACGGTTTC
This sequence comes from Sabethes cyaneus, assembly GCF_943734655.1. NCBI lineage: Eukaryota > Metazoa > Arthropoda > Insecta > Diptera > Culicidae > Sabethes > Sabethes cyaneus. The sequence continues at coordinate 70,010,317 of NC_071354.1, read as the reverse complement.
TAGTAATGATGTCGAAGTCGTCTGCAAAGGCTAGGAGTTGGCTACTCTTGAAGATCGTTCCTGTCGTTTCGACGCCCACTCGCCGGATCACACCTTCAATAGCGATATTGAATTACATACAGGACAGTCCATCCCCTTGCCGTAACCCTCGCACGAAAGGACTTGCCGTTTCGAATCGCGCACGAAAGGACTTGAGAGTGTCCCCGAAACGCGCACGTAACACATCACTTGTTCCAGAGAAGCTTTGATCAGCCGCGTCAGTTTGTCCGGAAAACCGTACTCGTGCATTATCTGCCATAGCTGTTCGCGTTCAACGGTATCGTATGCTGCTCTGAAATCCATGAAAATATGATGCGTGGGCACGTTGTACTCTCGACATTTCTGAAGGATTTGTCGGAGAGTAAAAATTTGATCCGTAGTAGCACGGGCCCCCATAAAGCCCGCCTGATACTGCCCTACGAAATCTCTTGCTATCGGGGATAGACGACGCAACAAAATCTGGGAGAGCACCTTGTAGGCGGCGTTGACCAGCGTAATGCCACGGTACTTACAGCAGTCTAGCCTGTCGCCCACACTACGCCTTCCATCCACTCCTCCGGTAGTTACTCTTTTTCCCAAATCCTTGAAATCAGCCAGTAAAGTGCCGTTGCTAGCGGTTCTTGGCCATTTTTATAGAGTTCAGCCGGGAGTCGGTCCTTTCCGGCGGCTCTATTATTCTTCTTTATATAGTACACTGTATGTATGAGGTTACATCACAGAACAGAAGTGGAAGTCCGAACGATTCGGTGATCAAAACTGGTAACAAAACGGCAAAAAATCGAAAAATGCGAGCGTCACGAAAAATGATAGGTTTTGAGCGCTTTCCGCTCAGCTCAGCGGTTTTCCGATCGATTTTCAATATTCTTACACCAATCTATAGGAAAATCTTCTAAGAATTGGCCCAACTGAAGAACAGTATGGATTCTTGATGTTGAACTATTGAAAAGTTGAAAATAATGAACCTATGTTTTACCAGAATGCTCGCTTCGTGATTGGTTGTTGTAAATGACGTCATCAAAGTGGAAATGCGTTTTCACACTTCGACTTATAATCCAGTCAATTTTCAATGGATTTACAAGATATTTACACCAATTGATCGGAAAATCGATTTGGAAAATATTGAAAATATAGAAAACTATCAATTTTAATGCGCGTCACTGGAAAATTGAATTATTTTCATTTTTTTGCCTTCCCACGTCAGTGCTTCCCTAGCACGGATGAAAGAAATATATACGATATAAGCTATGGGTTAAGCTTCCTTATGATTATATTTAATTTATGCTCTATAGAATCCGATCGAAAATAGTTGAGCTTCAGCTGTTGCTGCTTCCCCGGATAAGGCAACGAAGACATCTAAATTCACCAAGCGAGACGCCAACAAACCGAAGAATCCAGCGACTCATCCGCCAGTGAACGATATGGTTTTGGCTGCTATGCCTTTTACTGCGCATCGTCAGTCGGTCAGCGGCTTTCGTTGGCGACACATCGGACAGGCAGCTTTCGAGTCACAACCGTGGCATAATTTAAAAGGTTGTATTTTGCCTTACGGTGCGCATCGCCATCAGTTGGTCATGTTCATCGGCTGCGAAGGAAAGGACAGTATGCTGAGCGTGTTGGAGCTGGAGCACTCGTCTCGCTGCCGTGATGGAATATCTGGCTGCTAAAGTTCTGGAATTGGCAGGAAATATGCTGCTCGCGACAACAAAACGACCAGAATTATGCCACGTCACTTGCGGTTAGCCACCTGGACTGGTATTTCATCATGACTCATGACCATACACGAACGGCTTCGTCGATCGCATAGCTGCTGAGGCTTTCCGGCTGGTCCGTTGCAACAAGCGGTGCCTGGTTAGCGGTGCTGGTGCTGGTGCGCTAGTGCAGGTTTATTGCAAGCTAGAATTATGATAATCAAACAATCGGTCCTTTTAAGGATCACACAACGATTGAAGAGTTAATTATATTTTCTTGCCCAGTTAATACCATAATAACACAGGCAACGTTTTCCCTCGTTGACCTTTTCGCCGTTGCAGACGACCAACCAATGACGGGAATAAGTTTTCTGGTCACGGGCGATATTTTCTGCCACTTCCAAATCGTCTGCAGCTTGTAAATGCTTTATTATCAGTGTTCTTCTTTTGTAAACTGCAGAAAAGTTTTGCGCAAATTTTTCAGCTTTTTTAAAGCTCGCGCGTACCGTGTACCGATTACTAGAGGAAAAGCACTATTCAACGTAGAAACAGATCATGAAAATTTATTTACTGTTTGGTTTAGTGTGACTTCGATTCTTTTTAATAAAATAGATTCAATCAATTCGTGGAAATAACTCCGAAATTGGTTGAGGATTGAACGTATACAATGTTACTACTAGGATAAACGTTGCGTATGTAGGTTGTATACATGAAGAATGGTATTATTACATACATGGATACATCCTGCTATTGCTACAAAGAGACTTACGTAGTCCAACGTCACCTATGCGGTCGTGTCTTGTGCACAACCCCTCAGATTTTTATTTTTCTTTGGGAAAGTTTTCGCCTAGAAGCGAATAACTGCAATATAACAGAATGCTCGCTGCCAATCGCATAGCAGGTTTCGCATGCTTTCGTGTGCATTCGTATGCGTTCGTGTGTTTTCGTGGAAAAAAGTGTCTCGCCACCTCACAGTGGAAAATAATGGGACAAAACACCCAAAATGGAGTTGAAGTTTTTCATGAAGTATTATTATTCTATGAAAGTAGACAGACTAAATAACTATATTCCAAAATTTCAGAGCACTGGGAATGATACAGCTTTTTGGAGAATTTTTCGAATCTGAGATTTGTGTGACAACTTCCCATATTTTTCATTCAACGCAAGTTTCGAAAAACTGCTTTTAATCGTATCCTATTAGGTATTTGCATACAAAGAAAACGTGATTTGGTATTGAAATGGTTATAGATTAGTACCTTATTTTGCAGATTGACGAAAATCAAGTACACTCTAAAATATATTTACTTCAAATCTCAAAATAGTAACAGACATGTGACTTCGCATTTTCAAAGTTGAGCATCTGTTTTTGGGAACGGAAGGTAAACGTCATTTCTTCATATTTCATATAGAATTTCGTCTACTTTCCAAAAATCATATCCGCATTTTGCGCAGATTTGCGCAAAGATTAAAAATATTGAATTTTATATAACCATAAGTTTTTAGGCAATTCCGCTTTGTAATTACTTCTAGCAAAAGTATTATAGATATTTTTAAAACAAATCTTTGAGCATTTAGCAGCCAAGGGTTAGTACCAGGTCAGCAGAGCAGAAGTGACACTTTGATATTCAAATTTTAGTGAATAAACATGGTTATTGGCTGGAGAAAGTGCTATTTTTGAAATTCAAAACTTATTTTTAAATGTGGCTCAATGTTAAGGATTGCTGAGTGTTACAAGGTCATTACTACTTCTCCTAATTATCCCAAAGCAAAAAAACTACAAGGTATACAGCACTAAGGGTTGTACGAAAGGGTGACGTAGGACTGTGTCATATAATACTCATTATATTGATAACATGTTTTAATCGATGAAGTATAACTTTATGTCTGATCATTAAATCAAAGACTAATGTAAACTGCATTTTTGGCATATGCATATTTGAGTATTTGTGAGTATCATTGTTTGAGTGTTTATTTGTAAAAGAAGAGCGAAATATTCTGATTTAATTCTTCATTGAATCAATGGTGGTTTTGAAAAAAAACCGTTTGAAATTGTTTGGTGGCCCTGAAAAGAACTATGTTTGAGCTGATAGCACTTCTTAAAAATCAGTACTATAATTACTGTTGCCGATATATAGATGGATGTCGCTATTCGGTCCTTTAGACTCTAGGATGATGGTTGCCCGCTAATACAGGAGTGATAGGAAATACCAAATCACTGTAAAGTAGAAATGGATTAGTTTTATCAAAATGCTGACCGTCCGTCAGTGCGATCGTGCGGTAAATGAGCAGACGGCGAACCTAGTGTGCGATTTTATAGTCACTGGCACTGCCGTTGCTACTTGTAAGCTAGTGTAGGTATGGGAGAAACCAGATCGGCTGCTGCTGCTGCTCAAATAATTATCCGAATGGAACGTTAATCATTTAGAAAGTGTAGAAAAATCTTTCCATTCTTCAATTACTATAGTTCTTATAAGAACTGTTTAAGACCACAACGGCCTACTGCTGAATTTGCTGCCCGTCAGTCAATCCTTTTCCATTTGCCTTCAGTGTTGGTTTGCGAAAATTACCGCCAAAATGCCATTGGGTTTGCCTCGAATTGTCATCGAAGATGACATTAATTGCCACAAAAGCCCTTGGATTTGTCTCCAATTGCCGCCAAAATGCTATCGTTTTTACCTCCCAATTGCTATCGGTGTTGCCTCCGATCGCTGGTGTTGCCGCCAAATGCCGTTGCTTTCGCCACCAATAGCCGTCGATGGTAAATACTGACCGTCCGTCAGTGCGATTGTGCGATGAATGAGCAGGCGGCGAACCAAGTGTACCATTTTATAGTCACTGGCACTGCCGCTGCTACTTGTAAGCTAGTGTAGGTGGTGGGGGAAACCAAATCGACTGCTGCTGCTGCTGCTCAAATGATTATCCGACGCTGAATGAGCAAGCATTTCCCATGTTACCATGGTATAACGCAAAATGGAACGTTAACCATTTTAGAAAATGTAGAAAAATCTTGCCAATCTCCGATTACTATAATTCTTATAAGAACTGTTTAAGACCACAACGGCCTGCTGCTGAATTTGCTGCCCGTCAGTCGATCTGTTTCCATTTGCCTTCAGTGTCCGGTAGCCGTCGATGATAAATAAAATACTGACCGTCCGTCAGTGCGATAGTGCGATAAATGAGCAGGCGGCGAACCAAGTGTACCACTTTATAGTCACTGGCACTGCCGCTGCTACTTGTAAGCTGGTGTAGGTGGTGGAGGAAACCATATCGGCTGCTGCTGCTTAAATGATTGTCCGACACTGATTGAGCTAGCTATCGAACAATTTCGCATGTCTGCGATGGGGATAATGCAAAATGTAACGTAAAGTGCATCGTGTGGGATTCACGTTGGCCATTGCCCGCTGATTCCGCTTGTCTTCGGGGTCGGTGTTGCCGTCAATAGCCATCGAAGTTGCCAATTGGATTGGAAAAGGGGTGTGGCTTACAAAGTGGTCTCAAAGGTTATCATTTGGATCCAAATCCTTTGGTGTATCTAATTGTCGTCCGTGCCTGTGAAGCTAGGCGATCACAAGGGAAATGTATGGGAAAATCCGGCCTTAAAACTTTACACACATTTTCACTATTTAGCGTATAAAAAATTATTATTAATATGTTACTATAAAATTGCTGGACATTTTATCTATCCAACGACATATTAACTGTTATGTTTCGTTCAGTAGTATAGTAGCTATTAGCGTTTGAAATATTTCATTCAAACGTTACACTTCTATTTTTCAGTTTTACAAAGTGCTACCCAGTCCCAGTATAGTACACAAAGACGTAGTCCTACGTCAAAAACACAAAATAAAAATAATAGTTCAAGTAGTTATAAAACTTTTCTTAGAAAATTGTTTTAAAGACACCCTAATTATTGATTTTTTTGAATATTTGAAAACTTTAAGCTTTAGTAGTCAATTTGGATCACAGTTATATACAAAATACGTAAATTCCATGCTACTTTACCAATTTGATTAGTTTTGTCTTAGTTTTCTTCTGACTGGCGCCACTGTGCACCGCCAGGTTCTCTAGTATCTGTAGAAAGTAGCGTGTACGTGTTTGGATTTCTTCTTCCACTTCTGTTCTGTGGTTACATGCTAGGCAAAGTAGGGAGCATCAAATGATGGACTGTTAATACTAGTAACGTTTGCAAAAGATTCGTGATGAAATTCCTCAGGATATCATGCGTGCCAGCTCTAATAGTTTCCAACAACGATTGCGACTGGTAATTAGATCAAAGGGAGAAAGATTTGAATTGGACTAATTTAAGACGAATGTTATGGAGATACTTTATCACGAAATACACTCAAAATTAAAATTTATCCAAACGTCTCATTTTTGTGACCATTTACCTTCCTGACAGTTATTCTACTACTCACCCGGTATATGAGCAAAACTGCTTATCTGCCAGACCATGTACCATCGACCGGAACAAGAATAATCGGAAGGCGCATTCTCTGAGAAATCAAACGCATCTTTACATTTGAGTGTTGCCATTTAGCTTTTAATGGGTTTGGCAATGTGAAGCCGAGCGTTGTCATACTGTAGAATCACTGTATCGTGCCTCTGCTAGTATTGTGGTTATTTGTCGCGCAGTGATCGGTTCAATCGCATCAACTGAAATCGATATAGGTGCCCAGCGATGGCTTCATTCGGTTTCTATAAGTCATGCCAGTTTACACTGGAAAAGCAAAGCAAACTGTTATGGGAACTCACAATAAATAACATCGATCTGGTTCGACTAAATACACAGCATAATCATTGCAGTGTGAATATGGGTTGCTGTTATGAATCCATTTTTTATTTACCCGTCATGAAGCGATAAAGAAAACGGCCCGTTTTTATCGCTGGGGATCATAAACGAAAAAACGACACTCAACCTCGATTGGATTCAAATCATAAGGAACACAAGTTCCTTGCTATTGAATTATTTACGAGTAACTTCTAATACTGAAGCAAGCCTTTCTCCCGCATTTGGCATGGATCTTCATCGAATAATGCGTCCAATTAAGTGACTTTGAAGGTTTATGATGTTCCTGCACACGGACGGTCAGGCGGACATGAAAATTCCAACTTTGACGTATTTGTTTCACGTAGTGCAGAATCTTCGCAAACCTTTTGGAACAGTACGCTTTTACGCAGTCAAGCAAATAAAATTGCTTTCAGATTGCCAAAGGGTATTCTCAAACTGTCAGACCATAGAGTATCGTGCAATTTAACTTCGATTTACAGCAAAAATTCCTAAGAAGGTGTATTATCGACATCATCGAGACATCACTTTCTGGTACGGAGCAACCGATGAAACAACTAGAAACTTCTCTTCCACATTGGACGATGTTTTCGCGACTTGATTCATTGATATGTTTTGATGTTTGCTGTTTTGTGAAATTTAAAACAAAATGAAAGAGCTTACACCGTACTCCTGCTGTTGGCATTAATTTTGAATTAAAGGTAAATTGGATCATTTCAGTTAAGTTTGATTACTTAGTAAAGACCAATCAATATAACGTAAAATCGACAAGAAAGGAACATTTTCAGAACACACAAAAGCGGTCCGTTGAAGAAATGACCGCTACCCAATCATTAGGTAATAAGTGTCTCAAATTATAGCATCGATGAGTGAAAATAAACGATTACGTCGTCAATATGATAAGTCAGGTATCAATAAAAAATCGGCTCATTAGGGAATTGGCCTGTGTCTAAAATTCCGCATCAAGGTGCAGTTCTGATGGGCAAAATAATTATGAATGTTAACAACCAAATGTCCGGATAGAACCGTTTTAAATAGCTTAAGTACAAACTACCTTAGAGACCTTTAACGGGTGAATGACAGTGATTACTCTGGTTTCATACAACGCAAAGAAATCGAATGAAATGTGCAACAGGTAAACTATCGTAAAGGTAAGCCATTTTTATCAGTTTGTGCCAATTATCGAGCAATACAAGCTGTCTAACTAGCATCCTTCTCCTGCATCTCGTTATAACGACAATGATTCTGTTGGTACACGGGAAGCGGGTTCAATAAAATTTATTACTTTTATATGTAACAAGTTCTGACAGGCCATCAGTGACCATGAACGTGGTCGAACGATGACGAAATCAGGATCACGTAAATAGCTCGTTTAACTTTCCATCGTCAGCAGCAGGCAGCTGACAGCAATCAAACTGTACGGAGAACAAAAAAAGCTAGCTCTAAATACTTTCGACTGATTGCTGCGGGTTTTTTTTCACAATAACTTTTTTATGCTCAACTAATAGCAACGAACGCACCACCGTCTTTTTTCCGAGATCCGTCAACACAATAAAACAGAGTCAAGAACATGCGGGTTATGTCATCGACTCGGAAGGAACGATGCAGATGGGATAAATTATTAGCATTAAGGCACGGATCAAAATATTTCCACTCCAGCGTAATAGAACCTATTATGACAGCGTATCATCATGGTCGCAGTTTATCGCTGTTTTTCTATGCCATAAGCCCGACCGGAGTCGTCACCGTCGCAGTCGTCCCTGTTTCCACGGAGGAGGGTGTCATCCCTCTTCGCTACATGTCTATTTGCTTTATCCGCGCGGTTGAATATCTCATTTTCGAATTCACGGATCAAGTGCGCCGCTTCTGTGTCCGAAGTGTGTATTTCGATCCTGCTGGCTGTTGTAATCTCCGAAGCCATCACGCATAAAGCCAACCGGGGTGATTCATCGATTTCTGCGTGAAAAGGGGATGTAACTTTCGCAAGGGGTTGATATTTTCAGCTGTTTATCTTTTCATTTCATTTTTTTGCTCGCTTTCGCCGAAGTTAGAAATGCTTCGACTTGAAATTGATTTTGGGGTATATAATTTGGATGTAAAATTTTTGGAAGCTACTTATCAATCGTGGATCACATCATGATTAGAATAATCCAGTTCAGTTTTTTAGTTAGTTTGAAACTATTTCAGATACGTTCTATTCTCATGTCACAAAAATTCGTCGATATTTTTGTTTTTCTATCCATATAGAAGCGTTCGTGCTAGTTTTGAGCAACTTTTTCCTTGCAACTTCCCAAACAATCCAACATTTTACGACCCATCACCCACCGGACGCATTTCAGATTTTGGAAGAAATCAATTTCCACCCGGTCGGCCGGCGGGAGAACGGACACATTCTGAAAACGATTTTCGTCCTGTTTTTTTTTCTGTTGTTGTACCAGTTGAATAGTATGCGAGCTGCAGTTCCTACACCGCTACCACCCGTGCAATGCCAAAGGGTCGCTATATTGCGGTTCCCTGCAGGACATCCATTTCCTCCCTTGTCGGGTTCTGAACGTTGCTCTTAAATTGAAAATCATAATTTACGACTGGCTGGCGGCACAGCAGCGGTAGCGTTCGGAATCCGGAAACTATATTTTTTCTGGGCATTTATTATTCTGATAACTGCATATTACGATGATTGAAGGACTGCGGCCTGTCGAGTTGCTCTGTTAGTGTGACCGGCGGCTATGGCGCGGGGAGGTAGGTGGTATTTGTTTAGTCGTTTTGGCCACGCTTCGCTTATGATGCTTTTGCCAATAAATTGAAATTCAATTATTACACTCTGAATCACTAAACAGTTTTATTTGTTAGCCAAGCTAGAGCTTCAACAACGTATTGTTTACGACTAAAGTGAATTCACTTATATGTTAACCAGCGCATGGGGCACGTATTTTCAGCGAATTGTTGTCCCTTGTTTTCCAAACAAATCAGAGATCATCATATTGCTTCGGTTTCTCCTGCGCACGAAGTTCCTTTCGTCGACGACAGCGGGTAGCGTGGCATATCGAAAACATGACGGAAAATATGCGAACTTGCACCGTGTTTGAAAGAAGCTGCTATGCTGTTACTGTACATAAACAAACACCCAACGTCTGCCGCGGGTGGATCTTGGTTCTGCACCGCGTGACCAAACGAGACCCGCGGTGAAAATCGGAGACGACGGCTCCGCATACTCGGCGGTTTGCAATGTAAGATACAATCTGTCCAAATCGGTGTACGAATGTGAACAGCTGCATGGAACCGCCACCGTGGGGTAGGAGTTTATTCTTTATGAACAAAGACCTGCAGGAAGGAAGCAGCAAAAAATAGCAACCGCCGAGCAGAACAGCCGTCCAGTCAGTAGCAGGCTGCCGGAGCGACGGCACCACCGCCAGGGTCCCGAATGATTATTGTTTTATTCACGCTTGGTTAATCATAACAACGTACCGCACGCTTCCCTCCACTGAATGGGCGATCCGTGTGCCGTGCCGTGCCGTGTAAAGCTAATGCTGGATCTATGCTACTTTTTACAAATGGGATATTATGGCTGCGGTCCGGAATGTGTTTATGCGTACAGTGAGACCAACTGTCGGCGTTTGAATCTTACCAGTTCAGGACGTTATGTTTGATTTTTGCAAAACTAGCACAATTCATAAAGTATAAATTTGGAAATGTCAGATTCGAATAGCAATTTTAAGCAGTTTAGAGAGAACAACGTAGGTTAAAGTGAAAATTTAATTCATTCAGGATAAAACAAACTCGTTGGAAAGAGCCAATAAAATTAAGAGATGTGTTTGCTTGTATGGCCATGGGTGAATGATAAGGATGGTCTGAGTAATTGTTGAACTGAGCATAGCTGAAGAAAAATTACAAATGTGTAACAACACAAAGGTTGATAAGCTAAGATCTAAGTTATATATAGCTCTTCTTCGAGCACAAAACGAAGTAGCGTACTTTAAAAGGTTTTATACCATTTTCACTTACCTTTTATCATTCGCCATAAGGAAGCTGAAGACACTAGAAATTGAAAATGAAAAAAAAGGATATTAAGACGAGCTAAACTCAGACTAATACTAAAGAGAAATACAGAACAAGGAATAAATCAACTATTCGTACTAAAAGCTATCATTAATGCCAAATAACCTTGATCATATTTGTTAAAAAAAACAAGGAGAGATGTATCAGTGCATATATATTGGTAAGGTCATTGGATAACACATGTGTTGATTAGGTAAGAACGTCTAGTTCGACTGCTCTTGGATCAAAGTATCAGCCGAAAATATGCAACCGCAGTAAACGCTCTGCCCAGTTAGCTTGGCCTAACAAGCCAGTCGTCGTATGTTCGAATCGCGGCTGGGAGGTGCTGCTATAGAATCAGTATGATCGTTACACTAGCCCCGTAATTGTCCTGTACTCTAATAGCCGGCTGCCAAGTCTGTCGATAAAGAAGGGTCTAGTTCTCAACAGGACGTTTATACCCACGGCTTTGCTTTGCTTTGTTTTGCTTTGTAAACGCACGATCCGTCGGTAAAATAGTTGCAAGTGTGCGGGTATTTTTAGTCTATAGTCTATACAAATTTTTACGTCAAATTTTCAGTTAAGTGATGACGGAAATCGATTTAAAAAATCCTGTCTTTTGTTACCTTATTTTCCATATTTCCAAAGAAATCGTAAAATGGCCAGTTTCGAGTTCTGGTAGAACCTTTTCGGACATTTCGGACTATCCCGGTTGGCACAAAATACATACGAATATCAACCTGAGCATTCGTCTTAAAAAATCTTATCGTTTGATACCCCATTTGCAATATTTCCAAGAAAAATGTAAAATGGCCGTAAAAAAACTCAATGAGATTTCAAGCACCATGAAATTTCAAGCTTGATCAGAAGCGCCGATGAATATGAATATGAACATACGATGTCTCTGTTGCTATGCGATGTGAACCAAATTCAACAGTGGGCATTTTCCACATTTTTCCACAGCATTTCATTAAAGAATCTGACTAAAGAAATGACACTGGAGCTCATTTTCAGTTCGTCGAAACCAAGTGCGCATGAATCTCGATGAAACCTTTTGAATCTTTGCTCGAAAACTTGTGGAGTATCAGTCGATCAACGCGGGAGAAAATATTGACTGCAAGCAAACAGCAACAAATATCATCGTATCATCACGAAATCAATCCTTGCTGCCTAACGAAAACACCAGGCAATCAAATTTGTATCGTACAGTTCATAAAAACGCCTAAATGTTGAACTCGAAAAAATATTGTTCGACCTTTTCCTAGCAACTTTGAACAGAGTCACGCACAACAATCATCGTTGAGCAAATCAGGTTTAATGATGAAAGGAGGCCGCGAGTGACTGAGCTCCAGTGTCTTTTCTTTAGTCAGATTCTTTAATTGGGAGCTTTGCTCAAAGTTAAACGCGATCTAAGGGAAACACCGCGCTTGAAGCAAACACCGCGCTAGAACTGTTGCCAGAATGTGGTAAATAAACATGTTGTGCACATAACTGTGTCGCCAAAAGTAACTAAAACTTTATAATTTCTGTGTAATTTCTTCCAATAATATCAATATCGACCTGGTAACTATGAAAGAGCATTTCATTTTTGAGTGACGCGGTGAATAACTTTCAATGAAACTCACAATATGATCAAGCGGGAAGAAATATGTGAGAGTTTTGTGCTTCTTGCTATGAAAACAGAAAAACTCACGCGTGAGTTTTTTCTGCATAGGATCAAGTTGACATGATTCATAGTTGATTTTGATTTTTGATGAGTTTTGAGATTTTGAGTTTTTAACAACACTGTGGCCGTTTACGAGTTCCGGTGCAAGCGATAACGGACATTCCGGACTGTCCAGGTTGGCACAAAGTGCATCCAAAAGTCCACCTGTGAATTCTTCTTGAAAAATCCTGTCTTTTGATACGCCATTTGCCATATTTCCAAGTAAAATGTAAAACGGGCCATGTTACCGGAAATTCCGGACTGTGCACGTTGGCAAAAAGTACATCCAAATGTCCACCTAAGAATTCGTTTTGAAAAATTCTGTCGTTTGATACGCCATTTGCCATATTTTAAAAGAAAATACAAATTGGCCGTTTACGAGTTCCGGTACAACCGATAACGGACATTCCGGACTGTCCAAGTTGGCACAAATGCATCCAAAAGTCCGCCTAAGAATTCGTCTTGAAAAATTGAATCTGAATCTGAATCATCAACTATTGATGTTGATATTGTTACTATTGATAGTTTTTGGTGGTCTTGTTATTGACTAATGTTTTATGGAAGAGTCTAAAATTTGTCGAGTTTAGTTTTTGAGTTACGCAAAAATTTATATTTTATTTGTATGAGACTTCTTATCCCCCTACCACAGGGGTGAGGGGTATCAAACCACCATAAAAAAAATTCCTGCCTCCAAAACCTCCCACATGCCAAATTTGGTTCCATTTGCTTGATTAGTTCTGGAGTTATGGGGAAATTTGTGTTTCATTTGAATGGGAGCCCCCCCTCTCTCTCTCTTAGTGGGGGAAGTCTCTAACCATCATAAAAACCTTTCCCGGCCCAAAAGCCCCCTACATGCAAATTTTCACGCTGATCAGTTCAGTAGTTTTCGATTCTATAAGGAACATACGGGCAGACAGACAGACAGAAATCCATTTTTATAGGTAGATATAGATATATAACTTGATCTTTGAATTTTAATCTTGGTATTTCTGCGACTCAATTTTTTAAAAATAACTAGTAAATAGTAAAACGACTTACAGATACGATTTCTTGCATCGTCGAAAGCCGCAACATCGACGCGGGAACCATTCTGGATCACTATTCCGTTCGAGTGGCTCATGTCCGTCAACAAACCGTTACTGGGCATATGGGCAAGATGAACCAACGATGGTTTTAGCCGTCTTAGTGACAACACAAATCAAAAACCTTTACTGCAAAAGGGCAATCGAGATCCGTTCCTGATTGGTCATCTTTTTGATCGACCGACCGATGGTCATTTCGATTACCACGGCGTCCCGTAGACGCAGCTGAATGATTCCGTTGGACCGTACGGTCGGATCGAATTGGGTAACCGTTTCGTAGGTTCTGGGCAATCGTTGCTGCGCTTGCTGTCAGTCTTGGTAGTATCGAAAAAGCTGGTTTGGGTGGTTTATCAAAAAAATTATTGATTATCGGTACCTGCAAAATGTGGGGAAAACTTACACCACGCACGACCGTTATCTGATCTAGAAGATAACCGGAAATGCTACTCCTGATACGTTTGTTTCGCCGGAAGCTGCGTAGTCTCAAATTAGCCAATTTCGGACATGTTCTCAGCGAAACGCAGCGCTCCGGCAGAACTGAAAACGCATGCCGGATCTACAAAAGCCGAAGCAGCAACGTTTAATTTTGATTCCTGACGAACGTGATTGAGAGAGCAGATGGTAATTGGCCTGAACTTGTGCATTTCGGTCAATGAAGTAACCTACCTTAGTATAAGAACTGCGCTGACGGCTTCTGTTGATTTGACGAACTTAAATTTTACGAACTGGAAGACGTCATTTCCTATTCACTTGTATTACACTGGAAAGGTAAAAGTCTTGGTAAAACCCTTGGATAAAATTTATAATACCTATAATCTAGCTAAAAGCTTCGGATAAAATATACTATTTTCTAAATTACACCATACCTACCTGGCTGGTTCTGAATTTCACGCGTTGAAAAATGATTTTCCAAAGGAAATCTGGGGTGACATTGCGCATCTCGTTTCGAGTGATTTTCGTTCGAGACGCCCATTTGTTTAACGTGGTCGAAACGAACCAAAATCACTCGAAACGAGATTCTCAACATTTGTGCCTTCGTAAATTTTTTCCTTGCTGGCACTTTGATTCGACGTTTTCAACTGACGAAAAATTACTTAATCACTCGATTGGTCTCCGCATGCTGCGATATGTGCGATTTCGTTGGGCAACGGTCGGTCGGCAACGTGCAGCATATGATATTTTTGGTCATGCTAATTTGTATGAATTCTATTTTTTTTTATGTAGGTACCTATCATTTGGATGACATGGGTCATTTTAACGAATTTTCCGAGCACTAAAAAATAAAACCGCTTGAAGGAGTGCACGAAAAAAAAATTTTTTCTTGCCATTTTCTATAATATAACTGATTCGAAAATCGAAAGACTCCCTAATCTACCTAATGTATTCTAATCTGGGGATCATGGTGGGGTTTTAAAGCCGAAAGCCTCTCCATTCTCCATAGTGTTTGGAAGGGGTGGGTGATGACCGAACTAAGCTTTGGGACTCGATTGAACGTCATATTTTGAGATAGGGACGGATAATGAAATTGTGTGAATTAAAAATAAACAACTAAAAAACTACAAAAATATATACAGTAGGATTTCGAATTTGGCAACAAATGCATGTCGCCTATGTTGCCAAAATCGAAACCTTGTCAAAATCGAGACCCTTTTTTGATTTGAATTGAATGTTAATGCGTTAGAAATTGAGTAATGAACGATTGTAACCTTTTTATGTTTAAAAATCCACCAAGAGTTATCCGTGCGGTGCAAGTAAGTTTTTGGCGACCTGCGGTAAGACGTAGTCCTACGACAATAAAAATATTATTGTTCGAAACATTCTATAACCGCAAACTTTTTTTCATGAACACACTTAGGGCAATATTTTTTCGTCATTTAAAGTATGTACGCGGAAACTGACTGATATTTAAGTTTATTTTTGGAAGTAAAATATTTTGTGTTGCCAAAAACGGATACTTTTGTTGCTAAAATCGAACCATGCCAAAATCGAAATCCTACTGTATATATATTTTATATTAATTGATCGAGACACGGGATGACTATGCCGATAACGAAGGTAACAGATAATTTAGTAAAAAACAAACAATAAATACAATTGTTATCTAATTTTATTTATAACTACATTTCATTATGCTGAAAGTTAAGCGGTTGTAGAAGGATTCGACGAACCACCTATAACCAAGGGAGGGAGGGACAAATATTCAAAAATTAGTCCAGTCAGAGTATAGAATAATTGCGGGACTTGTGCCACGATTCTATTGACTCCTACAGTCTGTCCCAGTCGAGATTCAAACATTCTACGACTACTGGCTTGGTAAGACCAGTATCGTATCACGATGTCGAATGGGAGGCTTCTTCTACAGAACAGCTTGTTTTTTTTTCTATACATCAAAGTAACAAAATAAATATACCTATGTGTTTGTCTCGCAGTATGGAATGGATCCCAACCGAATGAATAGGGATATTCAATTTTCTCCTTGCGAGGATATTCGAGCAGTTGAAATATTTCACTGCTGTTGCGCGACCAAAGTGCTGCAACAAAGAGTGCGATAGGCAGCTATGCTACATTATCTATGCGGTAATTAAGTATAAGTTAAGGTAAACTAAGATATAAAAGTAATTTTTCGTTTTTTTAAATTTTCGACGAAATTATCGAAAGTAGCAGTCGTTTCCTAAATTTCTTTTTTTGTTGGTTTTCCTATCATGTTAAATTAATTGTATCTACTATTATTTTTCTTAGTTTAGTAGCTTAATGTTAATTTTGAATCGTTTACGTAACTGGGTGGGTGCGTCAGTATCGTGTTCATCGAAGCTGGTTTGGGAATGCATTCAATTGCTACAGCAGGTGGCTAAAAAAAGTACAGTAAGTCTTTTTTGGGTACCTGGGCACTGTGGAATTGAAGGCAATGAAAAAGCGGATCAATTGGCAAAAGCTGGATCGATTAAACCTTTCATTGGACCAGAACCATTCTGTGGGGCCTCAACGTGTACCCTCAGAATGGAATTGAGTAACTGGGAAAAATTAATGATAAATGACATATGGAAAAATAATTTAACAGCTCGCCAATCAAAGCGATTTATATCACCTGACAAAACAGTAACTCAGAGACTTCTTAGTCTATCTAAAAAAGATTTACGTACTTTCTGTGGCCTGGTAACGGGCCACTGCTCAAGTAACTATCACTTAAAACAGCTAGGCAAATTGGAAGATGACTCTTGTCGTTTTTGTAACCTAGATAGCGAAGATGCGGAACATCTGCTTTGTAACTGCGTAGCACTTTATCATAGAAGGAGCAAATTCTTTGGGGAGGGTTTAATACAACCCTCAGTTGTGTGGACAAGTTCTCCCAATAAGGCAATTAACTTTATTCGTGGTATTATACCTTATTGGGACAATACCATTAGTCAACAAGTGGAAACCACTCCTATTAATAGTGATACGACACCTTGACGTGGGTTACAGTAAATAGGGGCCCGCCACAATAGATCAAATTACTGGTCGCAGTGGAGAATGTACCCAAAAAAAAAAAAAAAAAAACTGGGTGCGTAAAAATATGATTTGTTTTGGTTTACCGCCTTAAAACCAAAACTGGACAACGATAACTCAAAACTAGAACAAAAACTGAGAGACTTTGTCATTTTAGTAGAAGGTGAAAGATTTATTCGACCACTGAGAAGAGACCAGAGTGACTTTGTCATTCACTCGTATTTAATTTATTTATTTTTCCTTCGCCGCATTTCTAGTTGCATTATAAAAAAAAATCATTATTTATTCATTACTTTATTTATTTGCAAATCAATAGAAAATTAAACTGTTGATTTATTGACTTATTCATTAATTTATTCGTTTATCCATGTATTAGTTCATGCTTACTTATTTTTTCCAATCGATTTTTTTTCCAAACGATCGCGTATCTCGCTTGAGGAGAATCCTGACTCCTATAGAGTAAATTCTATATCAGCACTTCCTTTCCATTTTCCCAAACCGTTTTCCGTTTCCGGATTCATTTTGGTCAGTTCATGATTTTCACTCGCTTTTTGTTATTTTTTTTCGTTTTACTTTTTTCTCTAATCCGTTTTTCAACTTTTACCATTTTTATTGACTTTTGCTGGTCAAGTTATGTTGTACTTTCTTATGAGAGAGTAAATCGGCACCAGCTTTTCAAAAGGGCCAATCTGCAAAAGGTAAACAAACCGAGCGAGGGTTTCTTTCCCTATGCTATGCTATGCCTCACACGGTTTGTTTACATTTTGCAGATTGGCCCTTTTGAAAAGTTGGTGCCGAAATGTGTTTTTTGTGAAAAACGAACATTGGACGAACTGGGAAAAATGATAGGCAAACTGTGAGTGCTTCCTGTTTTTATTTCCTGCTTTTTATACCACATTTTCCCATTTTTCTTTTGTTATATCCAGTTTACCCTTCTTCCCGTTTATTCGTTTTAACTTTTGGTTTTCTTTTTTTTTCTCTCGCTCTTTTTCCCTATCTTCCCTATCTTATCTCGTTTTCCCTCTTTCTACCCGCTGCTTCTTCTTACTTTGTTCATTTTCCCTTCTTTTCCTGTTCCTTTTTTGTCTCGTCGTTTTTATCATTTGCTGACCCGTTTCGAGTTTTTTATTTTATTCGGTCCCGGTTTTTGTCTTTTTTCGTTTTTTAACTCCTTTACTAACCCATATTACGTTTTCGTATATTCCCTTTTTCTCGTTTTATGTTCTGCTTTTTCTCTTTTTCTGTCACGTTTTTTTTTTTCTGTTTTATTTTATTATTTGTTGTCTTTCGTTTTCGTTGTCTTTATTTTGTCCTCAAATTTTTCTCCTTTTTGTCTCGTTTTTCTCCTTTTCTAGTGAATGCGGATGAAGCCTTCTCGTTGATTTCTGTTTGGTTTTCCGTCTTTTATCTCGTTTTTCTTCTTTTCTTTTCCATTCTTCACCTTTTTCTGTCCAGTCTCCTCGTTTTTTGTTTCGTTTTCCCTCTTTCACTGTTCCTTTTTCTTCTTTTCCACTTTTTTTAGTTTTTTATGTCCCGTTTCCCCTCCCACTCTATCGCGATTTTCTTTCGTTTTTTATGCCATTTTTCTTCTTATTTTCACGTTTTCCTTCGTGCTCTTTTCCGTTCTTTCACTTCTGTCTCATTTTTCTTTTTTTTTCTGAAGAGCAACAGGAGTCGAACTGCCTCATCCATCGGTAACCTATTTGTAACCTATCTCAAAATACTACTGGGTACCATTCAACTCCCTTTCATGACCCATCACTCCAAGGATCACATTAACTCCTGCGACGATTTCGGATCCAGTTGTAACTTCGATCACGTAGTTGTTTCTGACTCTTCAAGCACCACTGCCCAACGATTCGTAAGCTAGGACGCAACGTTTCTATCATCATGGAGGCTTTTGTTCCCCAGGCAAGCTTTTCCTGCCAGCGCACAACAGTCGTCCCGGCCCTGTGTGCAGTTTTACGGAACGAAGCCTCCAAACGGTAAACTCTGGAAAATATCAGTGTAATTATTTCCTCACTACCGCTGAAGCACCGACCGTGAGTAATAGCAGGATGCCAAATCCTGCCAAAGCAGCAGCCGCTTTTGAAGGCACTCCGGTTCCGGTAGGTTTGCCCGTCAATCTTGCAACACGCACAGATGGTCTTCCAAACCGAGAACTTTTTGGCGAATTTGATCACCTTTTCCTTATCTCCTCAGGAACGGCCAACTGTGTAGTGGCAACTTAAAATTCATGCTCGGCAACAATTTTGTGTCCGTCCTGAAGTGAGCGCATTAACGACGCACCTCAGCCACTGGTACAGCTTCCTAGCGTTCTGGCCACCATGCATTGTTTGTCGTTCCGGTTTGGTGCCTTCCGAACCATGAAAACGTGGGTCTTTTTGAGTGACTTTACCATCCGGGACATCGTCGAGTGGCAGATTCGCAGATGTTTCCCGATCCGCCTATGGGACGTAGTCGAATTTTCTATGACGGTTCACATGATTTTTTGGCGGATCTGCTCTTACTCCGATGCTATCTCGATGACTACTTTACAGCTTATAATGGAATGATAATGCGTAAACATCATACTCATTTCATCACCTTTTACTCACATGCTTAAAAGCTAGATACTACTTAATGTGTCTTACTTTCAAGTGTTTATATCTAGTTTCAGGTGTATTGAAGACTGTTTCTTAACAAATGGTTAATCGCATTATAATTTCTACTGAACCGAGTTTGAATCGTGAATTACCATTATCTAATAAAAGTAACTGGTGGTAGTGCGCAAGTGTTTTATTAAGTTACATAATTTATTTAAAATTCACACGACATGAATGCGTCAAATTAACGTAATAAACCTAGCTATGAATTTAGATAGATATATTATTACAGTATAAGGAGAAAAATGAGGTCGTCATTGATGCTCGGCTGTAAAGACTGTGGCCGTCCCGCTGCTGTTTTCTTTCTGATACTATTTAGGATTTATAATATCCAGACATTTTCGACAATTTTAATCTAGTTCAATACAAAATGATGATAGTGGTATTATGGGACTTTCTTGCTTTAGAATATAAAGGCAAATGTTGCTCTTGAAAACTGTACTTTCTACCAACTTTATAGAAGACATTTTTTATTGGACTGACTGACTGCCAAAGTCGGTCCATTGAGACCTGAAGCGAGCGAGCTCCTCCGAATACCGCGAAATTTTCGAGAATTTTACTCTCAACAACTTGCTTTATGTTCGACTTATTCAGACTTCGCGATAAGTTACACTTCAATGGTTGCTGATTTGTTTTATCAAAATCTCTTTCATCTTTTCCGAGCCTACAACTCCTGGAATGGAATACAAAATTTTATCCTTTCCTCGCCATTCGCTTATCTTGCCCGGCGCCCGATGATGCTGCCGAGCGACAAAAGCCCATTCCAGTTAGCCTACCCAGTTCCCAGCAACAGTAATTCAAAAGAATCTCCCGAAAACGTCTAACTTTTGCGAAGGATGCTGATGCCGGTGATTACTTGGGCGGAAATGTTTGCGGTCGGTCGTTGTGCCGCCACACTGTCATGGAGCCACAAACATGGGCTGACAGGGAAAATACGGGGCTTTTGCATACGAAGAAAAATTGCCTCAAAGTTCCATCAGGGGCCGAACGGCGGCAGCTAGCAGTAGACAGCCAGGACTGGGTGATGTTTGTGTTAAATAATGAGTTCTAAGATTTCCTACTATGGCAAGGGCTATCGCCTAAAAATGGTGCTTCCTAGCTGGGCTAGCGAAGTTTTTCACCGAACATCACTAGGAAAATTTATATGAGGATCACCGTACTGGGACTCAATTTATTGCAGCTTCTTGTTTTCTCTTTTTTTTTTGTCCGAAGAATGAAAAGTGAAACCTCGGAGAAATAAGAAGCGGCACACAAAACCTTTTAACTTTAGCTGCGATGTGGGAAAGTGTTGGAAGTTTGGAACTTAACTGCTCATTTCCGTCACTCATAAACAATATTTTGTTTATGTTGCAAATTAGAAATAAGTAATTTACTAAATAAACTTCTATTGATTTTTCTCATCACAAGCTCACTTTTCACCCACAGAATCAGTGTTTCCGATCGCAAGCGCGTTGGGCAAATTAATTACCGATCTGTTTACCCCGAGACCACGTGTAAAGTTTCCCAGCGATTCGTTCCGCAATACAAACAGAGTACAGAACGCAGTGCAACAATCATCGTTACCCCTTAGGACTCGTTTCTTCGCTTGGTGACTCAGTGATATTGCTATCGCCAGCTGGACCGACGACGCCCAAATCAGCCCGGAGGAGTTTGGCACAATATTTATTTGCTGTTGCAATCAACGGAAGACAGCGCCAGTCCCAAATGGCAAAATATTTCAACCATAGGCAAAACTGAAAATCGAATCAAATTGTGGCAAACTGTGCATAAACGTCGACAGGAGCAGCAGCAGTAACGTAGATGGAAGATTGAGGAAGCAATATTCTTCTGTGCGAGGGAGAGGCCAACCGGCTGGCCGTTGGTAGGGAAATTTGATAAAAACTGACTTTGACTAGTGAACCCAACCGGCCCGGCACCGGGACGGACGGAAGCGTTCGGGACACAAATATTGACGATCGGAAGGAAACTATGCAACGGTCGAATGGGTCCAGCAATGGGTCGACAGGACATCATCGTTCGTTTCCCTTGTTGGTAATATCGATGAAATTTAATCGCGAAGACTGATAGCAATCAAATTACGAAATGAGCATGTTTTGCACTTTAGCAGCTTGGCAAACACAAATGTTCGGTTTTTTTTTGTCGTTGTTGAAAACGGTGGTGATGAAGAAACTGTGTAAAGTGTTTCATTGGGAATTATTGTTTTCATTTTACACCGATTCAAATACAAATTGAAATTAAATAACTGAAAATATTTACGAACAACCTCAACAGAGATCGATGCAACCAACCTAACCACTCGAATGATATGACACATAAAGACCAGAAAATTTAACCGCATTATGTTTTCAACAACAACACTTGTACAGCTTTAACGAAACTCCATGAAACCATTTGCAGCAGCAAATGTTCACCAGTTAAAATTAGTTCTTGTTCCTGCATTCATTCGCCATTCACTAATTAAATATGTTACATGTCTAATTCCCCATTCTGGTCAGCCTCAACACATGTTTTCCAAACAACAGCTCAATTCAAATCCTCTTCCAATTAAAGAGCGAAACGACTCTGCGCGATAGCCGACACCAGACTTCTCTAACCAGCTTTCAGCCAGCAGCATATTTAATGCTGCGAAAGGGGCTAGGTACGTGAAGGAGACGGACGAACGACCAGCCGAACCAGCCAAGCTAGCGCGCTATTCTGTGAGCCTGATTATGGAAAAAATAAGTGCAATCTAACAAATCACCTCCCGATTCGCTTCAGATAATCCGTTCGGTTTGCCTCTGACCGACGCGGGGTTGTTGGTGCTGGACTGGACCTGTGTATAACTACTGCGGAATCGACGTGAAGGTCGGGGTCGGGAAATTCGGGTTGGAATAAAAATTTACTTTGCTCTGGAGATTTCTTTGCCTTTTGATGCTGCTTTTTTCCTCGTCTAACAATCAAAGTAAATAATTTGAATTTTATACACTCTGCTCGCTTCTGATTGTTTGGACTGGGCAACAAAGCGATCACGGTTGGTGTTTTTTGTTTGGCACTTCAGCTCTAAGAATGCAACGGCATTTTTCGACTAATAACGACAAGCGCCCTATTAAGGTTTATTGTGTTTTAAAACACTGTGAAACAGTTAATGCTTTGAAACAAGTTTTTTGCTTGGAACGATTTTATTCATTTGCAGCAAATACACAAGTGGCAACTCTAAAACAGACGAAAAGTAAAACTCGATTATAAAATTAGAGAATAGTTCAATTCCGAACAAAAGCACTGATTCCGACATAGCATTAAGTCATACGCGAAGGTAAGGTGTCATTCAAAAAAAAATCTAAAAGTGCATGCGTCACACGAAAAATGGGTAAACCTGCAGCTCTAATCACTGATGACTTTTTCATCGATTTTCAATATTTTTGCAGTAATTGGAAGTAAACGTGCCCACGCATCGCATCTGTATTGCTTTCAAAGCAGCACACGATTCAGTCGATCGAGACCAGCTATGGCAGAAAATGCACGACCATGGTTTTCCGGATAAACTGACGTGACTTATTAGAGCTACATTGGATCGAGTGGTGTGTTTCGTGCGCATCTCGAGGACAGTCTCTTGTTCCTTCGAGACGCAGCGCGGGTTGAGACACGGTAACGGCTTATCCTGCGTGCTGTTCAACATCGCTTTTGAGAGGGTAATCCGACGAGCGGGCATCGAAACGAGAGGCCCGAGTTTCGCTAAGGGTAACTAACTTCCAACCCTTGCAGATGACTTTGATATCGTAACTGGTAGGGCTGTTTCCAATACAGGTCCTGCAAAGCATCCTATTCGACGAACCCAATGATGAAGTGCGATCACTTCTGTATAGGAGACTGATCGTCATCTAAAGGGATTTCAGTCAACGGTTTTGAATTTACGATGAGTACTACTTCTTCCAAGATGCTCCGTCTGATAGTAGACGACTTCAAAGCAACTTTTCAAGTTCTGCTTGACCGTATGAGTCATTCTTTCCCATGTTCCACCCATATGGGAACAATTTTCACTTCGTTCGCAGTGAGGTAAATTCTGCGAGTTTTTCAGTGCGATATGATGGTTGCAAACCCGTTTTCGCTTACGTCCAAGAAGGTATGAACTAAAACGATGATTTTTTCGCAATTGTAATCTACTCGTCAAATCAGATAGATGCTCTCCAGATTTCTTGTGAAAGACTTCGTAGAAGTATAAGAAAATAGCCGATTAATTTCAGGGGGTCGAAAACCATCATAAAGTTCCTCAGAACTTGAAGCTTAGTCGGTGTTCTACGCCAGGACAATAGGTCAAGATCGTGGCGGGAAGATAGCTTTCATGTGAAGTAATCGGCATTTAGATCCCACTACCTTACCGTATCGCATTATTAGTTCATGCCGTATTTTTACGCGCCTAGTCAACGTCTGCAATTACTCGATCGCCCTTCACTCCTATATGGTAAGCAACAGTTAATTTTGTTTACTAATTCCCAAGTTATCTAGTAAAAAGTATTATTTAATGGGCTCGTGCAGCTGGTCATATGATGCTTGATACCTATGAGTTTGTTCGGATAGCCCGCATGGCATTTTATCACGTTTTTGCCACGGCAACGGTCCGTTATCTGCCACAGCTCATTTCGTATAACTGAATCGTACGCCGCTTTAAAGTCCACAAACAGTTGTACTCCCGGAACTGGTCTAACAACTGACGCAGGGTAAATATCTGATCCGTCGTGGAGCGACCTTCACGAAAACCAGCTTGGAACTCGCCGACGAAGGACTCCGCTGACAGTCTCAGTCTGCAGAACAGGATACGGGAAAGCACCTTGTAGGCAGAATTGAGCAATGTAATTCCTCGATAGTTTTTACACTCCAGTCGATGTCCCTTTTTGAAAATTGGGCAAATGAGACCATCCAACCACTCCTCCGGCATTTGTTCTTCCTCCCAGATCCTGATAATGATCCGGTGGGTTGCTTCGTACAGCCGCTCGCTCCCCGCTTTTAGAAGTTCAGCCGAGATACCGTCCTTCTCACCAGCCTTACCGTTTTACCTTTGTTATACTATAACAAAGGTTTAGGAATTGGTCGAAAAACTCGAAATTGATCCGAGGCCCGGAGGGCCGAGCCACATATACCAATCAACAGGGTTCGACGAACTGAGCAATGTCTGTGTGTGTGTGTGTGTGTGTATGTGTGTATGTATGTGCGGGGCGCAACTTTTCTATCGCCTGTTTCTCGAAGATGGCTGAACGGATTTGTTCGCTATTACTTTTGTTTGAAAGGTATTATTGCCTAGTACATCACTATTGAATTGTTTCATGGTCCGACTTTTCGTTTGAAAGTTATAAGCAAAAATGTGAAAATTACGTGACACGATTTTCTCCGGAACCAATCGACCGATTTCAACGATCTTAGTATCGAATTAAAGCTCTTGTTAAGGCTAAATTTTTCGGATAAATTTTATTGAAAACAAACGAGTAGTTTAAAAGTTATGCTTAAAAAACCTGTTTTGACAAGGTAATAATTATCGCCTGTTTCTTAGAGATGGCTAAGCCGATTCAGGCGCGTTTAGTCTCATTTGAAAGGTAACATAGCCTAATAGATCACTATTGATTTGTTTTTTGATTGGACGTTTAATTTGAAAGTTATGAGCAATTGAAAACATCACATTAAAATTTACAATAATTTATAACGATTTCAGCTAAGATAGTTTATCTAGTTTGAATTATTTTGGCATCAAATTAGAGATTTTAATGCTGCAAATATATCTGCAAAATTTCAGAAGAATCGGTTTTGCCGATCAAAAGATATTAACCCTCCAACACTCGCGCCAACTTTTGTAATACGGTTACTCGCGCGCACAATGGCCCAAAGCCAAAAAGACATGCGCACTGGAGTTTTGACTGAGAAAACTTGGTTTTAGGTTTATGAAACCTTCGGAAGAATTTCTTGAAATTCAAAGTTCTATCATCTGGTACAATTTAAATTTTGATTAATCCCCCTAAAAGTGAAATAAAAAAAATATTTTTCTACAGTTTCAATATAACACATTGATGTGTTCTGCAGAGTTTTAGAACATATTATTACAAGAAATTTTGTTGAACACAGTAACCTTCTATCTATTCAGCGAAGATAGAAAATCTTATTTATTGTTTATGAATTTGTAAAATCAGTATTTTATATTTTAGCTCTTTTTGTAGTTGTTGTATGACTTCATGACTTCATGTATTATAAAATTGTATAAATAGTAAAAATACACAACATTGCTGAATATAGTGTACCTCTATGTTTGTTTGTTTAGGTACTGTAGAACTTTTATTATAAAAAATACCTTAATTTTGACTCCAAATTACTCGACTACCAACAGATAAATTTTAAACATTTTACATTTGCTGATAGTTTTGCTGCATACAGACACCATTTTTCCATAAGAAAAAACGAGAGAAAATTCCAGTTGGGATCAATTGCGGTACACTTCACATGCTGATTGCTTCGTTTCTGTGATGTCAGTTTATGCTGATCTATTTTCCCAACAATTTAAAGCATTAATGCATTGAATAATTATGACATTTTCCTCATAACAAGTTAATTGAAGAATATACGTTAGTTAAACAGCGATTTGTAACTTTATAACAATATGGCATTCAAAAACCTACACGTGTTGTACAAAACGCAACAGCGTGAGTAACCGAAGGTTAATAAAAATTGATAAAATTTATTTAAGAAAACTTTATTAATGTCAATCAAAAAGAATGGCATTACAGGAATTTATGCATAGTTCTAAAACCTACAAACTAGACCTATACTAGGCAATGTATATGTTAAATAATAATATTTCCTCTTACAACTTGCTTTTACTTGCACTTACTCAAATTAGTAACAACCAACTTACCCTTACTCAGTAATTTCTTGAAAAAAGGATCTATCAAAATTTATAAGTGCTGCTATTTTGTTCAAATTGTGAACACTTATTCAATTTCCAACAATTTTATGAAAACCAACGAACTACGTAACGTTAACCAATAGATGAATTATGTTCCGAAGACGTGTCGATTTCTATCTCAAATAGCAAGTAAGACCGTATAACAAAGGTTCCTTTCACCACTAGGTGGATTAAATCGGGTTTTCAGCTCACTGATTGCCTTTTTAACCTCCTCTGGTGTTGATGGCTCCACAGCTTGACCATCGCTTACAATTCCTATCACGTCCCTGCTGATCTCCGCATTTACCTCTCCATTCAACAGTGTCTGGAAGTGCTCTTGCCACCTTTTGTCGATAAGCAGGTTGCGCCGTTTTGTCGATAAGCAGGTTGCCAGCACTATCATTGCACATCATAGGCATGGCAAAAATCCTACAACTCACCGTTTTATAGAAACTCCGTGTGTCGTTGCTGTTGTATCGCTCCTCTGCGCCGGCGTGCACATGCTCCTCGTACTCGCGTTTCTTTAGACGATAGATTCTTTTTTCCGCAGCTCTAGTCTCTCTGTACCTCTCTCTGTTTTGGCGTGTTGCCGCAGTGAGCATGCAACTCCTGCCCTGGCTCTTTTCATCTGTCACTCTCTGGCATTCGGCATCAAACCAGCTGTTACGCTGTCTTCCACGCGTCGTGCCTCCCACCTCTCTCGCAGCTGTTTCGATGTTCATTTATATCTTCTTCTTCTACCTGCTGTTCTGCGATTCGTTGGTCAAGCTTCCTGGCGTACTCCACTACTACGCCGTCTGCCGTCAATCGCTGGATGTTGAAACGCAGCGTCCTCTCAGCGCGTGCTTTCGCCGTGTTCGACAGCCTTGCGCGAATCTTACTCACTACGAGATAGTGATCAGAGTCGATATTTGGTCCCCGAAAAGACCGTACATCGATAACATCCGAAAAGTGTCGACCGTCAATCAAGACATGATCGATCTGAGAGCTAGAGTCTCCATTTGGATGCCTCCAGGTGTGTTTCCGAATATTCAAACGTAGAAAGTAGGTGCTACAGATGACCATTCCTCTGGCCGCGGCAAAATTTATGATCTTCAGACCGTTATCATTGGTCGACAGATAAAGGCTATGTCTTCCAATGACTGGACGGAAGAATTCCTCCCTAACGATCTGCGCTTTGGCATCTCCGATGATTATTTTCACGTCGTGTTTTGGGCACTCCATAGGTCCTCTCAAGCCTTTCGTAAAACTCGTCCTTAGCATCATCGGATTTATCATTTGTCGGTGCATATAATTGGATTAGGCTGTAGTTGAAGAATTTGCCCTTAATCCTCAACACGCATATACGGTCATCTACGGGCCTCCACCGGATAACTCGTTGCTTTTGTTTTCCCAACACTACGAAACCGACTCCATGTTCTGCTTTTTTACCGCCACTGTAGTAGATTTGTTCGGACATTCCAGGTACCAAGTATCCAATCATTATCCCTTAATCGTTTTCTTGTTCCTTGCCGTGTCCTATACCGATTGTTCCGTCCTGAATTTCTTTCTTCGTTATTCGTGGTAATTGAGTTTTAGGTATACTACCTCACCGGGGTCGCAATACCCACATCCCGCTGCCATCTTAGGTATAGCTTGCAGGATACAGTGCTTCATATTCAGCCGCCCGTTTCGAGACAGACGCTGTGTGAGTCGCCCCTCACCTGGAGAACAGGAGCGTTTTCATAACACATGGCATTAAAAAAATAAACTGATTTTTTCGATTTTTCATGCAATTAGCTTTCCGGGGGGTGGTAAATTCAGCTATGCATCGCCAGTCGTGGCAATCCTGTTGCGTACCGAAGAAAATTGACAGCCTAAAGCCGGCCCATATGGTATCCCGTCTGAGTTTATGAAGAAACACATCGCTGACATACTTATCCCCCTTCGACTGGTGTTTAACCTGTCCGTCTCAAGCGGGGTATTTCCGTCCGTATGGAAAACTGCCCATATGTTTCCTGTTCATAAAAAAGGGGATCGAAAAGACATCAATAACCGAGGAATCTCATCATTGTGTGTGAAGATCAACATGGATTCATCGCGCAAATTTCCTGTGTTTCACATCATGTATTGCGGAAAGCTTAACGGATCGTGCTCAAACAGACGTCATCTATACTGATTTATCTGCGGTGTTCGGCAAAATCAATCATGCTATTGCATTGTTAATTTGCCAAAGACTCGGTATCGGCAGAAGTGTTGGTTTAATTTCTATCTCGCAGGTCGTAAACTGATTGTATCGGTTGAAGGTATTCAATCTAATGCGTTTTTGGCCTCGTCTGGAATCCCACAAGGCAGTCATTTGATTCCGTAAATCTTCCTGCTGTACTTTAGTGATGTCAACCACGTTCTTAAAGGCCCTTATTTATCTTACACCGAGGATCTGAAGATTTACTTGAGGATTCACTCCAAGGTCGATGTAATTCGTCTTCAACAAGAGCTTGACATCTTTATGGATTGGTGTAACTTGAACTGCATGCTCGAGAATCCTGAAAAGTGCTCCATTATTTCTTTCGCCCGAATCCGTCAACCTGTGATTTTCAACTATTTACAAGCTCGATGATACTGAAATCCAACGTGTCGACCAAGTGAAGGATCTCGGCTTTATCTCGGACAGTCAGTTATCGTTTAGACGACACATTTCCTACCATTGTGGATAAAACATCCAGAACTTTAGGATTTACCTTCCGCATCGCTAAAGGCTTGACCAACGTGTATTGTCTCAAGGCATTATACTGCTCACCTATCCGCTCGACTTTGAAATACGGTTCCGTAAACGACTGGATAATGTAGTGGTCCATGGCTTCTTAATCAGCAACTCCTATCCGTACTTTCTCGTTGTACGAGCCGGGAAACGAGCAACCTTGGTGGAGATCGGGTTACCAACCCCGGAGGAAACCAAGGTCGCACGCAGAAAGGGAAGGTGGGCTTTTGACGTAGGACTACGTCTTTGTTTACTATACTGGTACTGGGTGTCAGCTTATGAAAACGAATATATAGAAGTGTAACGTTTGAATGAAAGATTTCAAATGCTCATAACCACTAAACTACTAAACGAAACTGAACAATTGATATGTCGTTGGACAGATAAAACGATCAACAATTTTATGGAGAAGGTAAAAGAGCAATTTTATAAAGGGCGTAAGAGGGGAGGAAGATATGGACTCTCATCAAATGAAACAGAAAGTTTTGCTTATGTGCCATATTTTCTGCTATGTAACAAGCGGCTGTGAAAGTAAACTAGTAAAACCTCGGAGCAAAAGAAGTGAATCGACGCCGCTAACTTACGTGCCTGTTGCCATTCATGTCAGAAGAAAAGGAAATTCGAATGGCACGTCATATTTGCGATGAATGTGCATTGGCTTTAATGTTATTTGTAACCAATGGCCCTTTTAAAGGCCACAAGCGAGCTAAAGCAAGATTATTGAAACATGTCAAGCTACGCATAATCATATTTAATACAATAATCTGTGAGCTGGTCAATCATTACTATTTAAACCTATACGTTGCAGGCGTTATACTTATGAGCCCCCGTCCACGTATTTTCAAAGCCACCATAGCATTCAATGAAGAATTGAATCTGAATATTTCGCTCTTCTCTTTTAAACATTCACTTAAACAATGATTCTTATAAACCTACATATGAAATGCCAGAAATGCAGTTAGTCTTTGATCTAATGATCGATATAGTCCTACGTCACCCTTTCGTACAACCCTTAGGGCTGTATACCTTGTAGTTTTTTGAACTACGTTGGTCCTCCGGTGATAGTATAGGGTTGGTAGCGGGCCTCGCAAGTAAGCATCACTGGAAGAACCAAAGCAACGAACGACCTAAGTAATAACTCGGATCGAAATAACCCAGGCAACGATAACAGACGATTGAAAATTGGGAAAATGGAACTGTTGGTCTCTAAATTTCCCACGTGCTATTTGGCCACGTACCCACGTGCTTTCTGAAGAAGTGAAGATCCGCAAAGTCGACATCGTAGCGTTACAGGATATGCTGGAAAGTAACGATGGTACGTACGTAAAGGGATGATCACCCCATCAACCAGAATTGCACAATACGCACGAGCTGTGCGCTGCTTTTATAATGATGAGCAAGATACAGAATCGGATGATTGGGTGGTGGTCGATCAACCCCCGCATGTGCAGATTAAGAATTAAGGGCCAATTCTTTAATATTAAATAGGGCCCGAACAAGTTGGCCAGTTGTAATTATCAATTGATTATCAAGATTAGGGATATGGAACGACTTCCGGAGGGGAGAAAAGACGGGGTTATTTGCCCTATCTACAAGAAAGGCGATAAGCTGGATTGCGAGAACTACTGAGCGATCGCTATCCTGAATGCCGCCTACAAAGTGCTGTCTCAAGTCATCTTCCATCGACTGCCAACAACAGCCAATAGATTTGTGGGAAATTATCAGGGCGGCTTCACGGAAGGTCGGTTTACAGCGGACCCAATTTTTACCCTGCAGATCCTCCAGAAGTACCGCGAATTCTGAGTCCACACGCATCATCTGTTCGTTGATTTTAAAGCCACATATGATAGTGTAAACCGACAAGAGCTATGGAAAATTCTGATAGGAAACGGCTTTTTGAGTAAGC
The DNA here is from genome assembly GCF_943734655.1 of Sabethes cyaneus. Taxonomy (NCBI): domain Eukaryota; kingdom Metazoa; phylum Arthropoda; class Insecta; order Diptera; family Culicidae; genus Sabethes; species Sabethes cyaneus. The sequence continues at coordinate 69,979,304 of NC_071354.1, read as the reverse complement.
TTACTAGGCTTAGCTACGATGGATTGGATCCAGTGCTGTTTAAGAGTCTCGGGTGGATTGTCGGAATCATTCGAATCTGGCACGGACTTCGACAAGCTGATGGTCTTTCCTGCATACTATTCAACATTGCATTTGAAGGTGGGGGTTATAAGAGGAGCGGCAGTCGAAATGCTGGGCACGATTTTCAATAAATCCAGTCAATTTATTTGCTTTGCCGATGACGGTGGAAGCTGTTTCGAGGCGGTGAAAGACCAGTACACCCAACTAAAACGCGAAGCAGAGAAGATTGCCTTGAAGATAGAGGTATTATCACACTAGCCCGATTACCACATACCGAACAATCCGAGCCTCCGTCCAAAGTGTAGATTGTACTAACTTACTTTACTGACTTTAGTGGCAACGGTCCGTTACCGATCCTGCTCCGAACGAATTATGGTCCTCCAGTACCGTCGGTCCTGGGCTGCCGTTCTCTAATCTCCACGAACACCAGCTGAACGTGCAACGTTTTCGACAGCACACACCCAGCGGGTGCGGGGTCTGCCTTGGAGTCTACGACCTCTTCCTGGTTCTCTGCTGAAAATAATTTTGGCTACTCTTTCGTCGGGCATTCTGGCCACGTGTCCAGCCCACCGCAGCCTGCCACATTCCACTACCTTCACCATATCAGCATATTTGCATACTTGGTACAGCTCGTGATTCATGCGTCTGCGTCACACTCCATTTTCCATTTTGCCAGCAAGTATAGATCGCAGAATTTTACGCTCAAAAACCCCAAGCACTCACCGATCGGCTTCCTTTAGCGTCCATGATTTGTGTCCGTAAAGGGCCACCGGGAGGATTAGTGTTCTGTGATTCGCGGCTGCAACTCGTCGTTTCACTTCGCGGCTTACATCGTTGTCAAATGTCACGAGTGTACCAAGGTATATAAATTCCTCCACTACTTCATATCGTTCCCCATCTAACTCCAACTCGGCACCAACACCACTTGGGCTCCCACGTTCCTTACCAGCAACCATGTACTTCGTTTTGGCGGTATTAATGGTAAGTCCTAATCTCGCCGTTTCCCTTTTAAAAGACCTGAAGGCCTCTTCCACTGCTCTACGATTGATTCCGGTGATATCGACGTAATCCGCAAAACCAAGAATCATGTGAGATTTCGTGATGATAGTTCCATTCCTTTCCACGTATGCCCTTCGTAATGCACCTTCCAAGGCAATTTTGAATAGCAGGTTAGAGAGTGCATCCCCTTGCTTCAGTCCATCCAACGTTACGAAAGCAGCTGAGGTCTCACCCGATGGATTTGGATTTGTCCATCGTCGCACGGATCAGCGTAACTAGTTTCGTCGGAAAACCATGTTCTTGCATTATCTGCCACAGCTCATTTCGTTTAACTGAATCGTACGCCGCTTTAAAGTCCACAAACAGATGGTGTGTCTGCAAGTTGTACTCCCGGAACTTGTCTAGCAACTGACGCAGGGTAAACATCTGATCCGTCGTGGAGCGACCCTCACGAAAACCAGTTTGGTACTCGCCGTCGAAGGACTCCGCTAACGGTCTCAGTCAGCAGAACAGGATACGGGAAAGCACCTTGTAGGCAGAATTGAGTAATGCAATTCCTCGACAGTTTTTACACTCCAGTCGATATCTTGTACATTGTACAAAACGCTAATTAGACTGGTTGTCCTCTTACGGACATAAAACGTGAACACTGCTAGAAGAGGACCTGCGAGCACTCGGAGTTTGTGAACGGTGGGTGCAGAACCACCTTTCGCGGCGTGCAAAAGAACGGTGTAGGAGGCGAAGAACTCAGTATTCAGAAAGTGGCAAGGCTCGAATTCAGTTTGGCTGAGGAGCTGTAGTCAAAAGAGCAAAAACGAAGCAAAACGAACAAATGACGTCATTGAGATCAAGGTAGCAATGGCGCAGCAAGGATGGCTCAAGCTGCACGTACTGCAAAAAAAATAAAAAGGAAAACGACAATTTGCAATTGATTATCAACGTTCTCCAAAAATATTGTTCACAATCAAGTTTGCTGGTTGGATAAATTAAAAACCCATCACAGTAAAACTGCATTTTCATTGGAAAGTTAGTTATGCTGTATCTTCCAAAACTTGAATGTCCAGACCATTACACTACAGCGAATAAGCAGCGTCACGTTAATAAACATTTCAAAAATAACAACCACCGCAGCATAAAATTCAATAATTCACGCTCCAACCCGGTCCACGACGGAAGGGTCAATCACTTTCAATTTTGATCCGCGTGTACCGAACCGAGGCACAGCACGCAGAGATAAACAAACCGCGCGTAAATAAATCGACTTGCACGAAAAATCCCGTTTGCAGCGCACTTCAAGATCCGATCAAAGGCCAGTAAAAATATCCTCGTCCGTTTCGATTCGGTCTACACCGCTCGTCGTCAGGGCTCTTTCCCGCGCTCCTTTTCCCCACCCATTGCAGTGGCCTTTTTCTGTCGTCCGGGTTTCGGGGTTTCATTTTTGACGACGATGATGATTTCCAACAAAGCCGGCCAATAAAGATGAAAAGCAATTCAAATCTTGCTGCTCGAGTCGCCGCTCGTTCGCAGCATAAACAATCGCCGATTATGATGGAAATAAAAACTCGTGAAAAAAATCTGCTGTCTGTACAAATCGACCGATGTGATCGCTATATAGTGAGAGATGACTGTACGAGTGTACGATGCATAGCGGGTAAGAAATGTTCCAATAACGTGCAACAATGTATTTAAAACAATACGTTTTTACTCGAAACCTTTGCTTTGAAACAAAAAATTTTTCATTTATAATCCGATTTTTGATCCAGAAGCATTCAATTTTGTTTCTTTCTGCAGCATGAACAAATTTCGCAATGTCGCCTTTTGTATTCCTTTATACTCACTGTGCCCCATCGGTAAATCACATCGGACCGCAGCGGCAAAGGCAAACGGTGTTCGGCCAGGATAAATTCGGTCGTTATTGTCGGAACCTGATTTTATCAACAGTTTTATGATTTGAATATGAAAGGAATGTTTCGGCACAGCCTTTGGGGCATAAAAACAACGTGCGATTGATTTTTCCTCTCGACGAGCTCCCATTATTGCTGCCAAATGGTTGAGTTTCTAACTGTCTTTCTCCGCCTGGTTCACGGTTCAAACTTCTAAAGAGGATACTTGTTCAAGTGGTTTCGTGCCACTCGATGTCAGCCCGGTGAAATGATCGATTCTTGAAGTAGGTGTGCTTTCCCGGCACAGCCTTACTTTACGTTTGGACAACGAGCATCGATTGTTTCCCGATGAGGTTTCAATTGTCGAAGACGCTTCGAGGTATTGCCGGAATTCGTACTCGGTTTTAGTCACGCAGGTTCTCCCTCGGCTGGTAAAAATAAGGTACGCAATTAATTGAGCGGCTCGCCTCGTCATGAATACACTTTTTTCCCTGCATCTCATTTGTAATGGAACGACAAAGCGATTAACAAGCGTCAAATAAGGACGGGACAAAAGCCAAGTGGGAAAAAACTACTTAAAAGATCTCGGTTGCACCATTAACTGCGGGAAATACGACCACACCGGTTTACCGGAGAAGCAAAAAAGGGTCTTACTTTTATGCTCGACCGCCTGCACATCGAATTTGTAAAGAAACGAATTACGTCAGGAGTTTTACTGGTAATTAACAATGAAACCGGAAGTGGTTAACAGAGCTCTGCCGATATTGTCGTTCACTAGTTTTCGGGAGTTCTTTTTTCTTCCCTTGTCAATCAAGATGGTTTCAGTAAGATTGGGACATTTGAAGCATTGAAAATGAAAGCCAGTTATTACAACTTGTGGTTTTATTTATTTCATTTAAGCTGCCAACTACTCGGTTTCATCACTAGGACGAACATAATATTTGTGCGACCCTCCAAAATCAGTTTTAAAGTATGTTTTAGAAGCCTAATTATAGACCATACTGTTTTACTACCCTTCTATAAACCCCTACAGAACTGTATCATAACAGATTTGTTCATTTTAAATTCATCAAATACAACTTTACTGCTGACTAACATTGGGCTGTAGAATTTATTGGACAAATCGATTTCGAAAAAAAATCCCACAGCAAATGTTGCATTTGTTAGATATTCCGGTGAAATATGCCATTTATTCGTGCATAATAACTCTTCGAGCACAAATCCAATAACTAATAATATTCACCAGCAAATTTACTCAACATTCCATTAGTAAAAATCTTCTATTAAATTTTATGTTTATATATAAATTACAACGACAATTATTCATGCCGTTTCGGATATTTCTACGGCAGGAATGAAAATTTTGAAAAATGCCTGCACGAAAATCGACTAACTTTGCCACACACGGCACTCAACAACGCAAACCCCAATAATGTACTGCAAACTGCTGAATATTATGTAGGCCTACATTTTCCATTTACGCGAGTGCCGCATTCGTCGTAATTGTGCAATTGCACAAAAGAAAAGGATACTGCGCGAAATCGGCCAAAACTGTACTTCATAATATCATCAATCACGATAACAATTCGACCTTCTGATGGTTCCTCGAAAAGCATACCAGTTTGGCACGCTGGTTCTGGTGTTGACCATTTGAACTGACACTGTCGGACCACAGTGCCACACCGTTTGCACTTACACACATCCTATTATTGTAAATTTCCGAATCGCTTGCGCGCAATCCACCGGAATTAAAGGATTCCGCAGCGTGCGGTGTGGGTGGCATAAATTATAATCGTTAATTAAACAAATGGCAATGCGAGGGAAATGGTACAGACTACATGTTGCCCGTGAATGAGTAACGAAACAGCGCGACTTGAGTACAACGCAAATATCACTGAACCAGCAGCACAACTCAGCAGAATGGAGAGATCGGAATGAGTAATGTCAGTTAAATTGGTTTTAAGCGAAAACTATTCATTGGAAGATTGAATACTGCTTTGCAGTGTCCGGTTACGAAATGCGTTGGTGTGGCCATCCTGGCACAAGATAAAATGTTTCTATACTACACGTCAAAAATAAGGAATGTATAATTTTTTACTTACAGTTTATTTGTTTATATTCGATATTATTTTAATTTTAATTATTTTTTTCCACAATTTAGTTTAGACAAGGTAATGGAGGTGCGTTATGTTTTTTCTTAAATACGAGGAAATGGTTACTATTTGCAAATATAAACCAGAAATGTCCATGTCTAGATGTCTAGAGATAACAACAATTATTTTTAATGTTGCAGTGAAATTCAAATAAGCATTATTTACTTACTTACTTACCTTCTTACTTACCTACCTACTTACTTACTTACTTACTTACTTACTTACTTACTTACTTACTTACTTACTTACTTACTTACTTACTTACTTACTTACTTACTTACTTACTTACTTACTTACTTACTTACTTACTTACTTACTTACTTACTTACTTACTTACTTACTTACTTACTTACATACTTACTTACTTACTTACTTACTTACTTACTTACTTACTTACTTACTTACTTACTTACTTACTTACTTACTTACTTACTTACTTACTTACTTACTTACTTACTTACTTACTTACTTACTTACTTACTTACTTACTTACTTACTTACTTACTTACTTACTTACTTACTTACTTACTTACTTACTTACTTACTTACTTACTTACTTACTTACTTACTTACTTACTTACTTACTTACTTACTTACTTACTTACTTACTTACTTACTTACTTACTTACTTACTTACTTACTTACTTACTTACTTACTTACTTACTTACTTACTTACTTACTTACTTACTTACTTACTTACTTACTTACTTACTTACTTACTTACTTACTTACTTACTTACTTACTTACTTACTTACTTACTTACTTACTTACTTACTTACTTACTTACTTACTTACTTACTTACTTACTTACTTACTTACTTACTTACTTACTTACTTACTTACTTACTTACTTACTTACTTACTTACTTACTTACTTACTTACTTACTTACTTACTTACTTACTTACTTACTTACTTACTTACTTACTTACTTACTTACTTACTTACTTACTTACTTACTTACTTACTTACTTACTTACTTACTTACTTACTTACTTACTTACTTACTTACTTACTTACTTACTTACTTACTTACTTACTTACTTACTTACTTACTTACTTACTTACTTACTTACTTACTTACTTACTTACTTACTTACTTACTTACTTACTTACTTACTTACTTACTTACTTACTTACTTACTTACTTACTTACTTACTTACTTACTTACTTACTTACTTACTTACTTACTTACTTACTTACTTACTTACTTACTTACTTACTTACTTACTTACTTACTTACTTACTTACTTGCTGACTATTTCTATGATCGCGGCACACACTTGCTGCTGGAGCATTTTCATCGACAGCGCATAACAAATGGGTATGTGAATGCTGTCTTCGCTCGTCGTTCTTTTGGCATTCTCGCTTCCGTTGCACACAACATCCAGATTCCCAACATACATTTGGAACAACTCATCATTCACAGATGGAAGATCTTACACTAAAAGACACCAAGAGCTCGATGCTCGCTCTCCTCTAGCCTCTAGGCCACGTGGAGAATTTAGTGATTTGTAGATTGCGAATACCGTACGTACCTTCCAGTTAGCCTCGAGGTATGATGCAGGCCTAATAAGACAGTCGTCGTATGTTCTAATCTCGGCTGGGAGAGGCATAGTTAAGGCATTTAGAGTAGAGGCAGTTAGAAGACACAGCACAAGTAGACACAATATATACAGATTTAAGGCTGCTTTTAACCGTATTGACCAATATATGCAAAAATAATGGAATAATTCAAGTTTCCACCACTACTGGTACTACAACCACTAATGGTGCGTCTACCCTATAGGCTTTTGCAAGGCTTTATTGACCAATTTACAAAATGGTGTCGCTTGAACAACTTGACCATCAGTGGGGTCAATCCCGGCGTAGTGGTTAGCATTCACGCCTCTCATGCCGAGGACCCGGGTTCAAATCCCAACTCCGCAGAAGTCATGAATGACCTAACTGTTAAAGTGACTATAATCAAACAAAAAAAAACTTGACCATCAGTACTTCCAAATGCTCAGTCATTACTTTTACTCGAAGCAAACCACCCATTTTTTATAATTATACTATCTTATTTTTATCGGCTGTCAGTCCTAATAAATTAGAACAGATTTTGTAGTTTCTCCGACGTTTCGACTATATTTTGTAGTGTTTATCAAGGATTTCTACGATACAATGGGTGTTAGATTTGTTACAAATTTTGTTAATTTTTAATTTTATACGTACAATACTTTCTGTCCTTTGTCAATTGTCTTTGTTTAGTTAAAGTAACATGTCCTAAGTTATTTTTGTTGCACATCTGTTTTCGTGTCTGTTAAATGAAATTGACCCGATTTGTTTTTTCTTTGCACTGTCGGTCTAACGTCCACTTATTGTACCTGATATTTTATATTTAAATATCTGGCTATAGTGCTATGGTAAAGGGGTGTTGGTGGATTAGAAGCTAATAATCCTGAGTATGTATGGTTGAGGCCTTCTACGTCGGTACGCTTGTCGATGGATTTGCGAGAATTTGTATAATTATAAAATCGAAGAGTCTTGTCTTGAACGGGTCAGAGTTGCTAAGGACCTGGGAATTGAGTTGGATACAAGAATGACCTTCAACAATCATTACTCAAACATAATTTCAAAAGCGAATCGTAATCTGGTTTTTATTATACGAATGGTTAAAGATTTCCGTGAGCCATATTGTTTGCGTGTTCTTTACTATTCGACAGTACGCTCCATTCTGGAGATGGCTTCTATTGTATGGAGTCCTTTCACTAATATTTGGTCCACAAGAATCGAAGCAGTGCAACGGAGATTTATCAGATATGCATTAAGACATCTCCCGTGGTTGGACCATCAAAATCATTCACCCTATGAAGAACGTGGTAAACCGCTGAATGTCGAAACTTTAAGCAAAAGGAGAAACGTTTCCAGAGCCGTAGCCCAACTTTTGAAATCGGAGATCGATGCTTCTGAACTTCTTGGTATGATAGATGTAAATGTTATGCCACGGCCACTTTGATCCCGAGGATTTCTTCAACCATCCTTTCATCGCACACATTATGGACAACACGAACCAATCCAGGCGATGTGCCGTTTGTTTAATGATGTGTATCAACAATTTGACTTTTCCATATCGACGTATACATTTAAGAATAGAATCAGGAAAAATTATTATTTATGATTGTTCTATTTATGTAACTTATGTTTGTACTGTGAATGAAAAGATGATAGGTTTTTGTGCCGATTTGAGAATGACGTCAATGTTGTCATCTCAAATCGGTTTTTCCCATACCTACACTTCAAGAAGATTCTGTCAATTGAAGTTAAATAGAATAAATAAATAAATAAATAAATAAATAAATAAATAAATAAATAAATAAATAAATAAATAAATAAATAAATAAATAAATAAATAAATAAATAAATAAATAAATAAATAAATAAATAAATAAATAAATAAATAAATAAATAAATAAATAAATAAATAAATAAATAAATAAATAAATAAATAAATAAATAAATAAATAAATAAATAAATAAATAAAAATAATAGGATCGTAGCAACTGGCCCTGCAATTATCCTGTACTCTAACAGCTAGCTGCGAAGTCTATCGTATAAAAACCGAAGGTCAAGTTTCGATAACGGAATATAGCGTCTAGGCTTTTCTTTGGTTTCAGATTGCGAATATGTACACACTTAAAAAAAGCACCTAATTCGGCAAAATTTTATCGAAATTTCAACAGCCGAATGTTCAATAATGGCAAAAATGTCGATGGCGCAAATCGACGTTCACGGATCTTCAGTAACGTTTGGTGAAATAAAAAATTTTGCCGAGCGGTCGGCTGTTGAGATTTCGGCAAAATTTTGCTGAACTCGATGCTTTTTTTAAGTGTTTACTCTGCAAAACTTTAACTGGCAATCCGTAAAAGGACCTGCTTGCAACAGCTAATCACCTTCTCTTCTTCATGCCAAGGTTCCTCTCGTTTCGATGCCCGATCGTCAGATCGAGAGTTCTTCCACATGGCATAGTTCTTGGCGCTCGATTGTATTGTATGCTGCCCTGAAATCCACGATAATATGAAGCGTGGGCACCTTTCACTCACCATTTTGGGAGGATTTGTCGAGGTGTTCAAATGCGATCCGTAGTAGTATGGGCCCCGTAGAACCCGTTTGGTACTGCCCTACGAAATGTTTTGCTTATAGGGATAACAAGATCTGGAAAAGCTCCTTTCAGGCGTAGTTGATCAGCGTGATACTGCGGTAATTACAGCAATCTAGCTGATCGTTCTTTTTTTGTAAATTAGACAAACATACCTATACATGAATCAGCATGTATATATGGACGTAATGCTGATTTTTAACTTTTATCTATAAGGAAAACAAGACACCCTACAAACACACAACGTAATATATGGAATAAATTGCAAGGAATGTAAAGCTATGTACGTTGGACTAGCAACCAACAAACTAAAAACAAGATTATCTGCACACAAATCGGATACAAACAAATTGGAAAAGATCGTACAAATACACAACCAAAATACAAGACAAATACAACTTGAACAGTCGAAGGAAAAACCAGCTATGATCACCCACTGCATCAACACAAACCACCGATTCAACTTGGAAGAAGCATCAATTTTGGATCACAGCAACAAACCAACTCGACTACCAATACTGGAAGTATGTCAAATAATGACTACGAACAACATCAACAATCGGTCTGACACAGATGGAATCAACATATTTTACACGGGAATGCTAAACACACTAAAACAAACTAGTAGAAAAACAACCACAAAGACAAACACTAACATAGAAACACAAGATCAGCCACAAACACAAGCCAACATCACGAATACAGACCAATGAAAAATAGCATAATTAAATTAAATTAATTGTAAAAGTATCGTGCCCAAAACAGGAAGAAAAATTCACGCCAGGTTAAAATAGCAATAAATAGTAATAAACATCGTAAACCAATGATAGATACCAGTAAGTCAAAACAATACTATACACCCAATTAGAAATCGTAACTAAATTCTTATTAACGTAAACATTATGTAGCAAAACAAATTGCACCAAAATTCAAAACCAGACAACATTGTAGGCTAAAAGAATTTAGACAAAGACGATCAACACTTTGTAAGTAACAAACAAATTATAACTCAGACAACAACAGCTAATAAAAATACACATTATAAAAGCCCTGATGAAGATCCAAATCTGCGATCGAAACGTTGGCGTAAAAAGTAAAATTTAGCGTCCACTATACTTTAATGACTGAACGGCCAAAACCACAATCACTTTTATCTATACCTATAAAAAAATGGATTTCTGTCTGTCTGTCCGTCCGTATGTTCCTTATAGAATCGAAAACTACTGAACCGATCGGCGTGAAAATTTGCATGTAGGGGTTTTTGGTGCCAGGGAAGGTTCTTATGATGGTTAGAGATCCCTCACCCCACTAAGAGGGGGGCTCTCATACAAAACTATACCTATAAAAATGGATTTCTGTCTGTCTGCCCGTGTGTTCCTTATAGAATCGAAAACTACTGAACCGATCGGATTGAAAATTTGCATATAGGGTTTATTGGGGGCCCGGGAAGGTTCTTATGATGGGAGGTGTCACTCCCCCCAATAAGAGGAGGGGGACTCCCATACAAATGAAACACAAATTTCTGCATAACTCCAGAACTAATCAAGCAAATGGAACCAAATTTAGCATGCGGGTGTTTTTGTAGGCAAATTTTTTTGACGTAGGACTACATCTTTGTTTACTATACTGGAACTGGGTAGCACTTTGTGAAAATGAAAATAGAAGTGTAACGTTTGAATAAAAGATTTTAAATGCTAATAACTACTAAACTACTGAACGAAACTGAACGATTTATATGTCGTTGGATAGATAAAAAGACCAGCAATTTTATAAGGTGGCAAGAGAGCAATTTTAAGGAGGGCGCAAGAGGGGGGGCTCCTATACAAATGAAATACAAATTTCCTTATAACTCTAGGAACCAAATTTGGAATGTGGGGGTTTCAGAAGGCAAGAATTTTTATTATGGTAAATTGAGACCCCTCCTCTATTTAGGAGGGGGGGGGCGCCCATACAAATAATATACAAATTTCCTCTGGGGCTTCTGGAAGCATGAATTTATTTATTTTATGATGGTTTGAGACTCCTAACCCCTGTCGTAGAAGGATAAGGACTCTCATACAAATAAAACCGAAATTTTTGCGTATGTGCCCTATTTTCTGCTATGCAACAAGCGGTAAACTGTGAAAGTAAACTAGTAAAACCTTCTCGGAGCAAAAGACAGTGAATCGACGCCGCTAACTTAACTTGCCATTCATGCCAAAAGAGAAAGACATTCGAATGGCACGTCATATTTGCGATGAACGTGCTTTGGCTTTAATGTTGTTTGTAACCAATGGCCCTTTTAAAGGCCACATGCGAGTTAAAGTAAAATTATTGTAACATATCAAGCTACGCATAATCATATTCAATACAATAATCTGTGGTAACCAGTGATCATTACCATTTCAACCTTTATGATGCACACAAGTGATTTTTAAAAGATTTTTTTTCTGTGTGTGAAAGGTTGCAGGGGTTGTACTTATGAAACCCCGTCCACGTATTTTCAAAGCCACCATTGCATTCAATGAAGAATTGAATCTGAATATTTCGCCCTTCTCTTTGAAACATTCACTTAAACAGTGGCACTCACAGATACTTATAAACATACATATGCCAGAAATGCAGTTTACATTAGTCTTTGATCTGATGATCTGATATAGTCCTACGTCACCCTTTCGTACAACCCTTAGGGCTGTATACCTTACTGTTTTTCTATGGTGAATTGCGACCCTCCCCTCTTTAGGAGGGGAATTATGACCCCTCTCTCCTATAAGAGGGAGCCCAGCTAGCATTTTCATATGTATAAAAAAGGTAAAAATCTGCATTACGTACAGATATACATGCTAAATAAATCGTATTTCATGCGCAACACTGGCATATCCGTACTATTTTGGAGGCGATATACGTGATTACGAATAATTTTGAGCGTTACGACTATATAAGTATTTATATACGATAATATCCGATTAAGCGCGATTCGCTCCGTACTACTCTACGATTTTGTACTGAAAATCGTATGTATGTCAGTCATTATCATTATATACGACGGAAAATCAACTTGATCCCACTTTATCCAGCTTTAGTTACGATTTCGAGTTTGCTAGGAGATATTTACGATAGTTTTCGTACATTGATACATTGGTGCTAGCTGGGAGGCTCCCATACAAATGAAATACAAGTTTCCTCATAACTCCAGAACTAATCAAGCAAATGGAACCAAATTTTGCATGTGGGTGTTTTTATAGACAATTTTTTATTCTATTGTGTATTGAGACCTCTTTTGGAGGGAAATTATATCCGCTCAATAGTGGGGGGACTCCTATACAAATGAAATACAAAGATCCTCCTAACTAGAGCACTAATCAAGCAAATGGAACCAAATTTGGCATGTGGGGGGTTTTGGAGGCAGGAATTTTTTTTATGATGGTTTGTGACTCCTCGCCCTGTGGTAGGGGGATAAGGACTCTCGTACAAATAAAACAGAATTTTTTGCGTAACTCAAAAACGAATCGAATTCGAGAAATTTTAGACTCTTTCATGAAATATTAGTCAATAACAAGAACACCAAAAACTATCAATAGTAACATTAGATGATTCAGGGTAAGACGGCCACAGGCCGCGAGTGTTACCTGCCTGCGACCTGCCGTCGGAAGCGCCGACCACAGCGGGGGGGCAGATCCCCGTAGAGATCATCTCTATCTAGGTTTATTTATTTTCCTAGATCTACTGACCTCTATTACTTTCCTTCAGTAGGCTCACCCCTGCGAAAAGGTACATTCTACCTTTCTACGAAAAGATTTTCCGTGAAATGGTACATCCCGTGTAAGGTTTTTTTGCGAAATGGTATTCTGCGAAACTGTATATTTCGCGTTATGGTCAACCGAGAATTGGTGTTCCGCAAAATGGTATTCGGCGAAATGGTTTGTAATGATGGCGAATGTTTAAATGCTATCCGCTTTATTTTATCAGGCTATACAATGGGGTGAGTTGTTTTCTACTTTACTGTGAGGAAAATTTGTATATTAAAATACCCATGAACCCCCTGTCGTGGCCCAACCACGACGACACTGCCTTATATCTTGCAACAGAAAACTAATTGTTTCATTTAAAGCCATTGCACATCTAATTTGATGAATGTTTCTTAAGGCATTTTTCTCAGCTTTCCGATGGTGGTCTCAAAATTAAAATCGGTTGAGGAGATCATGGCGAAAACGGCGATTTATTGATAAAATCCAATATGGTGACCAAATCCAAGACGGCCTGCCAAAAAAATACCTGTTCTTGTTCTTTACAGTACCGGGCCATTTGTTAGTTGTTTCAAAAGAAATTTGATATATCACATGATATGGATCTTCAGGTTTGCTGAAAATTTAACTTCTTTTGAAACTGTTAGCCCCTTGGCAAACTGGGGGTCCACTATTTCGAGATATTATAAAATTTAATTCTTATTTTTTAACAATTTTCAACCAATTAAGTGCAAAAGTTCCAATATTTGAAGACCTCGTGTCAGTAGTAGCCCCGTTTCAACGAGAACTACTCATTATTGATCTTAAGAAACTGATTCGATGTACCGGTATAGAAACGAAAAATACGATTTTCAGCGAGAGTAAACAACTCCAAGGATTCGCAAATGATTTCGACGTGTAAACCAGTAACATACTTGGGATGAAAATAACTAACTGGGAAGCTCACGACTAAGATATTGAAGCTTAAATTTTCTCAACGTTTCCGAAGTATTCACTCTCCTCTTATATTATTATTATTTTTTTAATTTCAGGATGAAGTACACTAAAACCACATCTCCAGATTGTTTTAACTGTTAATACAAATTCAATCTCACCCTATGTTCAAACAAAATCGGCCATATTCTGCTTATTTCACCAAAGAACATTATCAGAACTCTTGCCGTGCAACCACGAACTGACCAAATCGCTATAATCTAATCGGATAAACATTGCCAGACTGCTTCATAATGTACTATCACCACCTTTGTTCGCAGACACGCAAGCAAAGCATCGCGCGTGCAACCGTACAGCATGACAAACCCGCTGTCCGTTTGCAATATAATTTTTCTGTGGAGGGATGCAAAATACTGCTTGCTGAACCCAAATGAATTAAATATAGATATTCCATTCAACACGTCCGTCTCTGATACACGGTTTATTGGACAGTCAAACTCGAACGCTCGATTCGCTGTTGTCGGTTCTGCCTTTTTTCGTTCTTTTTTTTCTACCAACAGAACAGCTCACACTGCACTGCGGTCTGTCTATCTCATATACAATGAGTAGCATTAAATTCCCTTTAGCTGTGCCCTGTTTTGTCTGTCACTAATCATACGAATTAAGGTAAAAGGCACGCATTAGATTTTTTTTATTTCCGGTACCCAGCCGTGTAGGTGCGTTATGGTCAGGGGGAAGCAGCATGCATAACCAATTGAGGCTCGAACGAAAAGGGTCAGACCAGTTGGGGACGTTTATTGGTAAACGAAGGTGACTCGCTGGCTGTTTAGAATTTTGTTCCAAATTTTTTAAATCAATAAATAACCACTGTGCGGTTTAGAAAAGTTTTTTGGACTTATTTTGGTCGTTTCAACTATTTCTATTTCCTTAAAAGATTATTTTCGAAAGAAAATTGAAATTAATATGCTATTAGGCATTAACACAAATTGTGTTCTCGAAGAAAGATTTAGTTATTAATTATCATATCTGGCTATTGATAAAATATGACACGTGAAGACAAATTTCTTAATTTTTATATTTAATATCAATCTGTGCTGCGAGTCTGCATACTAATTCGAAATGCTACTGGTTTTCCTGGTTTGATTTGTCAATTTATTTCCCTTCCCGTATGGCTCCCATTGATATTTATGCTAGTTTTGTCTCAGAAATATTCTCATCACGACCTAACGTTAGCTTTTCAATTTATTCCGATGTAATAAATTGCAAACATCGCCACTAAACAACGATAATAAGTTATTTTACGGATCGTTTTGTTCCTCCCCTTAATTCTCAGGGTAACCGAATAACAAAAACATCGGGACAAAACTCATCTGCTGTCGATACCAAATCGATACTAATCTGCATATATTACGTTCGCTCATGGACCAAAGCACGACGCAAACCGATACTGTGCAGGAATAATCATAATAATGGCGAAACATTTGTCAACCGCTATCGCTGCGAAGAGCAGCCAGCGGTATCGGGTGGCAGTCGGCTAATATGGTGATATACTCGCGAAAGGTTCGCGGGAAGGGAAAGACAGATAATAAAACAATAACGTTCATAACTCAAATAATTGAAACCATCGCAGCGACATTTCCATGAACCGGGAGTTAGTCAGGTAGGAAGATCGTGTCATCAGCAGTTTCGATTGTTGCTAGGTCAGTGGAAGAGGCGGAGCACACGTTGTCAGCAATATATCAATACTACCAATTGATGTATGCTATAGTCGACTCAGGTGGCTTCAGGCAGACTACTATTGAACCAAATATTAGGATTTGATATTTTAAGAATTTGTTACTGTTTTGTTATTTTACATGCTGTTTCGAAAAAATATTTGTACAGAAAAATTCTGTTGATCTTTTATCTCAACATGTCTAGAAAGCTGATTCACAGTAAAAAATTTCGAATAGCACAGGGTGCGTGACGAATTTGTGCAGTAAATTTCAAATTGCAATTTCTCATGCTCACGAAACAATATTCAGATATATCTGGCAGCACTGAATAGCTTATATTGTTGGGTGTCAGATGTAAACAAACAGTGTTGAGTAAACTGAAAGATATCTTGCACCAGATTGTAGTCAGGTTTCTATCGCCATGTCAACAAAGTTTCTGACCCATGTGATGGTTCTAGGCGTAGACTCCAGCGAGGGGGATGTAATGCCTCCGTATTTGTGTGATCAAGGACTAAAGGTAACAGACGATGTTTACCAGAAGATTCTGTAGGATGTTGTTGTCCCGTGGATGAAGGAGGTTACTGCTGGCCGTCATTTCATCTTCCAACAAGATGGAGCCCCTGCTCTTAATGACAACAAAACAGAAAAATGGCTTGCTGAAAATGTTCTGGAGTTTTGCGGGAAGGAAATTTGGTCCCCTAGCAGTCCCGATATCAATCTTTTGGATTATTTTGTATGGGGGAAGTCGAGCGGGATACTAATAGGACGCCTCACACCACGCGTAGGTCGCTCAAATGTAAGATCAACGAGGCGTGACGTCTATGGGTCGAAACGTGGTAAAACGTGCATGTGGCTAGTTTCTAAAAGCGTCTATCGGCAGTCATTGAAAAGGAAGGCGATTTTTTTGTATAAAATAATTTACAATTCTCATCTGTTACGAAAGAAGATGAACCACAAAATATTCCTCGAATATATAATTAACTGGTGTTAATTTTCTAAATCATGTCATTTGCTACAATCTTGTCTTGTCAACTCCTACCCCTACCTCCACACGGTACCAGCCGAAATACGAGCAACCTTAGCGGAGATCGGGTAACCAACCCCGGTGGAAACTAAGGTCGTATACTAACAGGGAAGGAGACACAGTGTTGTCTCGACACAGTAAGATGGTAACCCCATCCCGAGACTCGGTAGCGTAAGCCCTATTACGGCTACCTACCTAAACCCAAAAAAACTAACAAGAGTCAAGAAAATTCTACCCGAAACATTCGGCATGGACAAAGGCGACTAAATAAGGACATGGAATGAAAACTTGGTACCTGGAGTTGCGCTAAATTTCATTGGTGACGACAACGTGCTGCTCGATCAATTAGAACCCCGAAATATTGGCATCGTGGCACTGCAGGAGATCTATCGCAAAGGCAAAAGGTGTGCGAGATCCGTGGCGACAGAGCCCAATTTTTCCAGAGCGGTGAAGCGATCAACGAGCTGGGAACGGGCTTTGTAGTGTTGGGCAAAATGCAGGTTCGCGTAATGGACTGGAAAGCGATCAACGAGAAGATGTGCGTGTTGAAAAAAGACCGTTTCTTCAACTACACCATTATAAACGTGCATTGTCCACACAAAGGTAGACCCGACGACGAGAAGGAAGGGTTCTATGCGCAGCTGGAGGCAACGTACGACAGCTGGTCACCACGAGACATTAAGATCGTCATCGAGGATATGAAAGCCCAAATCGGTAGGAAAGCAATGTATAGACCGGTGATCGTGCCCCATAGCCTGCACACCGACACAAACGATAACGGCCAGCGATGCATCAACTTTGCGGCTTCACGGGGTTTGGTGATCAAAAGCACCTTCTTTCCCCACAAAGCTATCCACAAGGCCACCTAGAGATCACCTGACCGACAAACCTCGAACCAAATCGACCATATTCTCATCGAGGGCCGGTTTTCCTCGAACATCACCAACGTACACTCCCTACGGAGTACGGATATTGACTCGAACCACTACCTAGTAGCAGTACATGTGCGCTCAAAACTATCGACGGTTTATACTTCGCGACAAAGTCGCCCTCCTCAGCTAAACATTCGGCAACTAGACAACCCGCGAACTACCGAAAACTACGCGCGCGTACTGGATGAAGCTCTGCCTTCCTCTATTGAGCTAGATGCTTCGACCCTCAAAAACGGATGGAGTAGGATACGCTCGGTCGTCAACCAGGCCGCAATCACGGTGCTAGGCAGGGATGGTTCGATCACTTTGACTGAATTTTGATTCATTTGACAGTACCGTCTTAAAGGGACAAAATATGACAAAGTTACACATGGGACATTTGTAGAACAGGTTATTATCTATAATTTTGCTGAATGAAGTTATGCTGTATCTTTTGTAGTTACAGCGCTACAATGCTAGTATCTTATTAGTGACTAAATGAACGTTCATTTAGTCACTGATGAGTTACTAGCGTTGTGGCACCGTAACTACAAAAGATACAGCAAAACTTTGTTCAAAAAATTGTAGATTAGAACTAGTTCTACAAATGTTTCATATGTAACATTGTCATATTTGGCTCGGCTGAGACGCTACGGTCAAATGAATCAAAACTGATTCAAAGTGATCGAACCATCCCTGGTGCTAGGTGTGGAAACCTCGAGTGCACGAAATGATTGGTTTGACGGGGAATGCCAAGAAGCGATAGAGAGGAAAAAAGAGCTTGGGAAAACTATTTGAGCATATCCACGAGAGAGAATTTGGCCAAGTATCGACAAGCGAGGAATGAGTTGACCACGATTCTGAGGAGGAAAAAGCGTCAGATAGAAGAAAGAGATCGTGAGGAGCTAGAATAACTATTCCGGGCTAATGACACCCGCAAGTTTTACGAGAAGGTGAACCAAACTCGCAAGGCCCACACACCAAAACCTGACATCTGTAGGGACGAGGGTGGGGATCTAACTACAAACGAGCGCGTGATGCTCGTCAGGTGGAAGCAGTTCTTCGATGAGCACCTCAACAACGATATAGTAGCAGGAAACGCAATGGAAGTTAACCTCGGAGTATCTACAAACGACAACAGCGTACCGGCTCCCGATCTCAAAGAAATCCGGCGAGAAATCGGTCTGCTGAAGAATAATAGAGCCGCCGGAAACGACCAACTCCCGGCAGAACTCTACAAAAATGGCCAAGAACCGCAAGCAACGGCACTTCACTTCTGATTTGGGAAGGGTTTGGGAAGAAGAGAAACTACCGGAGGAGTGGATGGAAGGCGTAGTATGTCCCATCTACAAAAAGGGCGACCGCCTGGTCTGCTGTAACTACCGCGGCATTACGCTGGTCAACGCCGTCTACAAGGTGCACTCTCAGATTTTATTGCGTCATCTATCCCCAATAGCAAGAGAATCCGTAGGGCTGTTCTGTATGTTATTCAATATCGCTATTGAAGGTGTGATCCGGTGTGAGGTGTGAGCGGGCATCGAAACGAGAGGAACGATCTTCAGCTAGAGTAGCCAACTCCTGATCTTGGCAGACGACCTTGACATCATTACTAGAAACCATGGGACGGCGGAGGCAATCTACGCCAGACTAAAAACGAAGACTAGGAGGATAGGGTTACAAATTAATGCGTCGAAAACCAAATATATGGTAGGAAGAGGCTCCCGGGAAAGTAACGTTTGCCTCCCACGGACAGTGACTATTGACGGCGATGAATTGGAAGTGGTTGATGAGTTCGTATATTTGGGATCTCTGGTCACCGCCGACAATAATACGAGTAAGCAAATCCTACGACGCATTCTAGCTGGAAATCGAGCCTACTTTTCCCTCCGCCGAAGACGTCTCGATCTAGGAGCATATGCCGCCACACAAAGCCGACGATGGACAAAACGTTAATAAGACCGGTAGTCCTCTACGGACTTGAGACAGTAACTTTGCTTACGGAAGACAAACGTGCACTTGCCGTATTTGAACGAAAGGTGTTGCGGACTATTTTTGGCGGAGTACAAACGGAAAGCGGAGAGTGACGGAGACGTATGAATCACGAGCTACAGGCACTGCTTGGAGAGATTCCCATCGTACACCTGGCGAAAGTTGGAAGACTACGGTGAGCCGGCCACGCTGCAAGGATGCCGGACGACGGTGTAGTGCAATCCGTTCTCTTTAAGAACCCCACCGGCATCGGCACCAGGAATAGAGGGGCTCAACGTGCTAGATGGCTCGAACAGGTTGAAGCCGATTTGCGTGTGTCGAGACGCGCAACGAATAGGCGACGAGTAGCCCAGGACCGAGTACAATGGAGACGAATTCTTGATACGGCAAGAGCAACCCCGGCTGTCGGCTGAATATGTAAGTAAGTCATTTACTACAAAAATTCGTCACGCACCCTGTGAGTTGTATGACAATAGTAAATTTTGCTTTCAACACAATTCTACTTCATCCATCAGTCAAAAGCTACTCAGAAGTAATTTCATACGAGTTCACCAGATTTTATATCCTGTTCGTAAGGGGTTCACGTCCTAAGGCATACGAACGATAAGCACACAGATATTATGCATATGGGCGTTAGGCATGATGGACGATAGGCATAACTTTTCAATTGCGACTTGATTTTCGCAATTTTTCGAAAAATCTTTACTGTAAAATACCTATTTAATAACGAACTGTAAGTTTTCGACTTTAGTATCACAACTTTTGTACTTTGCAGATTAAGTGAATAATTCTAGACAGAGCGATTCCAGCACAACCAGCAAAACGGTTTTACTCGACTATGTTTGATTGGAATGAAGTTTTCCCGATGTGTTGGATACCACGCAAGAACTCATTTTCCACAAAACTTGGTTTTTTTCGTCAACAGTAACTTTTCAAAAGGGCGTATTTAGGGGTCAGTCCCAGCATAGTGGTTAGCATTCACGCCTCTCACGCCGAGGACCCGGGTTCAAATCCTAACCCCGCAGAAGTCACGAATGACCCAAAACTGGTTAAAGTGACTATAATCTAAACAAAAAAGGGCGTATTTAGAAATGAGATTACTTTTTTTAAAAACATACTAACTTGAAAACAACTTGATCAAAATGGCGTCGAAGGAAAAATTGTAGGAAATGAATAGCGAATTTGTTTATTCAATCCGGGTTGGAACCGGATGAATTTTTTATGTTCATTACCTCCTATTTGACAGATAAAATTTATCTAGTTCCAACCCGGGTTGAATAAAAAAAATCGCTATAAGTGTATTTTCAGAAAAAAAAGAAGAAACTTTTTAAAGCCACGCTACGAATCATAAAATTTCAATTATCGCAAAACGATCCCCTCCGGATTTGCCTAATTTTTCTTTTAAGATAGCTTATATTATGCTCTAAAATTGGGTGAAGAGCTATCGATGGACACCCTTTTGGAATTTTCGGACTTAATGGGCGACAGGCATTATGGACTTTAGGCATAATTTCCATAACTTAGCAGTCCCATGAACAAGCACTTGAACTAATCCTTCACAAAACAATGAGAACAAGGGTTGCCCACTTAGCATAAAACCATTTGGCATCATTCTGTTAGGCATAACTCTGTTTATCATAAACACATTGGCATAATGATAAGAAACCATTTGGCATATAGTCATTAGATATAACGACTATATTTCCATAAAAATAATTTTATGACATTTCATAGAAGTTCCAGGGCAAGATAGACGCGGCGAAGCTAATAAGATGATTAATCTCTTACTCGGAGGCGAACTAAATTCTCGATACCATGATTTTGCAACAAATTTTTCTTCATAAATTTTGATACGCTTTATGAAGCAAACTTCGTGCACAATCTTATAATTTGCTAATTTAAATAGAAAGAAATGTAAACGGTTTTTTGCCAAATATTTTCAACCTACTGTTCGATGGTAGCAGCACACTTTTGGCACTTTTAATCGAAGAAACTTATTTACGACTGAATTTGGTTCTAAATACGTTGCCCCAACAGTTTTATAACAACTGTGCTTGTAGGGTAATGAATCTCTTTACGACTTATTTAGCAATAGTTTGGATCGCCTGACCGCAGAGCAGTTAATTTTATTCATGTTTCAATTTTATGTCGAAAAGTAAGAATCAAAATTTCAAAAAAGCTAACCTTTTGTGAAATATTCCGAAGACGTTCACCATACAGAATATTAAACACAACAAAAATTTCATTGCATTCATGGCAATAAAACCAATGGCGTAGCCCTAGTAAATGTGACAAAGAAAGATCATTTCTCTTTCGCAGTGGTCGAGCTAATGCCGGCAACAGAAACGACACACACTGCCTGGCCCGGTTCATGGAACACAATTATCGTCGAATAGGAAATAAAATGAGTATGTTCCACTGTCACCGGGTTCACCGCTTCCAGGAAAAACGCACCTTGTTCTCCGCAGCCAGCGCCAAACTCGTGCAGTGTAATTATTACTTCAATCAGCTCGATGAAATTCGGAAATTATTACCCAGACGCACGCAAACTTGTGGAAAAGAGAAAAACAAATCGAATGTGTAGAAAAACGGCACCCACGGACCCGCGCCTCCCCACACTCCACACACCGTGTCGTCACAGACTGGCCAGCCGAAACGTGTGTGTGTTGTTTAATCATTACGATTCCGATGAGCCAACTCTGCATGCGTGCAGAACGGACTACGTTCTGTCGTACGGAATGGTCCTAGCTCTCCTAGGTGAGGGTGGGCCAATGCAATAAAGCTGTCTGTCCGCCCTTGCTGCCTGCTAGGTCATTAAATTGTTTGTTCTTTTGGTATGCTGGCTACACACATCATATGTTCGCATGCCGCCGTCTGCCGCTGGCAAAAGTGGGCCGGCAAAACGATCTAGCCCGGCAAGTAGGTGTGATGATAATTAGATGAATTAAATTTGAAACAGCCGTCAGCAGGGTGAGGAAAATAGTTTCCATAAAAAAATATTTCTTCATTTAAATGTCCTCGCTGTAATGCTTTAAAAACCCCGGTCTCTTCTAAGAAAAGATATATTGATTGTAGTCAACAAAACAATCTCTATTGATATTGACAGTTATAAACATCTTTGTTGGTTGTAACAATAGCCTTCCACTATCATATCGAAATGCACGTGTTCATTGCGTATAGTTTAGGTTACTGCAAGACGTGTCCAGGAATGTAGCCCAACAAAACGGTTCCAATTTAAGGAAGTAAGTTCGAGATCACGTTTTGTTGCCATTTTATAAGTAAGCGTTGCGTTCGCCCTCTCCTTAGTCGGATCTATAAGCCTAGGGGGCGAGCTTCAAGGCGCGGCTAGCTCATAATCGGTAGCCATGAAGGTCGGGAGTTTTGCACTTAGTGTGCTTGTTGTTCTGATTCAAGCCCAATCCATATTGAGCCAAAGTTGTGTAAGTGGTCCACCAGATTATCTGTGTCCAGGAATACCGACATCGCTGGAAGTGTATCTGCAGCACGAATCCTACTGCAATCGTTTCTATAGGTGTATCGAGGGCAAGGCAGTTGAAGGCCGCTGTCCGTCAGGATTATATTTTAATCCGAGTGAGAATCTCTGCTGTCCAGATGATGATTTGTGCTACCGATCGACCCCTTGTACCCAATCGGTTCCAGGATGTGAACGCTGTGTGAAGGAGTTTGTCAAAGGTGGAGTAACGAAGCAGGACTTTTATGTGTGTAATTGCGATGGAACTGGAGTACCTCAACGTTGTGCATGGGGGATCGACTCCGTTACTAAAGAAAATCTGACACTCAGTTTTATCAATGGACGCTGCGAGAACCCTGATGCCACACTTTCAGCCGCTAAAGGCTATACTGGAGATGACGGAGACGTAGATAGTGCTGCTTTGGCTGAATTACTGAAAAAGGTGCAGGACTTACTTAATAATGCCCTTGGGTCAGGTGGCGGTGGTGGTGATGGAGCCGGAGATGGCGGTGATGGAGCCGGAGGTGGCGGCGATGGAGCCGGAGGTGGCGGCGATGGTGGTGGGTTATTGGATCCCGTGCTGGACGCGGTAACCGGAGGTGGAAAAGGTGGTGGTCAAGGTGGAGGACAGGGCGGTGGCGGTGATCAAGGAATATTGGATCCCGTGGTCGACGGAGTGTTGGGAAGTGGCGGTGACGGTGGAAATGGTGGCGGCGGCGGCACTGGAGGCGGTAGTGGCTGCGGCGGTGGTGGAAATGGCGGCACTACCAAAGATGAAGGTTTATTAGATCCCGTAGTAGACGGATTATTGGGAAGCGGCAGTGATGGCGGTGGTGGGTCGTCAAGCGGAGGTAGTGCTGGCTGCGGAACTACTACAACTGCTGCCCCCGCTGGCTGCGAAACTACTGAAGCTCCTACTGAAGCTGCTACTACCGAAGCCGCCACAGAATGCCCGACAACTGCGGTTACTACCACCACTGCAACGACGTGTCCAGCGTAGTAGTCCGTTTCATCATCATCATCATCGTTACCTACACCACCATAAAAGATGCCATGCATTAATAAATGTAACAGGTATGTACCCAATATAAAAAGAACAGACAATTTCGAGTTTCTTGTGCCTTTTGTCTTCCTACCGTTCATATGATGTATTGTCTCTCTTGTCACATTTGTCTGTCTTGTTTGTCTTATCTGCCTTGTCTGTGTCTTATCGGTCTTTGTCTGTATTGTCAGTCTTTGTCTGTCTTGTCTGTCTTGTATGTCTTGTCTGTCTTGTCTGTCTTGTCTGTCTTGTCTGTCTTGTCTGTCTTGTCTGTCTTGTCTGTCTTGTCTGTCTTGTCTGTCTTGTCTGTCTTGTCTGTCTTGTCTGTCTTGTCTGTCTTGTCTGTCTTGTCTGTCTTGTCTGTCTTGTCTGTCTTGTCTGTCTTGTCTGTCTTGTCTGTCTTGTCTGTCTTGTTTGTCTTGTCTGTCTTATCTGCCTTGTCTGTGTCTTATCGGTCTTTGTCTGTCTAGTCAGTCTTGTCTGTCTTGAGTGTCTTGACTGTCTTGACTGTCTTGTCTGTCTTGTCTGTCTTGTCTGTCTTGTCTGTCTTGTCTGTCTTGTCTGTCTTGTCTGTCTTGTCTGTCTTGTCTGTCTTGTCTGTCTTGTCTGTCTTGTCTGTCTTGTCTGTCTTGTCTGTCTTGTCTGTCCTGTCTGTCTTGTCTGTCTTGTCTGTCTTGTCTGTCTTGTCTGTCTTGTCTGTCTTGTCTGTCTTGTCTGTCTTGTCTGTCTTGTCTGTCTTGTCTGTCTTGTCTGTCTTGTCTGTCTTGTCTGTCTTGTCTGTCTTGTCTGTCTTGTCTGTCTTGTCTGTCTTGTCTGTCTTGTCTGTCTTGTCTGTCTTGTCTGTCTTGTCTGTCTTGTCTGTCTTGTCTGTCTTGTCTGTCTTGTCTGTCTTGTCTGTCTTGTCTGTCTTGTCTGTCTTGTCTGTCTTGTCTGTCTTGTCTGTCTTGTCTGTCTTGTCTGTCTTGTCTGTCTTGTCTGTCTTGTCTGTCTTGTCTGTCTTGTCTGTCTTGTCTGTCTTGTCTGTCTTGTCTGTCTTGTCTGTCTTGTCTGTCTTGTCTGTCTTGTCTGTCTTGTCTGTCTTGTCTGTCTTGTCTGTCTTGTCTGTCTTGTCTGTCTTGTCTGTCTTGTCTGTCTTGTCTGTCTTGTCTGTCTTGTCTGTCTTGTCTGTCTTGTCTGTCTTGTCTGTCTTGTCTGTCTTGTCTGTCTTGTCTGTCTTGTCTGTCTTGTCTGTCTTGTCTGTCTTGTCTGTTTTGTCTGTCTTGTCTGTCTTGTCTGTCTTGTCTGTCTTGTCTATCTTGTCTGTCTTGTCTGTCTTGTCTGTCTTGTCTGTCTTGTCTGTCTTGTCTGGCTTGTCTGTCTTGTCTGTTTCATCTGTTTTGTTCTGTTCATTCTAGTTAGTCTTGTCTGTCTTGTATGTCTTGTCTGTATTGTCTGCCTTGTCTGTCTTGTTTGTCTGTATGGTCTGTTTCATTTGTCTCGTCTCGTCGGTTCTAGATAGTCTTGTCTGTCTTGTCGGTTTAGTTGTCTTGTCTAATTCATCTGTTTAAAGTGTTACCTTTAGTAAAAATGTGATATTTTTCGTTCTGATTCATTACAGAAGCCCCAGATGTCAAATAGTATCATAAGGCTACGATACTACAAGGAATATTTTTATTCCTAATTCATTAAACTTAAAATAAAAAACAAATGTTTAAAACTGATCTCCGCTATCTGTTTTCATATGTAAAAAGAAATATCGACAGATTGTTCTTCATTGCTAATGCAAAATGCGTTACTGTTTTTGTTTCCATTCAGTTTTAATTAAAAAAATTTTATGTCAGCCTTCCAATAACATCATTTTTATCAACATCATACATTTTTGTATGTTTGCGTTTCAAAAGAACGTGTTTGCCCGTTAACAACACTTCCGTCCGGAAAACGTGAGCAAAGTGTTGTTTCAGTTCCTCATAAGCCGTACAAACCTTACCGTTAGAAACGGAAATGCTGTCCAATTTTGGTAGGAAAACAATTTGGGGCAAATGAATAACTAAAATAATTCTGATAATAAATTAAATGAGGCATACATTACATTACATCATATATTATCCTATCGCAACCCGGGAAGCCGAGCGATTTGCAATTCCATGTCCCGACTTTCCAAACGTAGTCCTTATTCCGTCGCGTAGGTCGACGCCGATTGTTCCGATCCCTATTATTATTAAATGAGAGTCAACGAAAAAGTAAGCATAGAATAGATTGTAGCACCGTAAACTCAATCTTATCTGATGTATTCATACCAAAACTGTCAAAATTATGGACACGATATGAGTCTCGGTGAAATGAGAAGATGATTCTAGTACAAAAATAACAAACATTTGCTATTTTTCAACTATAATTATAATTCTTGAATGAATTTTCAAAATTTGAGTTTGACTGTTACAACGTTCATCAACAATTATTCTTGTGGATCTTTTTTCTCAAATATAAATTTTTTTTTTGCAAGATAGTAAACATAACAGTTGTTGGCATATAGATTTAATAATATTCGGAAAAAACCTCAGCGTTTCGTTATCCACTTTGCATTTTCCTTTCTTCAGCCAGATTGTATTTAGTTTATGAACAATATAATTAATAACAAAATTAACAAACGCCTGATGTATCAATTCTATCAAATAACAGCATATGAGTTATCACAGGGAAATCTGATTCTCTTGGGAAGTGCTGTATAGCCCCGAACGATGCGTTACCTTGAATTCCAATGCAGGCAAATTGGTGACAAGAGTGAAAATACGCCGGGAGTCAGTTCTATTCCGGCGCACCGGTAAGTTGAGCTGTTCTAATCCTAATCCGTTTATGCTAATGGATACAACACAAGACGCGAGATGAGCGCGCGAGCACTTATAATGCAGAAGATCTGCGATCTGAATCGGATGCTGCGAGCTTCAAGTCAAACACAAAAGGCGTCCTGCTGCTGCTACTGCATGTGAGCGGATAGACGCCACCTCACCGGGCGGTGCGCGGTGCTACGTACGGTGATGATTTTGCATTAAAAGGGAAATTTTCATTTTCCTTCTTTCGTTGTCACATTGCTTGCCACCCGGTCGAAATGAACCCAGCGAATCCTGCATGCTTGCAGCATCAACCAGCCAGCCGGGCGATAAAAGAAGATGAGGATTTTCCGCGCTAAATCTCTTCGGTGGAGCTGGAGATGCACTGACTGAGCTGACGAACTGAATTGGCACGGCTTGGCTGCCGGCAAGGATCGCTAAGCATTGCGATAAGATTGATTGTCTTGACGAAAATGAAGTTTTATGACACGTCACGCATGGGAATTGGCTCGAGCGTAGGCACTTGGGAAAATTTCAACCGGAGCTTCGGGAGAGACTTTTGATGATAGCAGAAAATGTTTATGAATATTTTTGTGAAAAATTCATATGCGATTTTTGCAACTCGGCTCCGTGTGAGCGTATTTTTTATGTCGTGTCAGCATATACATGGAGGTAGTAGTGTTGTTATAGATAAAATTTGGTTACACAGAATCGAGTTTGATCAAAGGCATATTTTATGACATCGATGCATCCTGTGATATTCGTGATAATGAACCTACCAATGATTAGTATAGCTTCACGGTTGCTTTAGGCTTGGATTTATTCCGTAACTAGTTTGAGTTTACTTTTTTATTTGTAAATCTCCACTCATTAGTTGCCAACGGATTTGTTGTTTCGATTATGAAAACGACATTTGATTACGATTGTAAATGCGAACTGAAGAAACAACGACTAATGGAAAATATTTACATTTTTTTTTCCTGCCAACAGTTTCGACCGTTTGTTTCGAATATTATCCCGAACGCAACAGTACAGAGAGCCAAAGAGCCAACAGCAAATCACATTAAACCGAAATTAATTTAACGATAATTTCATTTCATTGCATGTTCTCCTTGTTTTCCTATTTTGTTCATTGCTTGGCACATTTTATTTCAGTTCTTCGCTACACTGCACAACACAGCAGATGCCAGCCGGTCGTTTAACAGCGCCAGTTATCAACGGGTGACCAGCGGCGATCAAGGCCGCTCGCTTTGAGAAGGAAAAAAAAATATATGTGAGAGCACCGCTGAAATCCACCGTTGAAATATTAATCAAGAAGCGATAAATGACCGTTGTTCGCCAAACCAATGGGGACACATTTACGTGCAGCAAATCGAAACTGATTAAGACAACAAAGAAATATTAATGGATATTAAATAAATGACAGGATCGTATTTGGCTGTTTATTCTTGCTGGGTTATGTTACAATCAGTATTGAAATTGTATTAAATCCAGCACTTAAAACAGACCCTTTGTCCGCAAGAGAAATCAGATAAATTTTCGCTCATTGATGTTTTTAAACTAGGAATACATTGTTCCATCCATTCTAAACCTCCACCTCCACTAATTTGATTACTACCCAACGAATTGTTCTGACCCATAACGAAGAGCGATCATCGATTGGCGGCTTCGGTTGATTACTCTAATTTCACGAGCAGTTGCCCAATTACTGGTTTTAATGATACGCTTCGCATTGAGCTTCCGCCCAATCGAGACGAGATGCCAGCAAGGTAGCAAGGTCTAGTGAAGGGACCGATTCATTTCGATTAGTTCGAGTACTCACGATTCTTACAATTTCCGCTCGTCGTCGTCGTTGTTAGCGATAGGCAACTGGCTACACTTCTAGCATTTCGATGTGACCTGCCCGGATATTCTGTGGCGCTCCCATTTCCATAGTGCTGAATAATAGCTTCTGGCGATTTTGTAACGATTCCTTGTAACTGAGGCAATAAAATTGTACTATCACCTATTCTGTACTATCCATTTTCTGCCGTAAACTTCAATTGTTTTAATGAGCCAAGGTGCACAAACTCGTTAAGTACCTCAAGCTCGAACTTGTCATAACATTATTGTTTGCACAGATCATGTGGCGTTTATTTTTGGTCCCATTGTCGAGCCCGATGCACGTTCGGTAAAGTTGAAGTAATTCGTATTACTTTTCATTTTCTTGTTTTGAACTTGAATGTAATCGAAATTGAATACAAATGCAACCTCATGCCTAATGTCGAAGTCTATACTGATCTCAGAGTCTATACTTATGCCTATCACAGAGAAGCAATGTGGGACTTATACTGTTCACAAGGTTTTCCAATTATGTAGGATCTTCTCTTGATAGTAAATGTGAACTTGGTCACGCTGAAACTATATTTCATTATACCATTGGCCATTTTCTCCACCTAAACCTTTCTCGAAATCAAAGTTACAACACCAAGGCATGCATTTCCATTGGATATTATATATAACTAGCTGACCCGACAAACTTCGTATTGCCACAAATTAACCTGTGTTGTACATAAATCATGAATCTCGGATGATCTTTGTCACTATCTCGAGTTTTGCAAGCCCCCCAGTGGGCGGCGCTTCCGACGGCGGGTCACCGGCAACACTCGCGGCCGGCTCGTCCTGAATGATCTAGTGTTACTATAGATAGTTTTTGTGGTCTTGTTATTGATTAATGTTTTATGGAAGAGTCTCGAATTTCTCGAGTTGGATTAGTTTTTGAGTTTCGCAAAAATTTCTGTTTTATTTGTATGAGAGTCCATACCCCCCTACCACAGGGGTGAGAGGTCTCTAACTATCATAAAATAAATTCAAGACTCAAAAATCTCCTACATGCTAAATTTGGTTCCATTTGCTTGATTAGTACTCAAATTATAAGGAAATTTGTATTTCATTTGTATGGGAGCCCACCCTCTTAAAAGGGAAAGGGGTCGTAATACACCACAGAAAAAAAATTCCGCCATCTAAAACTCTCACATGCCAAATATGGTTCCATTTGCTTGATTAGTTCTCGAATTATGAGGAAATTTGTATTTCATTTGTGTAGAAGCCCCCCCTCTTGAAGTGTGGAAGGATCCTAATTCACCGTAGAAAATATTTTTGCCTCCAAAAACCTCCACATGCCGAATTTGGTTCTATTTG
Organism: Sabethes cyaneus; assembly: GCF_943734655.1. Taxonomy (NCBI): domain Eukaryota; kingdom Metazoa; phylum Arthropoda; class Insecta; order Diptera; family Culicidae; genus Sabethes; species Sabethes cyaneus. Next base: position 69,949,270 of record NC_071354.1, on the reverse strand, counting down.
CTTGATTAGTTCTCGAGTTATGGGGAAATTTGTATTTCATTTGTATTGGAGCCCCCCCTCCTAATGTGGGAAGAGGTCCTAATTCATCACAGAAAAAATTCTTGCCTCCAAAAACACCTACACGCCAAATTTGGTTCCATTTGCTGGATTAGTTCTCGAGTTATGAGGAAATTTGTATTTCGTTTGTATAGGACCCTCCCTCCTAAAGTGGGGAGGGGTCCCAATTCATCATTGAAAAAAAAATTGTCTCCAAAAACACACATATGCCAAATTTGGTTCAATTCGCTTGATTAGTTCTCGAGTTATGAGGAAATTTGTATTTCATTTGTACAGGAGCCCCTCCTCTTAAAGTGGGGAGGGGTCCTAATTCACCATAGAAAATTTTCTTGCTCTCGAAAACCTTCACATGCCAAATTTGGTTGCATTTGCTTGATTAGTTCTCGAGTTATGAGGAAATTTGTATGGAAGCCCCCCCTCTTAAAGGGGAGAGGAGTTATAATTCCTCTTATAAAGAGGGGAGGGGTCTCAATTCACCATAGAATAAATTCTTGTCACCAAAAAAAACACCCACATGCCAAATGTTGTTCTATTTGCTTGATTAGTTCTCGAGTTAGGAGGAAATTTGTATTTCATTTGTACAGGAGCCCCCCCTCTTAGAGTGGGGAGGGGTCCTAATTCACCTTAGAAAATTTTCCTGCCCTCGAAAACCTTCACATGCCAAATTTGGTTCCATTTGCTTGATTAGTTCTCGAGTTATGAGGAAATTTGTATGGAAGCCCCCCCTCTTAAAGGGGAGAGGAGTTACAATTCCCCTTATAAAGAGGGAGGGGTCTCAATTTACCATAGAATAAATTCTTGTCACCGAAAACACCCACATGCCAAATTTGGTTCTATTTGCTTGATTAGTTCTCGAGTTATGAGGAAATTTGTATTTCATTTGTATAGGAGCCCCCCCTCCTAAAGTGGGGAGAGGTTCTTATTCATCATAGAAAAAATTCTTGCCTCCAAAAACACCTACATACCAAATTTGGTTCCATTTGCTGGATTAGCTCTCGAGTTATGAGGAAATTTGTATTTCGTTTGTATAGGACCCCCCCCTCCACTTAAAGTAGGGAGGGGTCCCAATTCATCATAAAAAAAAATTTTGTCTTCAAAAACACACACATGCCAAATTTGGTTCCATTTGCTTGATTAGTTCTAGAGTTATGAGGAAATTGGTATTTCATTTGTACAGGAGCCCCCCCTCTTAAAGTGAGGAGGGGTCCTAATTCAACATAGAAAATTTTCTTGCCCTCGAAAACTTTCACATGCCAAATTTGGTTCTATTTGCTTGATTAGTTCTCGAGTTATGAGGAAATTTGTATGAAAACCCCCCCTCTTAAAGGGGAGAGGAGTTATAATTCCCCTTGTAAAGAGGGGAGGGGTCTCAAATTACCCTAGAATAAATTCTTGTCACCGAAAACACCCACATGCCAAATTTGGTTCTATTTGCTTGATTAGTTCTCGAGTTATGCAGAAATTTGTGTTTCATTTGTATGGGAGCCCCCCCTCTTAGTGGGGGGAGGGGTCTCTAACCATCACTAAAACCTTTCCTGGCCCCAAAAACCTCTACATGCAAATTTTCACGCCGATTGGTTCAGTAGTTTTTGATTCTATAAGGAACACAGGACAGACAGACAGACAGACAGACAGACAGACAGACAGACAGACAGAAATCCTTCTTTATAGGTATAGATTGGCGTTCCAAACACTAAAACTGAACTTTAAATTTGAAAGCCATTTTCATTTTACGTTGTAAGTTAGACACACCTTTGTGATGATGAAAAATAGTTGCACAATTCGACAATATATTGAATATATAAGCCGTAAACAAGGCGACATTTCAGAGCACCTGCGGACAGTGGAACCTTTTAAAAATAACTAAACTTCCGATCTGTATATACTTTTTGACGGAGCTACCAAACATTTTAATTCAATTACAAAAAAATAGTTTGACAGAATTTAAAAATAGAACTAAAAACACAAAACAAAGACAACCCAAAACGAAGTCCATTAGCATTTGTAACTTATATGTTAGCAAAAAGTTCTCTCAGTTTCTGACGCCAAACAAACGTTAAAATCATTAGCAAAGTTATTTTAAATGGTAGAACAAACAGGTCATAATCGTATTTTCGAGCCATTAAAGAGAGCTTAATCATAAATTACGTCTCGCGAGGAATAGACCAAGTGCCAAGTGCCAAGTTAAGTACACATCCGAAGCTACACAGATGTATCCAACTACATCCCCAGTAAACAGTTTTGTTGAATAGTAGCTTATTTAACCGTTGTATATCTAATTACCGTGTAATACGCGCTTGATAAACTGTTATACAAAAAAAAATGTTTGTTGAGTTAAAAATAACACTTAATTGACACTTGGCACATGACACTTGGCACTTGGCACTTGGCGCTTGGCACTTGGCTCTTGGCACTTGGAACTTGGCACTTGGAACTTGGCACTTGGCACTTGGCACTTGGCACTTGGCACTTGGTACTTGGTACTTGACACTTGGCACTTGGCACTTGGCACTTGGCACTTGGCACTTGGCACTTGGCACTTGGCACTTGGCACTTGGCACTTGGCACTTGGCACTTGGTACTTGGCACTTGGCACTTGGTACTTGGCACTTGGCACTTGGTACTTGGTACTTGGCACTTGGCACTTGGCACTTGGCACTTGGCACTTGGCACTTGGCACTTGGCACTTGGCACTTGGCACTTGGCACTTGGCACTTGGCACTTGGCACTTGGCACTTGGCACTTGGCACTTGGCACTTGGTAGTTGGCACTTGGCACTTGGTACTTGGCACTTGGCACTTGGCACTTGGCACTTGGCACTTGGCACTTGGCACTTGGCACTTGGTACTTGGTACTTGGCACTTGGCACTTGGCACTTGGCACTTGGCACTTGGCACTTGGCACTTGGCACTTGGCACTTGGCACTTGGCACTTGGCACTTGGCACTGGGCACTTGGCACTTGGCACTTGGCACTTGGCACTTGGCACTTGGCACTTGGCACTTGGCACTTGGCACTTGGCACTTGGCACTGGGCACTTGGCACTTGGCACTTGGCACTTGGCACTTGGCACTTGGCACTTGGCACTTGGCACTTGGCACTTGGTACTTGGCACTTGGCACTTGGTACTTGGCACTTGGCACTTGGCACTTGGCACTTGGCACTTGGCACTTGGCACTTGGTACTTGGTACTTGGCACTTGGCACTTGGCACTTGGCACTTGGCACTTGGCACTTGGCACTTGGCACTTGGCACTTGGCACTTGGCACTTGGCACTTGGCACTTGGCACTTGGCACTTGGCACTTGGCACTTGGCACTTGGCACTTGGCACTGGGCACTTGGCACTTGGCACTTGGCACTTGGCACTTGGCACTTGGCACTTGACACTTGGCACTTGGCACTTGGCACTTGGCACTTGGCACTTGGCACTTGGCACTTGGCACTTGGCACTTGGCACTTGGCACTTGGCACTTGGCACTTGGCACTTGGCACTTGGCACTTGGCACTTGGCACTTGGCACTTGGCACTTGGCACTTGGCACTTGGCACTTGGCACTTGGCACTTGGCACTTGGCACTTGGCACTTAGCACTTGGCACTTGGCACTTGGCACTTGGCACTTGGCACTTGGCACTTGGCACTTGGCACTTGGCACTTGGCACTTGGCACTTGGCACTTGGCACTTGGCACTTGGCACTTGGCACTTGGCACTTGGCACTTGGCACTTGGCACTTGGCACTTGGCACTTGGCACTTGGCACTTGGCACTTGGCACTTGGCACTTGGCACTTGGCACTTGGCACTTGGCACTTGGCACTTGGCACTTGGCACTTGGCACCTGGCACTTGGCACTTGGCACTTGGCATTATGTTCTTTTAGGCTAAAGAGTCGAAAAAGCTGTTATGATTTATTTATTTCTAGTTCAATTAAATAGTTTGGGAACGTAAATTATTATTGTATTTTATTATAGCAGGTGATGCGACAATAAATATTGACAATGACAGATATAGTAACGTTCAAACCGTTCAAAAGCATTGTTTGAATTTCTATTACTAGTAGGTCATTTATTGGAGGATACTAATGAAACCTTCTGGATTTAATAGCCTTTATCATCTAGTTACTAAACTAACCAAGTTTTACCAAGTTTTGTATTTGTACTATTTGTACAAGTTTATAGAACATGAAAAAGTCATACAACAATTACAAAAAGAAATAAAATAGAAAAACTGAAAAAAATACTTGATTATTTAATTAAACACCATTATTTTGTTTACTGTTTTTTTTGTGTATTATACATTAGTTCATCTGACCTTTTTGGATCTCAATGAAACTTAGGAGTGGGGAAAGGCCCCTTATGGTCGACCTTCAAGTGCGCCCACCCATTTAATACTTTAACTTACTTGCTTACTTATTCAGTCGAGAGCCGGGGTGGCTCTTGACGTATCAAGAATTCCTCTACATTGTACTCGGTCCTGGGCTACCCGTCGCCAATTCGTTGTGCGTCTCGACACACGCAAGTCGGCTTCAACCTGGACGAGCCATCTAGCACGCTAAACCCCTCTATTTCTGGTGCCGATGGGGTTCTTGAAGAGAACGGATTTCACTACACAGTCAGCTGGCATCCTTGGCCGGCCCACCGTAGTCTCCCACCTTTAGCCAGGTGTACGATACGAATCTCTCCAAGCAGTACCTGTAGCTCGTGATTCAGACGTCTCCGCCACTCTCCGCTTTCCGTTTGTACTCCGCCAAAAATAGTCCGCAAAACCTTTCGTTCAAAAACGACAAGTGCACGTATGTCTTCCATAAGCAAAGTTACTGTCTCAAGTCCGTAGAGGACTACCGGTCTTATTAGGGTTTTGTACATCGTCAGCTTTGTACGGCGGCGTATGCTCCTAGATCGAAACGTCTTGCGGAGGGAAAGGTAGACTCGATTTCCAGCTTGAATTCATCGTTGGATCTCCTTACTCGTATTATTGTCGGCGGTGACCAGAGACCCCAAATATACGAACTCATCGACCACTTCCAGTTCATCGCCGTCGATAGTCGCTGTCCGTGGGAGGCAAACGTTACTTTCTCGGGAGCCTCTTCCTTCCATATATTTGGTTTTCGACACATTAATTTAACACTGTAACACTATTTCAAATTACAGTATTCATACTAAACTACACTACATACAATTACAATATTAATATAGCACATTTATACATTTTTAACTTTGCGTCTTACAGTATTTCCCTTAGTCTATTCTTAAAAGTAACTCTTGGTAAATCGAAGTCTTTATTGTTATTGAAGACGTCACACATCGCCCTAAGAGGTTTGTTTTGCCCATAACCAGTGCGGTGGAATGCAAGGCGCAGAAAATCCCGTGATCTTAGGTTTCTGGAGGGAACATTAAAATCGATTTCGGAAAGTATGTTGGCTATGGCCAAGCAGTGTGCCGATTCAGCCAGGGTGTATGTTTAAACGATCCGCCAAAATTTCACTCGGTTAATGCTAGTATTGAGAGTAGATGTGACTAGTTTAAGCCTTCAGCAGAAGCCACCAGACAAAAGACGATACGTGGTTCTAACCCCTTGAAAAAGATGTCAAATACATCGAAACGTCGGGCATAGAAAAGATAAAGTGTCGTTTTGCTTTGCCAATTGACTGTCCAGCCGAAAAAAAAACCCAAATTTGTGAATCTTCAACAGCTGATAGCTCCAAGTTTATAATTGTAAAATGGTGAATGATACTAGCACTAACTTCTACATAAAACATTTCGATACACTAGTAGTCAATAAGTTTTGCAAGCAGCAGTTAGAGAAAGAGTTCAAGGATCGTTGCAGTTCAATGCAGTCCGTCAGAGTTCGGATGACCACAAATAATTTCAGATCATCAGTGTAAATGAGTTTACAGCCTGACGGGATACACACATCATTAAAGAATAAAAAGAACAGCAGCGATCTCAGGTTACTCCTCTACGGACACCAAACAGAGTAGTGAAACTGTCGAACTCAATGTGGCCTAATATAACAGAAAGCGTGCGGTCGACGAGATAACATGTCAGCCACTCAGTACAGTGTACTGAAGCTCCGAGGTGTTCAATTTTAGCTAATAAGATAGAGTGATCGACATGATCGGACGCAGCTTTTCAATCAGTGTAAATCGTGTCAACTTGCACGCCTTTTTCCATACTTTTAATGCAATGCGAAATGAACTGCAGTCAATTTATCGTCGTTGATCTGCCAGGTTAGAAGCCATGGTGGTCAATGGAGATATGTGACTTCAACTCACGTAGTAATACATTTCCAAACAGTATTACAAATAATTTTGATCCAGCAGAGAGAGAGAGGTAATTCCTCGATAGTTAACTATATCATGTTTGTCCCCTATTATGAACACAGGAAACATAACCGATTTTTCTAGCACTCAAGGAATATTGCGATAATGAATGGTTAAATTTTAAAAAAAGCGAGACACATAGCGCAATCGCGCATTTCTTCAGAATAATAGCTGGAATACCGTCTGGGCCACTTGATGTAGGGCTGTGGTTCCCAACCTTTTTCGGTTCGCGAACCCCCTGGTGGATTTCCCTATACTATTCTGCAGCGAACTAAAGTTTTGGCGAACCCCTGGGGGTTCGCGAGCTCCCATTTGGGAAACGCTGATGTGGAGGATTTTAACTTTTTCATAGCTTCAAGTACATCTTCGTCGGAAAAGATAATACCACTCAAGTATATTACATCACGAGATACGTCGCGAAGAGCATTCAAGTCGAATTGAATACACTCGAAAAGTGTTTCGCAAACAAATTGCAGATTTTCTTTCATTTCCAAAAAACATACTGGTAGGAAGACCACTTTCTTTGCGCTTACTGTTTACGAATAACCAAAACCGTTTCGGATTCTGACTGAGTTCTGACTGTGTGCGTAACACATGCTTAGAATACAGAAAATTTTTAATGTCTTCTACTAGGTGGTCATTTATTGGAGGATACTAATGAACCTTCTGGATTTAGCAGCTTTTGTCATCTAGTTTCTAGACAACTTTGTTTAATTTACAGCCGTCTGCGCATAGTCGAATAATTCGGGGTCAAAATAAGGGTATTTTTGACTTTAAAAGTTCTACAGTTTGTATACTAGTAAAGATGGAGGTATACTATATTCAGCAAAGCTGAGTACTTTTACTATTTGTACAACTTTGTAGAATATTAAAAAGTAATACAATAACTACGAAAAAAGCTAAACTAGGAAAACTGATTTTAATAGTAATAGGAGAAATAAGAAATAGGATTTTTCTATCTTCGCAGAAGAGGTAGAAGGTCCTCAACAAAATTTCTTGTAATAATATGCTCTAAAACATCGCAGAACATATCAATATGCCAAATTGAAACTGAAAATAAATAAAAAATTTATTATGCTATAACGAATTGTCGTAAAAGCACGTTAACATTTACAACTGTAACTTACGATCGGCAGCTTCACACGAAATGTAACAAACAATAAACCACAAATTTTGAGAGACTAAAAGATTTGCTCTACGTGACTTTATGTAGTGTCCATTAAATTCTATTCCCTTCTACTACTATCACGTATGGATCATAAAACTCGTTTTCGGTATCATGATAAATAAATATCTGCTTCTCTGTCTGTCCTGAGTGACTCTGTGTCTAAGCACAATTTAACTTTAAATAAACCTTGACAACTGTAGAGCGTTTGTAAGAGTGCCAACAGAATTTGGTTTATTTGTTTGGTCATAATTATTCCTGCAAGGCCTCATTTATCAATAGACGCTGAATCGAATTTTAATTTCACTCGAATAGAAATATTATGTTACCACTGAACTGTGAATTGAATGACTTGAATTGAAGTAAAAATTGCAGAGTCGAAAAACGCCGTTCAACACTTCCGAGTAAGAATGAACTATCAACCAGGTGAGGCGAACGACATTACAATATATTCACTTCGAAAGACACATCCCGAAATTTGTGCTGGTGGTATTGTGGTATGACGTTGAATTCTTCTTCCACCGATCGGCCATGCCAATCGGGTTGCAGTGGTCAAAAGTGTATGCTTGTCCTTTTAGGCTTACGTACGTCCCGGTACGAGCTAAGTTGGAGCAAAGCAACCACAATCACCAATCAGCAACTGCACCAGGCCTAGTACCTGGCTTCGATTCCTGGTTTCGAGAATCCTGCTGACAGAAGACTGCTAACGGACGATTCCACTTGCGAGTATCATTTATCATTTGTAATAGCATCGTATTTGTACAACCGAACCTACCGTACTACACATGAAGTGTGAAGCAATTCTATCTAACCAGCCAGCATCAGGGTTGACATGGGGGGGGGGGGGGGAAATTGGCGCCTATGCAGATGAAGGTTCGGACATGGCCTGCAACGTTTGTATGTAAACTACGCTTCAAAAAATACGTGCCTATGTTCTTGCCGTAAACCTTTGTCGATATTCAAATCAGTTCAAATCAGCCCTGTTCTGCGTAATATTATTCTACTGCCGAAACGACGTCGACCTCGAAATATGCCTACCATCCTGATTGATAGCAGAGAACAACACAATCGGATTGCGATCTCGAAGCCAGACTCACAGTAATATTCCCAAACAGCATCGGAGGATTGTGGTCCGTGATGTATTTCTTCCACCGGCACGATTCCGTTCCTGCTGTAGATGCGCATCGTTTGTTGATCTAAAGCAGGTGATTCCGAGGCAAACCGCATTCTATTATCTTCCCTTTAACGCCCTTTCGCTTTAACGGTTGTGATTTTCGTACGAGATAGCCGCTCACCTCTGGGCGACAGCCACAATTTTCCGAGATAAATTTTTTTTTGCTTCCTCCTTCCAAAGCTGGACAATGGAAATGGACAATATTCAAATTCATTTTCGTGACGTGTGACAAGTGGCCGTAGCCGAAAAGCTGGCTGTCCGATAAGCACCGTTGATTTGTGGTCGTCCATCGTGAGTGAGGCTGTGCGTCGGTTTGGATTGGATTGGAATTTTCCGAGGAAATACACATGCACATATACACGCCACAGTCGGGTGCAATTGTGCGGTATGCACCTGACTTGCACCGTTTGTTTGGTCAATCTGCGCTTCATTCATGAAAAACCACAGCAGACCGAAAGCGAAAATGCGTTTCCGGCCTTTTCCGTGGCTCAAGAGAAATATTTCACAATGAATTTATTGCATCATCATGGTCGTTGCGGGATCGTACGAAGCAGATAGACTCTTTATGAGTTCATGGTTTAGGTTTAGAAATGCAGAAGCATTTGCTATCGGAACTGTGAGCAATGGTTTACAATTGTAAACTAAATATTGCTTTGATGGTACAAGAACAGTAACATAGAGTAGGGTCATTTCCGACGCAAACCAACAATTATTATTGCTGATTTTGCCTAACTTTTGTGTCACTCTATAATAATAAATATCGACAGGGAAACTCCTACCCAACATAATTGAAAAATAATTTAAAATAGTTCTCATCATGCAAAATTTTATTTATAATCTAGACTAAAATTATTCCAAAATAAATTATGTAAGTTGAAATACAAACAAAATAGTGGTATTTTATGATATTTTTCATTTACGAGGTGAAAATGCTTCTCGAGTGAGAGGAGTTGGATTTCTATTGAACCCAGGGGCACATGCGGCCTAGATGAAGTGGGAACCGGTAAACGAAAGAATAATCGTGGCCAGATTTACAACACGCATTAGAAACCTGGTTGGCAAATGGTTGGATAATGCGTAAAACATACCGAATAGTGATCCTTAGACTCTTATCCCTACGTTCACGCGGTACCAGCCGGAATACCAGCAACCTTAGCGGAAATCGGGTAACCAACCCCGGTGGAAACTAAAGTCGTAGGCACAGTGTTATCTCGACACTTTAAAATGGCAGCCCCATCACCAGTCTCGGTAGCGTAGGCCTTAGTAAGGCTACCTATCTAAACCCAAAAAACTAACAAGAGGCAAGAAAATTCTACGCGAAACATTCGGCATGGACAAAAGCGACTAAACAAGAACATGGAAACTTGGCAGCAGGAGTTGCAGATCACTAAATTTCGTTGGTTGCGACAAGGTGCTGCTCGATCAGTTAGAACCCCGAAAGATTGGCATCATGGCACTGAAGGAGATATGTCGCAAAGGCAAAAGGTGTCCAAGATCCGTGTCGACAAACCCAATTTTTGCAGAGCGGTGGAGCGATTGACGAACTGGGAACGGGCTTCATAATGTTGGGCAAATACGGGATCGCGTAATGGACTGGAAATCGACTGAAAACGAGAGAATGTGCGTGTTGAGGATAAAAGTTCTTCAACTACACCATCATAAACGTGCATTGTCCACACGAAGGTAGACCCGATGACGAGAAGAAAGCGTTCTATGCGCAGCTCGAGGCAACTTACGATAACTGCTCACTACGGGACATCTAGATCGTCTTCGGGGATATGAACGCCCATTTCGGCAGGGAAGCGATGTATGGACCGTAGATCGGGCCCCATAGCCTGCACACCGACACGAACGATAACGGCCAGCGATGCATCAACTTTGTAGCTTCCCGAGGCTTGGTACTCTGAGGCACTTTCTTTTTCCACAAGATATCCACAAAGCCACCTGGAGATCATCTGACCAACGAACCTCGAACCAAATCGACCATATTCTCATCGAGGGCCGATTTTTCTCGAACATCACCAACGTACGGTTTCTACGGAGTGCGGATATCGACCCAGACGATTGTCTAGTAGCAGTTCATGTGCGCTCAAAACTATCGACGGTTTATACTTCGCGACAAAGCTGCCCTCCTCGGTTAAACATTCGGTAATTAAACAACCCGCCAGTTGCCGAAAACTATGCGCGCGTACTGAATGAATCTCTGCCTTCCTCTGTCAAGCTAGATACTTCGACCTTCGAAAACGGATGGAGTATGATACGCTCGGATGTCAACGAGGCCGTAACCGCTGAGCTAGGAGTGGAAACTTCGAGTGCACGAAATGGTTGATTCGACGGAGAATGCTAACAAGATAGAGCGGAAAAACGAGCTTGGAAAAACTATCAAAGCATAATAATGAGAGAGAATTTGGCCAAGTATCGACGAGCGCGAAATGAGTTGACCACGATCCTGGGGAGCAAAAAACGCCAGAAGGAGGACAGAGATTGTGAGGAGCTCGAACAACTATTTCGGGCTAATGACACGCGCAAGTTTTATGAGAAGGTGAGCCAAACTCGTAAGGGGTACATATCTAAACCAGATATGTGTAGGGACGGGAGAGGGGATCTACTCACAAACGAGCGCGAGGTGATCGACAGGTGGAAGAAGTACTTCGATGAGCACCTCAACGTCGATATAGTAGACGGACACGCGACGGAGGACCTTGGAGTGCTTACAAACGACAACATTGTGCTGGCTCCCGATCTCGAAGAGATCCGTCGCGAAATTCGCCAGCTGAAGAATAATAGAGCCGCCGACAGAGCACTGCAAAAATGGCTAAGAACCGCTAGCAACGGCACTTCATAGGATAATTTCAAGGATTTGAGAGGAGGAGAAACTACCGGAGGAGTGGATAGAAGGTGTTGTCTGTCTCATCTACAAAAAGGGCGACCGGCTAGATTTGCTGTAATTACCGCGGCATCACGTTGGTCAACGCCATATTCAAGGTTCTCTCCCAGAGTTTGTTGCGTCGTCTATCCCCAATAGCAAGAGAACTCGTGGGGCAGTATCAGGCGGGCTTCATGGGGTCCCGTGCTACTTCGAATCAAATTTTTATTCTCCGACAAATCCTCCAGAAATGTCGAGAGTAGAACGTGCCCACGCATCAAAATTTCGTGGATTTCAGAGCAACATACGATACAGTTGAACACGAACAGCTATGGCAGATAATGCACGAGTACGATTTTCCGGACAAACTGGCGCAGCTGATCAACGCTACTTTGGAGCGAATGATGTGCTACGTGCACGCTTCTGGAATACTCTCGAGTTCTTGCGTGTCGCGCAAAGGGTTGCGGCAAGGGGATGGACTATCCTGTATGTTATTCAATTTCGCTATTGAAGGTGTCATCCGGCAAGCGTGCATCTAAACGCGAGGAACGACCTTCAACAAGAGTAACCAACTCCTAGCCTTCGCGTTCGCAGACGACCTCGTCATCATTACTAGAAACCTTGGGACGGAGGGCAATCTACGCCAGACTAAAAACGGGAGCTGGGAGGATAGGGTTACAAATCAATGCGTCGAACACCAAATATATGGTAGGAAGATGCGCCAGGGAAAGCTTGCCTCCCACGAACAGTAACTATTAACGGCGCTGAACTGGAAGTGGTTGATGAGTTCATATATTCGGGATCTCTGATCATCACCGACAACAATACGCGTAAGGAGATTCAACGACGCATTCAAGCTGAGAATCGACCCTACTTTTCCCTCCGCAAGATGCTTCGATCAAGGAGCATACGCCACCGCACAAAGCTAACGATGTACAAAACGCCAATCAGACCGGCAGTTCTCTACACACTTGAGACAGTAACTTTGCTTACGGAAGACATACGTGTACTTGCCGTATTTGAACGAAAGGTGTTGCGGATTATTTTTGGCGGAGTTCAAACGGAAAATGAAGAGTGGCGGAAGCGTATGAATCTCGAGCTACATGCACTACTTGAAGAGATCCACACCGTACACCTGGCGAAAGTTGAGAGACTATGGTGGGCCGGCTACGTCGCAAGGATGCCGGACGACGGTAAAGTGAAATGTAGGAATAGAAGGGCTCAACGTGCTAGATGGCTCGACCAGGTTGAAGCCGACTTGCGTGTGTCGAGACACTCAACGAATTGGCGATTAATAGTCCAGGACCGTGTACAATGGAGAGGAATTCTTGATACGGCAAGAGCCACCCCGGCTCTCGGCTGAATAAAGTAAGTAAGTTAGAAACCTTACTGCAATCAAGTGCTATGAACCAACGGATGCTGTCGACCTGCAGGAGAAATTGAATTTCTACAGCCAGCTGAACAGCGTTGTTGAGAAAATTCTGAAAGGGGACATTTAAATCCTCTTGGGCGACTTCAACGCAAAGATTGGTTCAAACATGGTGGACTTGAACGCGTTATGGAACGGCGTGACCTAGGAGAGATGAATAAAAACAAGGAGCTATTAACAGAGTTTTGCGGCAATAACAACAAGTTGTTTAGTGGATTGCTCTTTACCTATAGACCAACATATAAGGTGACGCGGGTTTCCCGCGACCAACCGCGGAAACCGTATTGACATCAGTCGAAAGTGGATCATGCAAAAAGGTCTGTGAAACATCTAGCGTTCAAACCAGATCACTCTACATACAAAAACCCGAATTTTCAACGCAACCGTTAAATTCGGACTACTGCACGCCTGCGAAACGTGGAGCGTTTCAGTGGAGACAACGCAAAAATGGCAACGCAATGGAGACAACGCAAAAATTCGTGCCTAGGGGCTTGACAAACTGGATATTCAACGAGGAACCCCATCGTCGATGTCATCAACGACCGATCGCAACAAAAAATCTAGACCGTTCGCTTGTCCTCGCATAGATATCCATCAACTCGTCCGCAGTCAAAATCGGCATTTCACTGTCCACCTGGAGTACCTGGACAAAGCCATCCTTGTCGAGAGCCGTCGTCTTCCAACTCCGCTCGTAGAACTCTTTGTAGGACCACCGGATTCTGTCGGCCGATGCTATACCTGATCGCTTGATAATTTCTAGGGGTATAATCCTCAAATACTCTTCAGTTCATGTTCGGCATTAGCGACGGACTGTCGAAAGTTACATCGATGACGGCTTCGCGTCCATATCGCCTCCACCATCTGGTAGAACTGCTCTATGGTCCATCTTGAAGGTGCGTAGCAGCTGCATATAAAGTTTCCATTTCGATAATCACAAAAACTTCATATGATTCAAAGAAGAAATGCAAGTATCATTAATCTCATGATATCATTTTTTTTTTTTGTTTGATTATAGTCACTTTAACAGCTAGAGTCATTTGTGACTTCTGCGGGGTTGGGATTTGAACCCGGCTCCTCGGCGTGAGAAGCGTGAATGTTAACCACTACATCGGAATCGACCCCTCATGATATCATTGAGCCTAGTTAAAACAACATCATTTTCAACAACATTTTACTATCATTATGCAAACTGTACAAAATTTGGTAAATTTGGATGATAGATTGTTATAATGCTTCGAAACTATTGTCAAAGCCTCTTGTCAAACTATTGTTCTCAGGTAATCAATAAGCATCACCAATGCTATTTGAATGCATGCCAATAAGCATTTAAGTCACCTTAAATGCTACTTAAATGCTATTTTGGCAAAATATACGGCTACTGTACTGCTAACTGCAAATAGGCATTATCAGCATTCTTCTTATAATGCTGACAATGCCTATTTGCAGTTGATTGGGCCATTGCAAATCATTTTCAAAGTTTTTGTTACCCCCCCCCCCCCCCCCTTGGAAATTGGCTTGAAAAATCGGGGGGCAAAAAAAATTGAAAAATTTGAATAGAATTTTGCATGCCAATTTACAACACCTATGCAGTCAAAAAGCTAATATACAACAACCTGCAGTATAAAATGCCAGATAGGCCAATGCGGTGGATTAGCTGCTTATGTTAATGCTTATTGGGTTGACATGAAGAGGAACCTATTTAACAGCGTGTTTTGCCTTTCTACTATATAAATATATAGTATAAAGGTATAGAAATCACTTGGAAAACCGGAAATGGAAAGAAGATCCTGCGGGCCGAATGTTATATACCATTCGACTCAGTTTCGAAAACTGAGCATTTTCTGTGTGTGTGTATGTATGTGTGTGTGTGTGTGTGTGTGTGTGTGTGTGTGTATGTGTGTGTGTGTGTATGTGACGCTTTTAATCTCACTCACTTTTCTCGGAGATGGCTGGACCGATTTTAATGTTCTTAGTGTCAAATGAAAGGTCTAGGTGTCCCATTGGTCGCTATTGAATTTCATACTGATCGGACTTTTAGTTCAAAAGTTATGTATAAAAATACGAAAAATATGGGACTTCATTATCTCATAGGTCTCTTAACCGATTTGAACAAAATTGATTGCATATGAAAGAGGAGCCTTGCCAACCCTTAACTTCCAAATTTCATGACGATTGGACTTGTAGTTTGAAAGTTACATAAAGAAATGTGAAAAAATAGTATTTGAAACATATTTATGTAACATATAAGCATTAATTTAATGAAAAACCCGAATTAATCCACCTAGCGGCGTGACCTAGCCTTTCTACTGCCACAATAATCACTATTTAATTTCTCAGGAACATCTATAAGTAACTTGACTATATTTTTAAATATGCGTTTCACATTCCTCAAAATCCTTATTGGCCAGTAAAATTCACAACGTATTGCGTAGAATAATTATATTTTCTTTGCTTGGATGCGTAAATAC
Organism: Sabethes cyaneus; assembly: GCF_943734655.1. Taxonomy (NCBI): domain Eukaryota; kingdom Metazoa; phylum Arthropoda; class Insecta; order Diptera; family Culicidae; genus Sabethes; species Sabethes cyaneus. The sequence goes on along the minus strand of NC_071354.1, from coordinate 69,933,793 downwards.
TTGTAAGCGTCATTTACTTGACTTGAACTTGATGAACACCTTATTTAGTTTTATAATATTTACGTGATTTATCGAGAAATAATGTAAACACAAACGATAATTTTTACAGACTTGAATGAATATATATAGAAAATTAGAAATTAACCCTCTAACGGGTCTACAGACGGCCTTAACTTTCGGGCTTCAGAGCCACATACGAAACTTGTTTTGAATTGACAATATGAATCACGTGTTCATAGCAGATTTTTTGATATGTTGATATTAATACCATGCGTTCAAAAGTTAGCATCTTTGAAAAACAAGAGTTCAGTAAAATTATTATTATACTTCGCTTTTGAAAAAAAGGGTATCGACAACAAAATGATTAATCTCAAAATTTTATTATTAGTTTGCTTGGCTTCAATTGTGCAATATATCTGAATCAGAAAAAATAACTGAATAGAGCAATAGATATGAAAAAGACAAAATTGAACTTTTTCTTAGCTGGCGCTCCTTCAGATAATTATTTTTGCATGAAAATCATAACTTAAGCTTCTTTTGAATGTACTTTCATGAAAAGATAGTCGTTAGCTTGATCGCATCGTTTTTACAATTTTAGAGGGTTAGGAAAACAAGATGAGGTCGAAAAATAGTGCAAAAACTGCGCCATAAACATGCTTGAGAATGAGAAATATGATCGATATGATTTCCAGTGCTTGTCATTTTTGATTTATTTATTAAAACATGATACATGACATAAGACATCTGTCCTTTAAAATGTCGCTAACGAAAACAAATCTTACAAAGTTACTACCGTGCAACGTGTACTTCCAATTTTTTATATAACATTTCTAACCTCTAGTACCTATTGATTAAAAAGAGCATCTATTGATGCGCAGAATTTATTTGAAATTTGTATAAATTTATTTGGAAAAATCGACTCACTAGTATTTTTAATCCTATACACTACTATACCTACATGCTCAAATTAACTGCTTTTCTTCGCTTTTTGCTTTTCTTGTACAATTGTGAGTAACAGCAAGTGAAGAAAATGACAATTGAAATCTGAAATCAAAGAAAAGAAAAAGCTTTTCGATTGAATCCCACTATTTAATATTTATTCGCAACAGGTATGTAGCTCGCCTACGACGTGTAGGCTTCATCAGTGTCTTATTTCAAAGCGTATACGTATCTGTCGCGAATGAATATTAAATAGTGGAATTTAGTCGGTAAAAGTTTTTTCTTTTCTTTAATTTCAGAGTTCGTATTCCACTGAGAGGCTTCAAAAACTTCAGACAATTGACATGTTTCTCACTTTTCTTGAATTTCAAGGCAAATTTAAAAATTTCAAATTGTCATCACATACACACATACATACACACATACATACATACATACATACATACATACATACATACATACATACATACATACATACATACATACATACATACATACATACATACATACATACATATATACATACATACATACATACATACATACATACATACATACATACACACATACATTACACACATTGCATACAATCAACATTTGTGTTGATTTCACACGTTTTAACGGTTTAATATACGGTGCTTAAGTGTTAAAGTTTAAATAACTTTTGAATGAACCGTCCGATTTTAAATAACTTGGTTTCGTTTGATAGATCTCAGCAGTAATTTTCAAATAATAATAAAATGTGTGATGTTTTTCATTGAATTAATGTTTATATGTAACAAAAATATGTTTTAAATACTGTTTTTTCACATATCTTTATGTAACTTTCAAACTACATGTCCAATCATCATGAAATTTGGAAGTTAAGGGTTTGCAGGGCTCCTCTTTCATATGCAATCAATTTTGTTGAAATCGGTTGAGGGACCTATGAGATAATGAAGTCCCATATTTTTCGTATTTTTATACATAACTTTTGAACTAAAAGTCCGATCAGTATGAAATTCAATAGCGACCAATGGGACACCTAGACCTTTCATTTGACACTAAGAACATTAAAATCGGTCCAGCCATCTCCGAGAAAAGTGAGTGAGATTAAAAGCGTCACATACACACACACACACATACACACACACACACACACACACACACACACACACACACACACACACACACACATACATACACACACACAGAAAATGCTCAGTTTTCGAAACTGAGTCGAATGGTATATGACATTCGGCCCGCAGGACCTTCTTTCCATTTCCGGTTTTCCAAGTGATTTCTATACCTTTATACTATATATTTATATAGTAGAAAGGCAAAACATCACACATTTTATGATTATTTGAAAATTACTGCTGAGATCTATCAAACGAAACCGAGTTATTTAAAATCGGACGCTTCATTCAAAAATTATTCAAACTTTAACATTTAAGCCCCGTATATTAAACCGTTAAAACGTGTGAAATCAAAACATATCAATCAAATGTTGATTGTATTCAATGTATGAGATGTGTGTGATGTATGTGTGTATGTATGTATGAATGTATGTATGTATGTATGTATGTATGTATGTATGTATGTATGTATGTATGTATGTATGTATGTATGTATGTATGTATGTATGTGATGACAATTTGCAATTTTAAAATTTGCAATGAAATTCAAGAAAAGTGAGAAACATGTCAATTGTCTGAAGTTTTTGAAGCCTCTTAGTGGAATACGAACTCTGAAATTAAAGAAAAGAAAAAACTTTTACCGACTAAATTCCACTATTTAATATTTATACGCTTTGAAATAAGACACTGATGAAGCCTGCACGTCGTAGGCGAACTACGTATCTGTCGCAAATAATTATTAAATAGTGGGATTCGATCGAAAAGTTTTTTCTTTTCTTTGATTCCAGATTTCAATTGTCATTTTCTTCACTTGCTGTTACTCACAATTGTACAAGAAAAGCAAAAAGCGGAGAAAAGCAGTTAATTAAACCCTCTAACGGGTAAGGCGGTCTGTTGACGGCCTTCGCTTTTGGAGCTCAAAAGCCGCATACGAAATTTGTTTTGAATTGACATCATGCAAAATGTGTTCAGAACAGAATTTTTGACATTTTGAAGGAGCGCTAGCTAAGAAATAGTTCCATTTCTCGTTTTCATATCTAATGCTCTATTCAGTAATTTTTTTCTAATTCAGATATATTGCAAAATTGAAGCCAAGCAAACCAATAGTAAAATTTTGAGATCAATCATTTTGTTGTACATATCCTTTTTCTTCAAAAGCGAAATATAATAATAATTTTTCTGAACTCTTGTTTTTCAAAGATGCTAACTTTTGAATGCATGGTATTAATATCAAAATATCAAAAAATCTGCTATGAACAAATACTTCATATTGTCAATTCAAAACAAGTTTCGTATGTGGCTCTGAAGCCCGAAAGTTAAGGCCGTCTGTAGACCCGTTAGAGGGTTAATTTCTAATTTTCTATACATATTCATTCAAGTCTGTAAAAATTATCTTTTGTGTTTACATTATTTTTCTATAAATATTATAAAACTAAATAAGGTGTTCATCAAGTAACATAAATGACGCTTACATGTATTTACGCACCCAAGGAAAAAAAATATAATTATTCTACGCAATACGTTGTGAATTTTACTGGCAAATAAGGATTTTGAGGAATACGGAACGGATATTTAAAAATATAGTCTAATATAACATCTATACATCTACAATTAAGTTCCTGAGAAATTAAATAATGATTATTGTGGCAGTAGAAAGGCTAGGTCACGCCGCTAGGTGGATTATTTCGGGTTTTTATTTTGCGATCAAATCCAATCGCTACAAATGTTGCCCTGCATACGGTCAAATCTGCTCTACCAATTTGCACATATTAGATTCGGAGCAGAAAAACTTCGAAAATGAAAACATGAAAAGTAGAAATTAGTGTTTGTTAAAGTTTCTGTTTACATATTGGCACGTGACTGATACAACTGATTTAAAGGTAGGTACCATCCGTCCAAAGCACAAAACATTTACTTTTCACCGTTCCTGTGGGGTTCCTAAACCATCAATCATTAGGCAGTTTCACATGTCAGTTTTTTTGTGTCGCCGTATTACCCTACTCATGGATCATGTAGATTAGTCAGCGACCGTTGAGGGCATAGTACCAACAGTTTAGTTCCGATTTGCTACAAGAGCACACTATTTTACCATCAGCTCCTTTCGGTTGGCTTTTGCTGCGGATCAACAGCGGCAATGTCGTCGATGATTAGTTTTTCCAGTTTTCTACGGTCGGCCTGCCATCAGCAGTATGATCCGCAAACCGCTTGTCTGCCGGCAAACCAGCTGATTTGACTGCCGTATGACATTCGTTTTGTCGTTATTTTTTCGTTCCTGGTCTACCGCTGCGCTGACTGGATAGCAGCAGTAACAAATCGTATCCGTATCAGTTCTGCCAGCCATTTTCCTATCAATCAACGAATTGATCTGGAAATCCATTTTCAACTCTATATGTGTCACGTTGCCACAACGGTGGATGTCATGGGACTTGTACCACATATGTCGGCCCGGAACTCTTCGGAGGAACCGTTCTGGTGACACGACATGAAACAGGCCGTAGTGATTGACCCAGTCCCGTCTAATGCAAACTATTGTAAACTTGATGCGGATTCAATTAAGTTCCTGAATGGAACGGCGAGCGGCATGTGAACGTTTAGAGCGCGTAGAAACAATCCGCTCGAGGTTGACGTGGACGAATTGATGATTGATATACTGCTTTGACCGCAGCTGGTATGGTAACCAAGTTTCAAAAGAAATGAAAATTGATTTTCTATTATGGTGACGTGAATTGTGCGCTTGGAAATAATGATTTGGTATAATCTGTAAAATTCATTAGAATCTATAAAATGTCTATAATATCCTAATTTACGTACAATTTGTAGAATATTGTTTATCAATGAAATACGCCAGTTACGTAGATTTAAAGAGTCTTCGATATTTTTACAAATCTTTAATTGGATTTACAACACCTATTAACTAGCGTTCCTTTAGCAAGTGTCCCAATAAAATATGTGAATTGACTGACGAAACCTTTATGGTTTAATTCTGATATTTACTTATTATTCTGACAGTTTAGCATATCGTCTTCGAGTTGCAAAATCAGCCAGTGCCGGTCCAAAACCTGGTTTCCTTAATTCACTATTTACCAAATCAGCACCCAATCCGTAAAATAATTGCAATCATCAGTCGTTCAATTCACAGCGCATGGCTTTTTTGCTTGAAACTATAAAAATTAGATGAAAACGTAAACATGATACCTTTTATACACCAGTAAATGAAGCCTTTAAAATTTGCCACTGGTATCTGGATAATAATAATGTGAAAATAATTAGGATTAATTTCCTGCCTCTCTCTCTCCTAGCAGTTCTTTTCCATGGCAATTCCCAGTGCTTAAAAGAAAAGTGAGCGAACGGTCACTAACTTCTAGCAGCTAGTCGTGTTTGCATGTAGCACTGAGCCTTGGCCCCTCCACATGACCATGGTAATTCTAAGAAGTTTTTTCCTTTCTTAATCGCTTTCCGGCACTTGACCCTTTTTCGCCTGGGGCTAGCTGGCTGGCAGTAAAAAAGAGTTACATATGTAGAACGATTTATAAACACAACCCAACCGAACCAAACCCGCTCCCGTAAGCTCATAATTCGTAAACGCAACAACTCATTGCCCACCATTGAGCCCCGCTCGTAGAGAACTGGAAACTTCACGGTGGAACACCGGAAAAAACGACTCGCTTTTTATTGTGATGGCTTCCACAGTATTGCACACCTTTTTCCCGGAATCAGCAATTGGTCCGACATTACACACGTAGGTACATATGCTTACCAATTACCGCGTACTTGAAGTTGAACTATTCGGACGAAGCCACTCAGTAACACCCTTCTACCGGTGCTCAATCGTTCATAATCGGTAGAAATGAGCTCACGAGCAATTCTGCACTCAGCGGTACGGAGTTGTCGGAAAATTTACCGAGGGTGTGTTTGCCACGTCCGGAAACGGTGCTACCAAGAATTTTTAATGACCGGATCAAGGCACCTTTCACCTCACCTGACACCCACGCGTCTGGCCGGGCTGCCTGGTGTTGCCTCTCAAAAACGGCTAGAACAGAACAGAGCGGAGGTACATGTGCGAAAATTGCCGTGCAAAGTGCACTTTTAAAAATTGGATGAGGGTGGAAAAATGAAACTGGAATTAATGATGTTATTAAGCGCATTAAAAATGAAAATTTACATGCCAAAGAACGGAGAAGGGTTGTTCCGATGTTGTGTTGTCACTGGCACTGGTGGTTGGAGAGGTGATTCTAGTCTGCCGACAAGGAGCGAACTGCGTCATGTGACATAACTCGATGAATCATTTGCGTTCGCTAGCGTAGATCTAACATCTCCCCTAACTTTGTTGTGCGGCATAAGAGCAAAGGAAAATGATATTGAATATAGTGTAATTTTCCAAAATAAACCGTAGTATTTCATTGAAATGAAACTTTCTACAACAAAGTTTGCAATTGTCAAAAATTAGATAAATGATTACAAATGTAGCTAAAAGAAGTTTTTGAACTAGAAGTATAAGCAAATAATATTCTTCGTGAAAGCTGACAGTTTCAGTTTAAAACTTTCAGCTAAACTAAGCTAAACTATATGATTGCACTATACATTTTCCTCGATCCATTGCAATTGTTCAGAGTACAAGAAAAACAAGACATGCAAATCTAGAGTGAGAATTCATACCGGTGAGATCCAAGACCTAATTGAAGTAACTTCAAATCAAACTTTTTTTTGTTTAGATTATAGTCACTTTAACCAGCTATGGGTCATTCGTGACTTCTGCGGTGTTGGGACTTGAACCCGGGTCCTCGGCGTGAGAGGCGTGAATGCTAACCACTACGCCGGGACTGAGCCCAAATCAAACTTGAAATCGCCCAAGAACATTTCTGCCAAAAAGAAACAGCCTAAAAATGCGGAACGTAATTTATGAAAAATGGATAGAAATAGATAGAAAAATGGAGTTATCGATTTGAAAAATCAATCTAAAAATCGCTAAACAAGCTTCCAAAACTGTGAAAAACAAAATGACACGACCTCCAGCTTGAATAGGTCGTTGAATCTTTTTACTCGTATTATTACCGGCGATAACATTATTGTCACTATCCATAGAATGCGAACATTGCTTCCTCTGCAACCCCTAGCCATTATGTAGATACTGTCTGTCTGTCTGTCTGTCGTTTGTTCCTTATAGAATCGAAAACTACTGAACCGATCGGCATGAAAATTTGCATGTAGGAGCTTTTGGGGCTAGGGAAGGTTCTTATGATGGCTAGAGACCCCTCCCCCACTAAGATGGGGGGGGGGGCATACAAATGAAACACAAATTTCTGCATAACTAGAGAACTAATCAAGCAAATGGAATCATATTTGGCATGTGTAGGTTTTTGGAAACAAGAACTTTATGGTGAATTAGGGCCTCTCCCCACTTTAGGAGGGGGCTCCTAAACAAATGAAATACAAATTTCCTCATAACTCAAGAACTAATCAATCAAACAGAAGCCAATTTGGCATATGGGGGCTTTTGAAGGCAAGAATCTTTTCTATGACGAATTAGGACCCCTTCCCTTTTTAGGAGGGGGGCTCTCATACAAATAAAATACAAACTAGAAATTTTAGACTCTTCCATAACACATTAGTCAATAACAAGACCACCAGAAACTACCTATAGTAACACCAGATGAATCAGGCGAGACTGCCGCAGGCCACGAGTGTTGTCAGAGACCTGCTGTCGGAAGCGCTTTCCACTGCGGGGGTAGCACCCAGTATTTTTGTACAGCACAGTTTCATTTTTGGCAATACGAAGTTTGTCGGGTCAGCTATATATTTCATGTGCCAAAATCGAGACCCTTTTTTGTTATGAAAAAATTGATTGTAATTGCGTTAGAAATTGACTAAATATTATTAATCAAAGATTGCAACCATTTTATGTTTAAAAAGTCCGCCAAGAGCTATCCGTCCGGTGCAAATAAGTTTTCGCCAACCTGCGGTAAAACGTAGTCCTACGGCAACAAAAATATTATTGTTCGAAACATTCTATAGCTGCATACTTTTTTTCATGAACACACGGCGGGCATCATTTTTTCGTCATTTAAAGCATGTATGCGTAAACAGACTGATATTTAAGCATAGTTTTTGAACTGAAATATTTTGTGTTACCAAAAACGGATAGAGTAATTCTCGCTGAAACGGGGCCACTACTGACACGAGGTCTTCAAATATTGGAGCTTTTGCGCTTAATGGGTTGAAAATGGTTTAAAAATAAGAATTACAGTTTTGATACCTCGAAATAGTGGACCCCTCGTTCGCCAAAGGGGCCTAGCAGTTTCAAAAAAAGTTGAATATGGAGCAAACCTTGAGATAATAAATTTGCCATGAAACAACTAACAAATGGCCCGGTTCTGTGAAGAAGAAAAACAAGGCTTTCAAATGCAGTAAAAAAATTTTTAGCAGCCATCTTGTATTTGGACGCAATATTGTATTTTCTCAAAAAATGGCCATTTCCACCATGAGCCCCCCAACCGATTTTCATTTTAAGACCACCATTGGAAAACGGAGAAAAAATGCTAAAATGCTAAAATGCTTTTCACTTCGTTTATAAGCCCTATCTCTCCTCTTTACAAAACCGTGTCGTTTATAATTTGTTTCATAGCAAATTTTGGAAATATCACAATAATTATATGAAAATTGGGAACCTTGCTACAAATAACTGATTGTTTTATTCAGTTAATACCATTGCACACCTAATTTTATGAATGTTTCTTATAGCATTTTTCCTCAGCTTTCTTATGGTGGTCTTAAAATGAAAATTGGTTGGGGGTTCATGGTGGAAACGGCCATACTCCGTACTCCGTTCTTCGATCGCTCGCAGATCCACCTCGAACATTGTCCATGTTTCATGCCAACCGGTCTAATGAGTGTCTTATCAGGGTACACTTTGCCGTTTTGTAAAGAGGAGAGATAGGGCTTATAAACGAAGTGAAAAGCATTCTAGCATTTTTTCTCAGTTTTCCAATGGTGGTCTTAAAATGAAAATCGGTTGGAGGGCTCATGGTGGAAACGGCCATTTTTTGAGAAAATACAATATGGCGACCAAATCCAAGATGGCTGCCACAAACTTTTTTACTCCATTTGAAAGCCTTGTTTTTCTTCTTCACAGAACCGGGCCATTTGTTAGTTGTTTCATGGCAAATTTATGAAATATCACATGATATAGATTTTAAGGTTTGCTCTAAATTCAATTTTTTTTAAACTGGTAGGCCCCTTGGCAAACGAGGAGTCCACTATTTCGAGGTATCAAAAGTGTAATTCTTATTTTTTTAACCATTTTCAACTAATAAAGCGCAAAAGTTCCAATATGGCCCCGTTTCAGCGAGAATTACTCATACTTTTATTGCCAAAATCGAGGCATGCCAAAATCGAACCATGCCAAATTTGAAATCCCATGTATCATACATATTACCCGAAGCATTAATCAGCCGTGTCAATTTGTCCAGAAATTTGTTCTCGTGCATTATCTTCCGTAGCTTATCGTGCAATACGCAAGTCGGTTTCAACCTGGTCGAGCCAACTGGCACGTTGGGCCCCTCTATTCCTAATGCCGGTGGGGTTCTTGAAGAGAACGGATTTCACTGCAAAGTCGTCCGGCATCCTTGCGACGTGGCCAGCCCACCGTAGTCTCCCAACTTTCGCCAGGTGTACGATGGGAATCTCTCCAAGCAGTGCCTGTATCTCGTGAATCAGACGCCTCCGCCACTCTCCACTTTCCGTTTGTACTCCACCAAAAATATTTCGCATCACTTTTCATTCAAATACGGCAAGTCCACGTATGTCTTCCGTAAGAAAAGTTACTGTCTCAAGTCCGTAGAGGACGTTGCTCTCTCTGGAGCCTCTTCCTACCATATATTTGGTGTTCGATGCATTGATTTGTAACCCTATCCTACTAGCTTCCGTTTTCAGTCTGGCGTAGATTGCCTTCGCCGTCCCAAGGTTTCTAGTAACGATGTCAAGGTCGTCTGCGAAGGCAAGGAGTTGGCGACTCTTGCTGAAGATCGTTCCTCTAGTTTCGATGCCCGCTCGCCGGGCCACACCTTGAATAGCGATGTTGAATAACATACAGGACAGTCCATCCTCTTGCCGAAAGCCTTTTCGTTCAACTGTATCGTATGCTGCTCTGAAATCCACGAAAATATTATGCGTGGGCATGTTGTACTCTCGACATTTCTGGAGGATTTGTCGGAGAGTAAAAATTTGATCCGTATTAGCACGGGCCTCATAAAACCCGCCTGGTACTGCCATACGAATTTTCTTGCTATTAGGGATAGACGGCGCAACAAAATCTGGGAGAGCACCTTGTAGGCGACGTTGACCTACGTGATGCCGCGGTAATTAGAGCAATCTAGCCGGCCACCATCCACCCCTCCGGTAGTTTCTCCTCCTCCCAAATCCTATAAATTATCCAATGAAGTGCCGTTGCTAGCGGTTCTTGGCAATTTTTGTAGAGGAGTCAGTCCTTTTCGGCGGCTTTATTATTTTTCAGCAGACTGACTTCTCGCCGGATCTCTTCGAGATCGGTAGCCGGCACGCTGTTGTCGTTTGTAGGCACTCCGAGGTTACCTTCCATTGCGTCTCCTGCTGCGATATCGCCGTTGAGGTGCTCATCGAAATACTGCTTCCACCTGTCGACCACCTCGCGCTCATTTGTGATTAGATTCCCTCCCTCGTCCCTACACATGTCAGATTTAGATGTGTAGCCCTTACGAGTTTGGCTCACTTTCTCGTAAAACTTGCGCATATCATTAGCCCAGAATAGTTGTTCCAGCTCCTCAGGATCGTGGTCAACTCATTCCTCGCTCGTCGATACTTGGCCGAATTCTCTCTCGTGGGTATGCTTAGATAGTTTTTCTCCTTCTCCTCTCTATCGCTTCTTGGCATTCCCCGTCAAACCAATCAGTTCGTGCACTCGAGGTTTCCACTCCCAGCCCCGCGGATGCGGCCTTCTTGACGGCCAAACGCATCATATTTCAACCGTTTTCGAGGGTCGAAGCATCTAGCTTCACAGAGGAAGGTAGAGCTTCATCCAGTACGCGCAAGTAGTTTTCGGCAACTGGCAGGTTGTCTAGCTGCCGAATGTTTAATTGAGCAGGGCGGCTTTGTCGCGAGGTATGAACCGTCGATAGTTTTGGGTGCACGTATACTGCTACTAGGTAATGGTCTGAGTCGATATCCGCACCTCGCATGGAGCGTACGTTGGTGATGTTTGAGGAAAACCGGCCCCCGATGAGAAAATGGTCGATTTGGTTCAAGGTTCGTTGATCAGGTGATCTCCAGGTGGCTTTGTGAACCAAGCCTCAGGAAGCTGCCAAATTTGATGCATCGCTGGCCGTTATCGTTCGTGTCGGTGTGCAGGCTATGGGGCCCGATCACCGGTATATGCATTGCTTCCCTGCCGAAATGGGCGTTCATATCCCCGATGACGATCTTGATGTCCCGTCGTGAGCAGCTGTCGTACGTTGCCTCGAGCTGTGCATGAAACGCTTCCTTCTCGTCGTCGGGTCTACCTTCGTGTGGGCAATGAACGTTTATGATGGTGTAGTTGAACGAAACGACCACGCACATCCTTCCATTGATCGCTTTCCAGTCCAGTACGCGATCCTGCATATTGCCCAATACTACGAAGCCCGTTTCCAGCACGTTGGTCGCTCCACCGCTCTGGGAAAATTGGGCTTTGCCGCCATGGATCCTCCACATCTTCTCGCCTTTGCGACAGATCTCCTGTAGTGCCACGATGCCAAGCCTTTGGGGTTCTAACTGATCGAGCAGCACCCTGTCGCCAACAACGAAATTTAGCGTGACTACCCAAGCAACCATTTGGGTTTTATTACACTCTTTTGATGACATTTATGAGCGGTATTTACCATGAAAACGAACGCTCACATTGATTCTTGGGTAGTTAGGTACTAGGGGTTCCAAATGGAGGATGGACTCCTAAAGAATGGTTGTCGTATCTGTAGTTCTCTCTCCTCTAACTGCCTGGTACATAAACGTTAAGTCCTGGGCATAGGTTATCAAAACCCTGCAGATATACTCAGGGATCCTTATGCAATGTAGCATACGAGCATTACAAGGTAGCAAAATACTCACAATTTTCGCGTAGTTAATTGGGTATTTTAGCGGTATATAAATTTTCACATATTATGGTAACATATGATGTCACTGTATCGTCACATGAAGACTTTTTCAAATTTGACGAGTGAATGTAATAAAAATAGCATTTTTTTAATTTAAAATTTTTTTTTGGGATAAGACGATAGCTGAAAAGTAACCCACTTTTCTTCTCAGCTCACCTCAGACAACACAGTGAATAGATAAACTATGGTCATCGGATGATACAGGTTTCATACGGGAGCTGTCAAAAGCTCGGTCAAAATGAAAAGCTCTATCAGAAAGATAGAAGGGAGGGAGAGAATTTCTGACTTCATTTCAATCAATCAGCTTGGTTGATATCTGTCAAACAGCAAATCATTCTATTTTTGATTTTTATTAATTTTTTCATTAAATATTGACCTAGATGAAATAAAAAAAGAACTGTTAGATGCAGAAAACGACGAGCTATCAAATAAGGTGAAAAAATCCACTTTTTTGGAAAAATTAAAATACCCAATTTATTAGTATTAGTGTTGAGGTATTTAAACAAATTCTTGAATTTTCCATTTTCATCATTATTATTCGCTACTTACTGTACGAAATATGATCAGTTTATTCGCACCTAAATTCAAGTCCGCAAAAAATAAAAACAAATCAACCGGCAGGCCCATTAATTCTCCAAATTGATGGCAATTCAGCGCATATGCTACCAAACTCGACATCAAATTGCAATCAAGCCTCGGGAACATTTTCCGACCGCACACAAGTTATTCCACATTTCTCAGAAGTAGGTACCTACCATTTTAATTAACACCTCTCCACCTAAGGCCATTTGGGATCAAAGCGAGCAGTTGTTTTTACACTGACCGTGGGCGGTTGTCGCACACCACCTGCTGAAAGGATAGTCCATAATAAAAATGCATAATTTACATTGCATTAATTATGGAACTTTGCTGTCCCAACAGAGATCCTCCAACAGGGTGGACAACTCGTGGTCACGAGAGAACCGAGCGCGCCGCACTGGGCCAGACACCCGTGGGAGGGCGTCCATGGTCGGTGGCGGCGTAGTAAGATTTACGTCGGCAGACCATTTTTAAATTTCAATTTTACCCCTTCCGTGGGTTGTCCGACAGTGGCTGTCGTGTGTGGTAAACTTCCTGCCGCAAAATTTAAAAGGGAGGCTAGAAACACATGTCCTTGATGGCTATTGCACTACCACCGGACACACTAGCTCCTCTGTATGGGTGTTAGCCGGATCCTGCTGATGCCCCTAGCCTTTCTGCCCGGCAGTGCATTATCCTGACCGAATGGGGTTCCGACTGCTGTTCCATTATTCATGCGAAAGATAACAAACATTTGAATTTGGAAATGTTTATTGAGAGATTGGTTCGGGTGGCTTCCTCATTGAACATACCCCGAATGGAGGGCTGATTGTATAATAGTAGCTCGTACCAGGCTGATTGTAAAAGTTTTCTGGCTAAGTGAGTATTGTTTATATGGAACAATCAAGACGTTGCCTAGATTGTAATATGTTTAGCATGGGCAATAAATGTACCGAATATGGAGGGAAAAAACTAGACTGCATTAGGCTCACGTTTTTCCGAACACCCTATCGCAACATCACCATCGTAGCAAAGAAAAAACAATGCATTTTTTGTTAATGCTTATGTTCCTCCCCTAGTCACCGTAACAATGTTCTGTATCGGACGTTACAGCAAGGAAAAACATTCTAGCGGAACGAATACCAGCCCACCTATAATGCTGCGGAAGACACAGCAAAGCAGGAAGCGGAATTAATGTTGCTCGACTTGAATACACCACGAAGCAACCAACAAAGCACAAAACGCCTTGAGCGAAAGAAAATTGAACATATGGCATACTTTTCTAATGTGCGGAAACCTTCCCACCAATGAGGGCGGTCCAAAGGTTGATAAGTAATCATCCTTATCTTAATTCAAGGCAATGAAACTCCTACCACTAGACTCTAGGATACATATATCCAAGACGAAAAAAATCTCTAAAAATAACGCACCGCACTGCTTTGACCGTAACATAGGAAGACTCATGAAAAATGTATTACCACCTATCCATCACTTTCCACCAATGCTTCCTGGCATGCTTACCTTCTTCCTACAACTCAGCACAAGTTCAGTAATTTTCCCCAAATTCTTAGCGAAGCAAGTTATTTCGTTCCATTGTAGGCGCGATACTGAGCTCACGCTTCCTGCTGAGGTTTTACGTTTCTCCTCATTTGTTAGGCCAAAGGAGGCAGGAGTCAATGCTTGAAATATATTGAACCAATCTGTTTATGTTATTTTACTGGGTGTCTTGTTCTTTGCCTGTCGGAATTATCATACATCTTCGGAATCGATACGGTACTCGAGATAATGGCATCAATTTGATTTGGTCAAGTGGTACGAGAGGTGGCGAAATTGCGTTCATGCGCTCCTTCTTCTGGGACGATCCGATGAATAGCTAATTGAAGTGTTCGAATTGATGTTAAATGCGGAACAGCAGAGATTAAATCAATTCCTTCAATCGATCTCTAAAATAGGCTATGCAAGAAAAGAAATTCACAAAAAAACACTAAATATATTCATTTTGAATACTCTACGACCAACAAAGACATAACATCATTCTTAAAAGATTAAGCGATTTTAAACATCATCAAATTACTTAAATCTCCATTCCGCAAAACATCATGATTACTAAGATTTCAGATTGGTTCTCCATATCCCGCATCGGGTCCCAGAGCCAGAGCCCGGTTGGACACTGGCCGAAACATAAAATTCCAACTCATCGGACCCCCTCGATATCCGATTACTGAATGTGCGCATTAGTTTGCTTCCTTTTGTTTATTTATGAAATTGATGATACCATCGGGCACGATTTATTAATTGTCTCATGCAAATGCGCCTCCAATCGTTCCAATGAATGTTCCCAGCATTTCGAATTCGTCGTTGGTTGTTGGGTTGGATTCGATGACAACGATTCGGTCGGTGGTCACCTGCTGGGGTAAATTTGTTTTGTTAAAAGGTGAAATTTATTATGTCATTCGTCCGGCCTTGGTGCAGACCGCGGCGGCATGCAGGCGGTCGTTTAGAATTCTCGCTCGGTCCTAAATGTTAGGAAGCAAGTTCTCTGATCGATACGGACAGTCGTCGAATGCGACTGAGTAATACTGATTGAAAGAACATTAAATAAATAAAAGCAACGGCACCTTTCCTCAATGGAAACACCGAATGACAGTACATTTTTCCCCCGACAGCAAAACAGGAACGCGTTGTGATCTAGGCTAGAAGAAGGGCTTGGTCAATCGAAACATAAAAATTCCATTCACGCGATTGTTCCCATATTTGTGGATTTCCTGCACCTACTGGTCGATAGTCCTAGTACATATTTTTTATCTGTCTTACGGCTACCTGTCAGTAAAAGAGAACACAGAAAAAGCGTTCCTAATTCGATGTTTCAGGAATAAGGTGTTCGGAACACGCCTGATTGCTTTCGTGCTGACAAAGCGCTCGGAAGAAATATCCTGTCCCACCTGGGCAGGTTTCAGTACTGCAAACAAAACTGATAGCTCTAATAGTCTCCTCGAGATAAATAAAATAAAGGATGGGATATTGCCTAGATAATGCGTTTCGATGTTAATAAGATTACTTCAATCAACTAACTAGTTAATTATAAAATATGCATTTACGAAATAATAATCATGAATTGGGGAATTCTATTAATACATTCGAAAATAAACTAAAGGGTGCTAATTAAACAGTGTAGCAACTTTTTTCCAACTGGAAAATGTTTAAATATTTAAATTTTTACTAATATTTTAGTTTCAATAGAAAAAATCATGTACTAGTGTCACTACTAGTGTCCAAATCTTATTTCGGGCATACGGCCTCAACGGCTCCAAGTTGCCACCAAAGAAGGAAGGGTCTCCAACGAGTCGAAGCGGTCAATATAGCACGATACAGTCAGAATTGCAATTCAGTCATCGATGTTCTACCACAGGTTACATTCATTGATCTTTCGACGGTAATGATGCCCATTAAATGTGTTATTGGTTTTTTCACATTTGTTAAAAAACTCCACGGCACATAATCCACACAACACAGAGCGGGTATTTCTGAAACTTTTGAATCTCGTAAAAATTTCGGTTGTTAATACAACCTATTTGTCTTTGCTGAATCGAAATTCGCGACAAAAACCTTCGTCTTCGTCTAAATTCTCCAATGCTAAATAATGAAAGGACGGCGTCATTAATAGTTATAATGTTAAGTAACTTTATCTCGTTTGAGTATAAGCCATAAATTAGCCAAAATAGTAATGAAAACAAATTTAGACTGTAACCGTACATCGCGACAAACAGAGCTCTAGAGAGCCCCCCACCCGACAGATGATCGTTCAGTTGTCAGTTCACTTGCGAAAAAACGATAATACTCACTGAGACGGTCCGTCAGTGTCAGTCGCAAGATAACGGTAAAATATTGAAGAAATAAGAGGAAAAAATCGTAAGTTCCACTGGAACGCACGCGTGCTTTTTCTTTTGTTCTTTAGAACTCAACCGAAGAGGACGCATTTCGTCACGCGCGGGATTGACGGAAGAGAAGAAGGTAAAACAGTGACAAAACTTTTCCGGAAAAGGTTTCGGTGAACTCGGACTAGCCGACAGACTTTGTGCGTGGAAACAACATAAGTGCGGGTCAGTAGAACGCTTTTGAACATCCGGTTCACGTTTCGTTTTCGCGGAACCAAAATCATGAGTGCGGTTGATCGCGATAGCTGCGGAAGAAAATGGCAAGAGGTGTTCGGTAACAGAATAACTCGAAAACTGAATTTGCACCACGTCGCCGCTCGGCAAAGTGAAACGCGCCTGTTGCTCCCAAACAAGGATGGAGGATATGAAAAGAAAGTACGAAGCAATTTCTTTTACGTTTTTACCCGCAGAACGAAGAGAAGTGCTAAAATCCACACATCACCACAGAAAAACCTGTAGATCATATAGTGAAAAAGGAAGGAAAGACTTCTATCATACTTAGAGCACATCCATTGCATGACGATTGTGAAATCAACGGAAAAATTGGCTAGTGATATTCGGGCCCAATTCTGGTAGCACCGGGACGGTTACACCGTCAGACAGTATCGATAAGAGTGTTGGGGGATAAACGTAAGCTGGCGGAATAGTGTGCACAACAATTCCGTCTTTCTCAACTCAATTCGGTGTAAGGAAAATCCACGTGAGCATTCGGGGAAACGTCGGGGACGAGCTAGAACCGTCCTCCGCGGGTGACGATCAATGCAGAATCCAGCGCTAGCGAAGAAAAGTCGCCAGATCGAGTCGCAACTGTGGCGCAGTAACACGTGGAACTACGAGATGAGTAAGGTTAGTAAAAAGTTAGTTACATATGTAGCTCTGTAGTTTTAATTCTTTGTCTAATTTGATCTTATGTGGAATAAGACCTAAAGGTAAGACCGAAGCGGACTAAGAATCCGCAAGTTCAGCTTTGTAACGCTGCACATGGCACGCTGGAAGGAATCTAATTGTGTGGTTTCAACAAGACGGCATAACATGCTACACAGCGCATTTACCAAAACGTTCGATGAACGATAAATTTCGCGTGATGCACCCGTAAGTTTTCCTCTAAAGCGGACACGGAGCCGGAACGGATGCTAACCTAAGAGTGCCCAAGAAAAATTGTAATGACCCAGCACCTGACCTCCAAAAAGGCATATGCGAAATCAGACTGCCGAAGATCAACATAGCCGCCTTCCGTAGCCGTAAGGACTGCCTACCAGCAAAGCATTATGAACCTGGCTGAGAAATGCTGAACGGCGTTACGGCTCTACGTTGGGTTATTTCTAAGATTTTAGAGAAGGAAAAGCGATCGGAAGGAGTGGTTTATTCCATCTATAAAAATGATGATTGGCTTGACTGCTGCAATTATCGCGGCATGAGGCTGGTAAACGCCGCCTTCAAGATACTTTCCATGATCTTGCTGCGTTGGCTGTCACCGTTAGCACAAGGTTTCGTAGGGAAATCGGGCTTCATGGGGCTTGCGCAGCTGCGAGCCAAATTTTTACCATCCGACAGATCTTGCAGAAATGGCGACAGTACAACGCGCCCACGCATAACTTCATTCACTTCTCAGCAACATACGATATAGTCGATCGAGACCAGCTATGGCATCCCTGAAGTAATACCGACAAGGTGGTGCCAGGGGGAATTAAGACTACAGATTCGAGTAGGGTTAGGCCATAAGAGGGGTCGAGATACCAAGCCCCACTCCCTGAGTTGTCTTCTCAGGTGTCTGATAGTACCGTATCTTCTAAGGTGCTCAGCAGATTGCCCTACTCGTAAAAAAAAAGACCAGCTATGACAGATAATGAATTGAGTGATGTGTTTCCTGTGCATCTCAGGAAACACTCTACTCGTTTCAGGAGCGACGAGCTATGCTATTCAACATGGCATGATTTTCATGAAAAGTAACTGCTGGGCTTCGCAGATGACTTTGATATTAAAACCAGGATCTTTGCGACTGCGGAGGCAATCTAATCCAGAAAATCTTGCGCAGTCTGAAAGCGGAGTCTGAAACCAAGTATCTACTATACAGGGTGTTCAATAAGTTCGAAATACAACTTTTCATCATTGTGTAAGTGCGCATCATGTGCATTCTTTGTATTGGTATTGGTGTCAGCTTTACCCTTATATATAGGCTAACCGACGCGCAAGGTGTAGACTTGATGTCATTTGTTATTTGTTTACCGCGCGCGATGAAGAAGTACCGCAACATCGTAGTAAAGTTGTTTGCGAAAGGTGAGCGACCCGGCGGTAGAAATCCCACGGGGTGAAGCGGAATTTCATCTATAACACCATCCGTCGGCACCGGGCGACGGGCTCAGCCAAGGACCGTGCTAGATCCGGGCGGCCACGTTCGGCAAGGACGTCAGCAGCCATTGTCGAAAAATAAACCGCTCGATCCGGAAGACCGCTGTTGTACTGGATGTGTCGATCGGGACTGCCCACACCATCATTGCAAAAGATCAATGCAAGCCGTACAAGAAACGCAAGGTTCGCGGGGTAACGGAGGCTACAACGAAGAAGAGGCTGGAGAGAGCAAAACTGATACTTTCACGGCACGTTAGTCAGGAGTTCGTGTTTTCTGATGGGAAACTCTTCATCTTGCAACAGCTGCACAATGTCCAAAATGATCAGCTGTGGGCGCCGACGTTGGCCGGCATCCCCCCGTCCCACATAAACATCCAGCGGTTCCAGAGCGCCGCGTCGGTGATGGTTTGGGGAGCCGCATCCAAGTGTGGGAAGCTTCCGCTGGTGTTTATCGAGAAAAACGTGAAAATCAACGCCGCGTACAATAAGACCGAGATTCTGGAGAAGGTTGTGGTCCCAGCACTTCGTTACCTCTACGGGAAAGAACATTACGTCTTTCAACAGGACGGCGCACCGACCCACAAGGCGAATATCGTCCAAGCGTGGTGTCGGGAGAATTTGACTGATTTTCTCGATTAGACTTTATGGCCTCCCAGCTCCCCGGATCTTAATCCCCCGTATGGTCGTACATGCTGGCCAAGCAGAGCGACTATAATGTCAGCACTATGGACCAATTTAAGAAGCTCATTTCCAAGATCTGGGGCGAGATGCCCATGGACCAGGTGTGTGCCGCGAGTGATTCTTTTGAGAAACGTCTCAAGCTCGTCAGAACGCAAAGGGGGGTGCTTCCACCAAATATATCGTAAAAGTTCTCAATAAACACTGCTTCAATACAAATTGACTCAGAAAATAATATCTTGTATTTTCATTTTTTGAACACATTTTTAAAGTGTATTCGAACTTATTGAACTCCCTGTAGAGTTTTGCTGGTAGAGCTCACGAAATATCTCACGTAGAGATAAGTAGAGAAAAGTATACACCCTGATAGAGCCCACCGGTAGAGCTCTACATATACTCTACGACTTGTATAAAAACAGAAGGTTAAGTTTCAGTAACGGAATGTAGCACCTAAGCATGGCTTCGCTTTTTTTCCTGTATGGACTCATCACTGCGACCAGTATCATTGATCTATTGTGATATCGCCCGGGTTTTGCTGTATGACCCGCACTGCATTTCTTTTTGCTATAATCGCTATTGAATGAGCGATATGCTTATTAAATTTTATGCGTGCTTGTTTGTAATTGGATTTTACCCTTCCTTCAATGCTTTCTCTACTTTACCCACTTCGTTCCACATGATAGCACCGTCCCCAATTGTAGCCATCCCTGGCGCAGCTAACCAGTGCATTTAACTATAAAAGTCCTGTTTGCACTGTCAATAGGAAAAACCTTGTTGGGATAATATGGAATTCAGCATGAAGGAAGGGTGATGAGGGGCCTGAGAATAATCCCATGCTGAAGTCACTTTGACATCATATGGCCCGATTCTACTAAGATTCGAACCCACGACCATTCGCTTGGCAAAGCAGACTCGGTAACCTTGCGGCTACAGAGACCCCCTTGGCTTTGCTTTACACCTCATAGAGTGCGTGGTAGAGCTCTACGTAAAACTTCTCTACTGCTTCTCTACATAGAGCGGTAGACCGCTAGAAATGCCGTATAGTGTATATACAAATGGTAGATTCTCTACGGTCTACGTGTTTTAGTCTATAGTGGATACTTGGTTTTACGTATATATGACAAAGGAGTTCATCTTAGATTTCGATCATGTCAGCTATTTTAAGAGAAAGAAGAGATTTTGCTAATATGTAATGCATGCATTATTCTTAGTGTACATTTTATCTCAGTAGTAGGTATGTAAAAATGATCATTAGCTTTTGAAAGTTGGTTCCGTTTGTGTAATTCTTCCGCGTCATGTAATGTAGCATTGGGTGAGTGATAAATTCAAACTGCTTCAAGCTATGGTAGATTCTCATTCTCATATGGTCGCATTTCCATTTGCATATTTTCTTATGTTGTCGCCTCGCCCTTGAACTGCGTCAAACATTTTTACTTTCAAAAGCAATTTAGCAGAAAGTGAATGCACTATGCCTCCATACAATACCCTTTATTTGCCCTTCAGTGGTTTTATATTACGCACATTATTCGCAAACTAGTGTCAGTTTATGGCACTATAGCGAGAAACGGCGACCTAGTTGATTCATTCTAACTAATAAGAAAACCAACGGAGGTGGAAACTTTTATTATAAGTTCAAAAAAGTACTCGATTTCTGTGCTATTCTAGAACCCTTGAACCATTGAAAGAGAAGTACTTCGCAAACGATCACTTGTCATAGATTTGTATTACCATCTATTTCCTCTTCACTGCAGCTCAACAACATAATGTTCTTGTAGATAAAGAAAATCAAGGCAAAAAAATCCTACACAAACTGTGATGTTTTATTCTCACAACCCCCGTTCCTCTATGTGTACGCCAGCAGCAGACTAATAACATAGAATCATGCATTTAGTAATTTTATTTCCATTGCTTTTCTTTCCATACGTTTCAACTCTACATCAACAACGTACGATGTAGTCGATTACAAACACTCACTGATCGAACGTGTTTAGAAAATAACAAAGTCACTAGTGCAAATCGGGTTTCCAATCGGAGAGAAAAGTGGAATTCAGCAAGATACGGTTCCACCGCTCCTGGTGGTGGTCGAGGTGGTGCCGGTGGCTGGCAGCAGCCAGGACGATAGAACACTACGCCCTAACAACAACCATAAGCCCACAAGTAAAATGTGTCACTCTTGTTTGATTAATGCTTGAAATGCAATTTCCTTGTTTTTCCTTCTGCTTGCTCTTCGACGATGACTCTGACGAACAGAGTCCAATGTATTTACATTCCGGTTTTCAGGCCCTTGCAGCGATGTGCTCGGGCCGGTCCATCTCTGGACAATTGGCGTATGTGCCCTTCGTATCACGTAATGGACCTTCGGAAGGCTCTCCGGCGCAGTGTTGTTTTGGTCAGGTGTATCAAGCAGCACAACACGAACGACACGTGGTAGGGTGTCATGCGCTCGTGCCCGGCGGCACACTAGAAATGGTTGACTAGTTCTTGAATCAATAATTCAATCGTTGATTGAAAGTAAATATGGTTTTCGGTGATGCTACCGACGGCAGCAGAGTGAATGTACCCTGCTGCCTCCTAGGCGAGTGTTGCTGTATGGACACAAAGACAACACGGTTAGGAATAGCAGATTTGGGTCATTTGTGTAATTTGGTTGGCTTATCTCTTCGTGCACCGATGATGAATTGACTTTCGTTCTTGTTGGTTCAACGCTAATTGGACCATGTTACGTTATTGTTTGAACTTTGTAGCATACAGCAGAAACCGTGTCACTGGAGCAATCTGGAGTTCTGGTTTTCTCGTGTGATTATTACCTTAATAAAATAATCAAAAGATTCAATAATTGAAGAATTGGTAATAAATTTCTACACAAAGTTGCTCAAAGCATGCTGGTTTGAGCTGGCGTAGGAGGCAACACATTTGTAGAAATAACCAATTAAATATGTAAATAGGCAAACGTACGAAATGCAAATATTGCCACAAACAGTTCCATTTCTAAACATTAATCATTCATATACTACCACCACTTGGAACTGCACAGAAAAGTTCGGGTTTCGAAATATGAACGAAAAATAAAAATAATCAAATTAAAACAAATCGTGCTTCGGTCACCAAATAGTTCAAAGCAGGGAATAGCATCCTGCATCCCGCATCGCCGTTCGTGACCCGGCGCGACGGAAGGATGTTGCTAGATAAAATACATATCTCTGTTTTATGCATTATTTTTATCACATCGGACGAATAAAATTCATCACTCAAAATTGTGGCCAGGCTTTGCGGTCATAATTCACACAACCCGTTCCGACAAGCAAGCTGGCGAACTACCGGATCCTGGCACCACCGGATCCGGACTGCTGACCGGCTGGTCTAAACGGCTACCGTCTAAACGGCCGGGAAGCTAGCCGGACGAACAGCCAATTTGAGAATAAAGCACATTTTTGCGTGGTGGCAGGGACAAATTGGTTACGGGCAGAACCTGTTAACTAACATTTGTTCAGTTCGCTCGAACGCTCGCTTTGTTTGTCACGTTTTTCAAACTCGATTAGTTTAGCTTCAGTTGACTGCGTTAAATTGTTAACTAATTTTGCAATCTGATCCTGCATTGGATGGCCCTATCACCTTAAACGGTGTGCCCCTCGTCGGCTTCTACCAACCAAAATCCCAACAAACGCCATTTCTGCGGGATAACGGTGCGGCATTTTTTTTCTTAGCAGAAAGTTTTTCTTCTTAGCAGAAAGCTAAGCCATGGCCAATAAAAATATGAATGTCGGCACGTTCTTGATCTCTTTCATGGCCATGGCGGTCATTTTCATCTCCATTTTGGCTACGAAATTATTGGACTAGATCCGCTCTTTGAGGCTCGCCCAAAAATTTGCCATCGGTCGCAGCTGCGGGTCGTCGGAAGGGTTGCCGGTCTTCGGTACAGCGTTTATCTTGAGTCGGCCTATCTCCTCCAGTGCTCTCTTGGCACAACAGGTTGAGGTCAGGTCCGACTAACAGACCACAAGCTCCTTCGGGTGATACCTCTCGATGAAGACGACAACTTTCGGTAGACACGATATACTGTACATCTTCCCGTTTACCGTAAGCCGGAACCGTAAGGAAGGAACTGCGAATTGGACATTCCTTACTGGCTGGTCGTCAACCACAGAAAGACCTTCTTCGGAAACTTGGATCAGGACAACTATTTGATAAACGATGACTTATCTCCTTGGTGGAGGAAGTATCCGGTTTCCAGCCAGTCGTTTCCGTCTAACATCAAGTAGGTCTCGTCATCCATTATGACCAAGAAGTTGCCACTTCGCCGGAAAGATGTCTTTCGCCAGCACCTTCACCAGTTGTTCTTCTAGGTCAGCGTTTCCCAAATGGGGGTGCCCAGGGATTCGCCATAAATTTAGTTCGCTGTAGAATAGTATAGGGAATTCCGCCAGGGGGTTCGCGAACGAAAAAAGGTTGGGAACCGCTGTTCTAGGTGATTGCCTGTTTGTACGACCGCATAGTGGAACCGATCTAAAAAGAAGTGAACCATAAATAATAGCACCGAAACCATAAGGAATAGCACAACAGTTACTTCATAAAAGTTTTCCCATTTAAAAAACACTTTTTAAATTTACCACCATTACTTACTTACTTTAGCAGCCGAGAGCCGGGGTGGCTCTTGCCGTAAAAAGAGTTCCTCACCATTGTACTCGGTCCTGGGCTATACGTTGCCAATTCATCGCGCGTCTCGACACCCAAGTCGGCTTCAACCTGATCGGGCCATCTAGCACGTTACGCCCCTCTATTCGTGGTGACGGTGGGGTTCTTGAAGAGAACGCATTTCACTGCACAGTCGTCCGGCATCCTTGCGACGTGGCCGGTCCACCGTAATATCCCAATATTCACCAGGTATAGGATGGAAATCTCTCCAAGTAGTGCCTGTAGCTCATGATTCATACACCTCCGTCACTCTCCACTTTCCGTTTGTACTCCACAACAAATAGTCCGCAACACCTTTCGTTCAAATACGGCTAGTGCACGTATGTCTTCCGTAAGCAAAGTTACTGTCTCAAGTCCGTAGAGTACTACCGATCTGATTAGCGTTTTGTACATCGTCAGCTTTGTGCGACGGCGCATGCTCCCAGATCGAAGCATCTTGCAGAGGAAAAAGTAGGCTCGATTTCCAGCTTGAGTGCGTCGTTGGATCTCCTTACTCGTATTATTGTCGGCGGTGACCAGAGATCCCAGATATATGAACTCATCAACTTTCATTTCATCATCATCAATAGTCACTGTCCATGGGAGGCAAACGTTGCTTTCTCTGGAGCCTCTTCCTACCATATATTTGGTTATCGCCGCATTGATTAGAAACCCTATCCCTATCCCTATCCCTATCCCTAGTCTCCGTTTTTAGCAGGGCAGGGGCCCCATAAAGCGCGCCTGATACTGCCCAACGAATTATTTAGCTATTGGGGATATACGACGCAACAAAATCTGGGATAGCAACCCACCATAGCGCGTCAAATTGTACTGCCTACACCATACTCCATTTTCCATTTTGCCACCAAGTATAAATCGCAGAATTTTACGCTTAAAACCCCAAGTATTAGTCGATCAGCTCCCTTAGGCGCCCATGATTCATGTCCGTAAAGAGCCAGTGGGAGAATTCTTGTTATGTAGAGCGCCAGTTTTGTGCGAATTTGCAAACTATGGGACTTCAGCTAATCCATAGAAAGCCAGATTCACAACTGAAATTTATCGTTTTCCTTCGCGGCTTACATCGCCGTCTTCTATCACGAGCGTACTAAGATATGTATATGAATTCCTCCACTACTCACTATATCGTTCCCCATTCAGCTCCACCTCAGCACTAACAGCAGTTGAACTCACATGTTCTCTGGCAGCAACCATGTATTTTGTTTTACCGGTGTTAATGATAAGTTCCTCTCTCGCTGCTTCCAATTTAAAAGGCCTAAAGGTCTCTTCCACTGCTCTACGGTTGATTACGATGATATCGAGGACATCCGAAAAACCAACAAGCATGTGAGATTCCGTGATGATAGTATTACACCTTCGAAGGCAATTTTTCGTTTCGTTTGACGGAATCGAACGCCGCCTTAAAATCCTCAAACAAATGATGAGTCTACAAGTTGTACTCCCGGAACTTGTCTAGTACCTGACGCAGGGTAAAACTCTGATCCGTCGTGGAGTAACGCTCTCGAAAACCAGCTTGGTATTCGCCGAAGAAGGACTTCGCTAACGGTCTCAGTCTTCAAACCAGGATTCGGGAGAGCATCAACTGAGCAATGTAATATCTCGATGGTTTTTGCACTCAAGTCGATGACCTTTTCTACACTAGGGCAAATAAAGCCATCCAACCACTCCTTGCTCCACAGCATCTTCTTCTTCTTCTTCTTCTTCTTCTTCAGCAGCATAGAGCCGGGGTGGCTCGTGCTGTTTCAAGCACTCGTCTCCATTCAACTCGGTCTTGGGCCACTCGTCGCCAATTTCCTAGTCGTCTCAGAAGTCGCAAATCGCTTTCGACCTGGTCGAGCCATCGTGCACGTTGGGCCCCCCTGTTCCTGGTGCCGGTGGGGTTGTTGAAGAGGACCGTTTTCGTCGCACTGTCGTCCGGCATCCTTACGACGTGTCCGGCCCACCGTAGCCTGCTAACTTTCGCTAGATGTACGATGGGAGTCTCCCCAAGCAGTGCCTGTAGCTCCTGATTCATACGCCTCCGCCACTCTCCGCTTTCAGTTTGTACTCCGCCAAATATCGTCCGCAGCACTTTCCGCTCAAACACGGCAAGGGCGCGTATGTCCTCCGTAAGCAGCGTCACGGCTTCAAGTCCATAAAGAACTACCGGTCTAATAATGGTTTTGTACATTGTTAGCTTCGTGCGGCGGCGTATGCTTCCTGATCGCAGCGTTTTACGAAGGGCAAAGTAGGCCCGATTTCCCGCTTGGATGTGCCGCTGGATCTCCTTCGTACGTAGCCTCCAGCCTCGCGTAGAACGCTTCTTTCTCATCGTCGGGTCTACCTTCGTGCGGGCAGTGCACGTTAATGATGCTATAATTGAAGAAACGGCCCTTTATCCTCAATACACACATTCTCTCGTTGATCGCCCTCCAATCTATCACGCGATCCTGCATTCCGCCCAGCACTACAAAGCCCGTTCCCAGTTCGTTGGTAGCGCCACCGCTCTGGTAAAACTGGGCCTTTCCGCCACGTATCTTCCATACCTTCTCTCCTTTGCGACAGATTTCCTGCAGAGCTACGATGCCGAGTTTGCGGGGTTCCAGCTGTTCAATCAGCACCCGCTCGCAACCTGCGAAATTTAGCGATCTGCAGTTCCAAGTCCCGAGTCTCCATTCGTCGTCCTTATTTCGTCGCCTAGGTCGATGCCGAATATTCCGCTCCGAATGTGCTTGAATGTTGTTAGTTTGTGTTGTTTAGGTGTGTAGCCGTACTGGGGCAACACAACCGAGTCTCGTGATGGGGCTGCCATCTTATAGTGCCGAGACTCACTACCTCCTTTCCGGTTAGTATACGACCTTAGTTTCCACCGGGGTTGGTTACCCGATCTCCGCTAAGGTTGCTCGTATTCCGGCTGGTACCACGAGGAGGTCGGGATCGGAGTTGCTGGATAAGAGGCTAACGACCACTATGGGGTCTATATTCCGCATTATCTAGCCGTTTACCAACATGCTCCACAGCATGGCCGTCACAATTCTTATCCTGTTCCTGCTGATCTCCGTGTAGGTCCGTACGAAGATAAAAAATATATTTTCTCTGTTTCTACTCGTACTTGTAGACAAAAGGGCCATATTATATAAGTCACGTCGAGTGACACTTTGCTCGGCTGGTCTACTTTTGGTATTATATAAGTCACACGCGACATAATTTTGTCGAGTAACTCGACTGAATCGATAGCTAAGATGCTGATAACTCAACTGTCAGCAAATGACGAGTGAATTGGTGAACAAGCCGTTAATGACAAATGGCATTATGCCAAGCAGCGTTATGCTAAATGACTTTATGCCTTATGGGGTAGCACCCCCCCAAAAAAGATACTCAAAGCATTGTCGAGCATATACGCATACAACAAATTCCTACATATTTCATCACAAACCGCCCAGTTAGATTCGAGGTACGATGCTGGACTAACAAGCCTCGGCTAACAAGTACTCGGCTAGCCGGTACTGCACTAGCTCCGTAATTGCCATGTACTCTAATAATCGGCTGCGAAAGCTGCGAACAAAGAAGAGTCTTGATGCTTAAAGACAATTGTAACACAAGGTTTTGCTTTGGCTTTTTTCATCACAAATGTCAAAATATCAACTGTAACAATATGATTTAGACAGATCGTTCGCTTCTGTATGGATACACTGGCTTTGGTGTCTTCAACGTTAAATCATTAGCTCGACAGTCCTGTTTCTGTTTACGTCGCAGTCGCAGTGCCTGCTGGCTTGACAATATTCAATATTCACACGAGGAACGCAACAGAAATTCGAGAGTGCCGATGGAAGTGGATGTGACACCTTGGTGAGAGGAGTGAACATGATCTCCAGTGAACCGCTCAACTGATCCGTAATGACAACGAAGAAGAGGCTGGCCCAGAAGCACATGGTGATTTGGCATAGCCGTCGACGTCCGGAGTGTTGAAGCGAACTTGTCATGGCGATTGGTACAACTATTCTATTCCCTCATACTTCTCTTCGTTTTTATAGCATCGCTTCTTGTCACGCTCTCTATAGCTCCACAATCTGACGAATTTTGTAACGCAAGATTAGTATCCGTTCAGAGTTTTCTTCGTCCTGCACCTGTAGACACTCTTTGTCGAACCACTTGTTCCGTCATCTTCATTCCGCGTAACCTAGAAGATACTTCACTACGTTGTTGATGGCTAGTTCAACGATGTCTTAAAAGTCCTTGTGAACAGCTTCGACCAGATCATTAAACTTGATTAAAACTACTTCTTAATTTACTTGTTTATCTGTTTATTGTATTTTTGTTTATTTGACCTTTATGGGCCCTAATAAAACCTAGGAGTGGGGAAAAGCCCACTTGAGGTCGATCCGTAAAAACCCTAACAGCTTTGGCATTATTAGAACGTGCTATGATGTAAAAATAGTGATGTTTGAAGGAGAGTTGTGAGTCTAATAATACACCTAGGTCCTTAATTATTGTGACTTATTTTAGCATTTCTCCAGATTGTTTATAGTTAGACAACATAGGAGTTTTCTTGGAAAAATTACAAAACATTTCGAGACACTAATAGTTAAGTAGTTTCACAAGCACCAATCAGAGAAAGAAGTCAAGAATATTTGCAGTTCAATGCAGTTCGTTGCATTTCAGACGACAAGAAAATGGATTAGGTTTTACAACCAGGCGGGATAATAAAGCACACGTTATTGAAGAATAAAGAGCACAGCAACGGTTCCAGGTTACTCCCCTGCGGAACATCAGCCAGGTAACAACCTATAAGCACTGTTATGAGCAGTATATCAATCGTTTATTGGCATCCCTGGCATTTTATACTGCAGGTTGCTTTTTATCAGCTTTTTTGCTGCATAGCAGTTGTAAATTGGCATTTACAATTATATTTAAATTCTTCTTGTCGGTAACTAGCCACAAATAAAGCTTGCTTCAGACAGTATTGGAAAAAAAACAATTGTATGTATTTTAGTTATTTATTATTGAATTCAAGATCTTTTCTTACACAAAATGCTACATTTGTTTACAAATGCTACTTCACACTTTTAAGAAAAAATACGGACAAAATTATTCGTCACGGTTTCGAGGGAATTTCTAAACTCTTCCTGTAAGACGGCGCACACTTTCTTAGTCCATCTTAGGCTATTATATGCCACTAAGTCTTCACCTGATTGATGTCTTTGACAACTTTTCCCTTTGCCTTGAGTCTCCTCTTCATGATTGTCCAGTATTTCTCAATAGGGCGGAACTGGGGGCAATTGGGTGGGTTAAGGTCTTTCGGAACAAACTGGACCCCTTTCTCTGCATACCAATGTTGAACGACTTTGCTGTAATGACAGCTTGCCAAATCTGACAAAACATCACAGGATGGTAGTGGGATCGAATGAACGGCAAAATTCGTTTTTGGAGACACTCCTTTTGGTATAGTTCCGACGTCATTGTCTTATTTGTAATGAAAACTTTCGTTTATCTACCGCAGCTGCAGATGCCCTGCCAAATTATAAATTTTCATGCAAATTTATGCCGTTGACAAGTAAAATTTTTGCCCTGGCATTTGTCCGAAGTCAGCCTTGTCATAGGTTTCATTGTCCATCAGAAGACACCCGTCGAACTTGGCTAGCACCCGGTCGTATAGATTTCGAGCACGAATTTTGGCCATACTATTCTGTTTTATAGTTCGGTATGGCTGTATGCCAGCTCGATACGACTTGATTCCTTCTCGGAGTCGTATTCTCCTCACGGTACTATGGCCAGCACTTTTCTGGTCAAATCACGGTCCGACAGATTGGAATTCCTCTTGATGGTCTTCAAAATCTTACCACCCAGTTTCCGGTCGACAGTTCCACTCCGATGATTAGCTTGAGGCTTCCGAATCGTCGTCAATGTTTCCTTCTACCGTTTGATAACGCGCCATATGGTATTTCTGGGCAATTTCAGCTGTTTAGCTAGCCTAGATCCAGACTACAATGGATTTTCCAAACAACTGTGCACAAATTTATCCCTTCTTTCGACTTCCATGTTGTTTGTTTACAAAATACGGTCGTTTTGCGGAATGTCAAAAATACATAAGTGAAGCTAACAAAATTTCCGACACGTGGGCGCCAAGAACTTCCAAATCCGTTCATCAAGAGTACCACAATATGAGCAAAAGTTTGTTCCATTTCTAGAAGAAGCAAACTTTAAGCACTGTCAGCACTATAAGAGGGCTAGCAGTAAATTAGCCGCATATTTGTCTAAAATAGTTTTCTAAAATAGTTTTTAAATAGTATTTAAGGCAACTTAAATGCTTATTGGTTACCTGGGCAGCCAGGTTAATGAAACTGTTTGACTCAATGTAGCCACACAGTGAAGTATTGTGAAGCGCCGAGACGTTCAGTTTTAGCTGCTAAGATATTTAGAAAAATCGACACGACCGAACGTAGCTTTCAAATTTGTGTAAATAGTATCCACATGTACGCCATTTTTCATGCTTTTAATCCAATGCGATGTGAACTGCAGTAAATTTGTCGTCGTTGATCTGCCAGGGTAGAAGCCATGCAGATCCATGAACATATATGACTTGACCTCACGTAATTCATTCCCGTTTATTCGTACCCTAAGCTGGCTGATGACCAATTTGTCGAAAAAACTCTGTTTGGTGTATCGTTCGCATCGAAATGTCATGTCAAACCGTAGTTTGCCTAATATACCCGCACAGTCGATGGGGTTTGCTAGAACAACGAAGATGATCATATCTTAGAGCAATACTCGTCTACTTGACAACGTTGGTAGGCCGATCAACATGCACCGACTTTCATATGGTGGTGGGTTTACCCTATCCCTTCAATCAAGATTTTAGAGAGCGTATCGGACAATACATGAGTGATTAGACGGTAAAATTGAGGTCGTCAGAGTACAATGATTTCTGTGACTATTTCCGACATAGATCGTCAATGAACAAAACGAATAGCAAAGGTCCCAAGACGTTGCCATGAGGTACATAGCTCGACCCGTAAGATAAGACAGGATCCATTGTGTTAATTATTCTGGTAATTCTTTTGAACTTCTTGACCGCAAGAATGTGTGGAACCTGGTCAAAAGCTTTAGCAAAATCCACATGCCCAGCGTCGATCTGTTGTCGATTTTCGATTTTGTATTTACACAAGAGTCAAAACGTAGCTTAACAAATTTATTGTGGTCGCAGTATTTCGCAGGCAACTGAAAGAGATGACCATGGAGTTCGCTATATTTATCGCCAATAGAAGGTTGGCTAGAATGTAGTAGAGTTTATTTCTAATTCCCGTCGTAGTAACGAAAGCCACTCTAATTTTCATCATTTCTTAGGTGGATTTAATGAATACTTCAAAAACTCTGCTACTGATTTGACTCAAACACCTTACCTTCCGATCCGTGCCCTTTGAATTCACTAAAAAGCGATTAATAAAGCATTTGATTGAAATTACGCAACTGATTTTATATCTTAAATTCGTCGTACCGTTTTAAAATCCGTCCATCAAAATTTTTCATATGTCATACCTTGTTGAGGTGCATGGAAAGCTCCGAGGCTGCAAAGATATATATTTTTGGATAGAACTAAATGTAGACTCAATTATCTGAACAATTTTATGCGAAATTAAAGCAAAATTGTAATTGTGTGGTACATACATATTGTACCGGGATGTTGAATCTGAACATACTGTCGATAATTGTAAGCAGTAGGCACCATATAATTGTCCTAGAGCTATCGAAACATCAGTATTCAGTCTAGATTTGAACCCTTTTCAACATCTTTTTAGATAATTTCATTTCTAAATGAGAAATCATTCGATTTCTTATCACAATGACTTAAACCGAGCTCTTGTAAAAAAATGGTTGGCAATTCATAGAGGGATATTTCAAAAATTGTTAATTTTATCCCAAACAGATTAAAACAGGTCATCAAGAATGTAAATGGTCCTACGAGGTAGTTGTTGAGCGAGAAAGGACATTTGTTTCAACTAATAGTTAACTGTCCGAATACTTTTTTAACTGCATTTTTGAGGAATTCTAGCTATATGTACCCTATCTTCAAAACGGAAAGCTTTTCCCCGAATTTTTGTTGTGCATCTAAATATGCTTTAGTTAAACATTGTTTTAAAAAATATGTGTTACCAATTTTTGCAAAAATACTGTGCAAAATTACTAAAAGAAAATTTTATGCGTTGCTATCCGAATACTTTTTTGGTTGACTGTAGATAGATCTCAGCTTACTTTGATTGATCGCGTGTGAGAGGCAACAAACTAAAATATTAGAAAATAACTAATTTTGCATTGTGTGTCATAAAAATCGCTGATATTTTTAATAATTTGTGTTGTATAGGACGGGAATAGGCATTTACGACGAAGCAGCAACATACCCTACCAAGAGGATATTTAATTTCACTTTTTTTTGTTTTTTTAATAACGATCATTTACACTTGTCGATGCACTTATTGTTATTGGTGTCGATGAATTATTGTTGCATATGTAGAAGATGTAAGATACTTCTGAAGAAGTAATACAATTTGTTTCAGCTTTTTCTTTGTATGTCGTTGGTAAAATGGCTTGCAAGCAGGCTTGGCCTTTCACTTTTTTGATTGCTGCACTGAATTTGAAAAAGTGCTGTATGGGTCATTTGTAGAACTGGTTATTATCTACAATATTGAAGCAGTAAGCATGGCCATGCCTTTTGTGCTTCGGGCGCTATAAGGCTGTGATGCCATTGGCAACAAAAAGAGCGCTCTGAACGGCAGTTCAGTCTTACAGCGGATTAAATACTAAACATACAACGTTACTTTCTTCATCAATATTGTAGATAATTACTACGTCTACAAATGCCCCATACAGCACTTTTTCAAATTTTACTTGGCTGTGGTGAAGTAATCAAAAGAGCAAATTCGAAGCGAAAAGAGTATGCCAAGCTTACTTGCAAGTTTAGCCTTTACCTAATTCAAATCTTAAGAACACATTTACAGACATTTTACGACTCACATAACTATCAAATCTACGATGCTCTAGTTTTCTCCAAAGGTCAGCATAAAATTTCCATACTATTGTGAAAAACGTGTCACAAATGCTGATCTTTCCATGCCATTCTATATCTTTTCGAATATCCTCATTAAACCAAGAATTGCCGAGCTTACAACGATGTACTGCTCCTATAAAGAAATTCAGAATTCATGGATGGATAATAAACCACTATTCTCAAAGAAACCCACGAGGTAATTATTGCTTGGCACCAAGTAAAAGGTGCAGTTTATTTGCATTGAAATTTACGAAGCCACACTAAATATTGCCATTAAGCCGAGCGTTTGAAAGGGAACTTCAGCTCTTGATAGGAGGCAGTACAATTATTCTGATGATTTGTGATCAACGAATCTTTAAGAAATAAGATGGTTGAATGCACTTCTTTCGAAAAAGAGTTACATTGAAGCTACGCAAATTGTCTTTTTAGTCCGCCGAAACTGCACAAATGAGATCAAATTTACCCAAGCTGGTATAAACTATAGACTGGCATAGGCTTATGAATAGAAACTAGGAGTAATTTAGTTCACTTACCAACAATTACGCACATTTTGCAGAATCTCAGGATGAAACAGTGTGGAAAATGCTTTTAAATATAGCTTTGAAAATTATTTTTTTATGAGTACAAGGCAACATATATTTAAAATTGACCGATTGTCCTATTTGACTCGCATCTCTCCTCTTCCTTTATAGTGCAGCATCAACCACCTAATGAAGCACTGTGAAATCAATAACAGACAAAATTTGCAATGACACGTCCACATCATTTTTCAAATGGCTGCATGAAAAATAGAAAGCGACTGCGACTGTCTGCACCAGTAAGCAATAGTACTATAGTAGAGACAAGGATTCAATTTACTGCAACA
The DNA here is from genome assembly GCF_943734655.1 of Sabethes cyaneus. Lineage (NCBI taxonomy): Eukaryota > Metazoa > Arthropoda > Insecta > Diptera > Culicidae > Sabethes > Sabethes cyaneus. The sequence goes on along the minus strand of NC_071354.1, from coordinate 69,899,480 downwards.
ATAGGATTTAGCAAATTTGGTCACACAATAAACCGCTTAACTCTCTGTCTGAAAATCGGTTCAATGCATTCTGATTTTTACAAATTTAATTAAAAACTGAACACTTTTCTTTTGCCTCGCAAACTGGCAAACATGTGTGTAGTTTCACATCATTCAGCACCGGTCGCGTGCCCTACCAGCTGGAACCTATTACCGAACATCCACCAGTCGGATCAAACCGAAACTCCTTGCGGTGATGTGGTGGGTGCTTTGGAAAATAAAATCGCGAAGAGAAAAATAAAATACTGAAACATGCAAATGAGGGCAATTTCCATTTAAATAGTTTGTTTATCAACTGAACGTGTGCGACTGTGACTGCATGGTATGCCAGTCTGTTCGCTATGGATGGGCAGAGTTTTCGTTTTTCCATCGAAATCGTTATTGGGTGCTATTAAAGTTAATAGATTTATTGTTATGTTCCACCCTTTCGCTGTACCGTGGCAGTCGATTGGGCTGTGCCAGGCGGACGTCCGTTTATTGGTCTCGCTCGCTGGGGACCGGACCGGACAACTCGCCGCGGCGAAGCGCAATATTAGATGAATAGGTCCAATTCCTCATTTTCGAATGCCAACTGCCGTTCGTTCGTGGACAAATTTGATGTTTAATGTAGATGATTAAACTGACGCTGCCGTCTGTCGGATGCGATATCGGACTGGGTTTACAGTTCCACTCCCCGCGCGTGTGTGTGAGGTTGTCTATCTTCGGTGAATACCAATTATGATCCCATCTACATGATGCATTAATTTATCCATGCATGCTTACGAGAGTATAAAATCTCCCTTGAGGAGCATAAAACAAAGCAGTTATTGTAAATTAAGTATGCAAATGAATTTTGTTGAGAAATTAGTCGTGCATTCTGCTGAACATGAACTTCAGTTTAAGTGCTGTTCTACTTCTGCGATCTTGATTTTTGTTTAATATTAAAGGATTTTGAAACATTTATGGATTCCACATGTGAATAGTGATGAAACTAGCAGATTTGAGAGTTTCATTCGTTATGCATTATGTAAGAAATAAACTTTAGAAAATGATTGGCAAAGCACCTCTATTTGTAAAACAAAATTGAAATTGAAAATGTTCGGTGTATCGTGAATACGCCTCTAGAAATGTTATTTCAGTAAGACGAATACCTGAACCTCATTGCTAGATCCTGCTAAGCAGCATCGTAAGCAAAATTTACATACAACTTCAAACCAACCTGACCTGAGTCAATATCTGATCAGTGCTGCAAAAGGTTCTCCATATTTATAATCATTTTACCGAACCCCTCACTGTGTCACTCGAGGCTCGAGATGCTTTCTGCTTTCCAACAACGGTGATGGATAGGCAAATCATCATCAATCCAGGAGCCATTGTTATGCCATCAAGGCCTGAACAAACATTGCCTAACACACGCACAGAAAATACGGCCTACGACAAAGGGATCTTCATTGTCCGGCTTTGTCCTGCGAAAGTGTTCCTCGCTTAGGCAGTCAACCGTAAGAATTTGATTAATCGGAATCGAATTCCCATTACCCTCCATCACCCCATTTGAACACTGACAGAGGAAATCGCCCAAGCGGATGGGAAATCTTGTCCTTCAAAGGAAGGCTAAATAATGCAAGCCTGTGATGATTGTTTTATTCGACTTGTCGTCGAATTTCATCGGACGGTTCCGTTTGCAATTGATTTTCTTCTGCCGTAAGCAGAATGATCGATCATCTGAACGACAACATTGTCGAAAGGCTGAATAAACAAAAGTGACTGCTGTTATCTGTTTCGGCTGGCAAGATGTCTTTTTATCCTCAAAAACCCGAATTAATCCACCTAGCGGCGTGACCTAGCCTTTCTACTGCCACAATAATCATTATTTAATTTCTCAGGAACTTAATTGTAGATGTATAGATGTTATATTAGACTATATTTTTAAATATCCGTTTCGTATTCCTCAAAATCCTTATTTGCCAGTAAAATTCACAACGTATTGTGTAGAATTATATTTTCTTTCCTTGGGTGCGTAAATACATGTAAGCGTCATTTATGTTACTTGATGAACACCTTATTTAGTTTTATAATATTTATAGAAAAATAATGTAAACACAAAAGATAATTTTTACAGACTTGAATGAATATGTATAGAAAATTAGAAATTAACCCTCTAAAGGGTCTACAGACGGCCTTAACTATCGGGCTTCAGAGCCACATACGAAACTTGTTTTGAATTGACAATATGAAGTATTTGTTCATAGCAGATTTTTTGATATTTTGATATTGATACCATGCATTCAAAAGTTAGCATCTTTGAAAAACAAGAGTTCAGTAAAATTATTATTATATTTCGCTTTTGAAGAAAAAGGATATCTACAACAAAATGATTGTTCTCAAAATTTTACTATTGGTTTGCTTGGCTTCAATTTTGCAATATATCTGAACTAAAAAAAAATTACTGAATAGAGCATTAGATATGAAAACGAGAAATGGAACTATTTCTTAGCTAGCGCTCCTTCAGATAATTGTTTTTGCATGAAAATCAAAATTTAAGCTTGTTTTAAATGTACTTTCATGAAAAGATAGTCATTAGCTTGATCGCATCGTTTTTACAATGTTAGAGGGTTAGGAAAACTAGATGAGGTCGAAAAATAGTGCCAAAGCTGCGCCATAAACATGCTTGAGAATGGGAAATACGATCGATATGATTCCTAGTGCTTGTCTTTTTTTGATTTATTTATTAAAACATGACATCTGTCCTTTAAAATATCACTAACGAAAACAAATCTTACAAAATTTCTACCGTGCAACGTTTACTTCCTATTTTTTATATAACATTTCTAAGCTCTAGTATCTATTGATTGAAAAGAGCATCTATTGATGCGCAGAATTTGTTTGAAATTTGTACAAATTTATTTGGAAAAATCAACTCACCAGTATTTTTGATTCTATACACCCCTATACCTACATGCTTAAATAAACTGCTTTTCTTCGCTTTTTGCTTTTCTTGTACAATTGTGAGTAACAGCAAGTGAAGAAAATGACAATTGAAATCTGAAATCAAAGAAAAGAAAAAACTTTTCGATTGAATCCCACTATTTAATATTTATTTGCAACAGATACGTAGTTCACCTACGACGTGCAGGCTTCATCAGTGTCTTATTTCAAAGCGTATACGTATCTGTCGCGAATAAATATTAAATAGTGGAATTTAGTCGGTAAAAGTTTTTTCTTTTCTTTAATTTCAGAGTTCGTATTCCACTAAGAGGCTTCAAAAACTTCAGACAATTGACATGTTTCTCACTTTTCTTGAATTTCATTGCAAATTTTAAAATTGCAAATTGTCATCACATACATACATACATACATACACACATACATACATACATACATGCATACATACATACATACATACATACATATATACATACATACATCACACACATCTCATACATTGAATACAATCAACATTTGATTGATATGTTTTGATTTCACACGTTTTAACGGTTTAATATACGGTGCTTAAGTGTTAAAGTTTGAATAACTTTTGAATGAACCGTCCGATTTTAAATAACTTGGTTTCGTTTGATAGATCTCAGCAGTAATTTTCAAATAATCATAAAATGTGTGATGTTTTGCCTTTCTACTATATAAATATATAGTATAAAGGTATAGAAATCACTTGGAAAACCGGAAATGGAAAGAAGGTCCTGCGGGCCGAATGTTACATACCATTCGACTCAGTTTCGAAAACTGAGCATTTTCTGTGTGTGTGTGTGTATGTGTGTGTGTGTATGTGTGTGTGTGTGTGTGTGTGTGTGTGTGTATGTGACGCTTTTAATCTCACTCACTTTTCTCGGAGATGGCTGGACCGATTTTAATGTTCTTAGTGTCAAATGAAAGGTCTAGGTGTCCCATTGGTCGCTATTGAATTTCATACTGATCGGACTTTTAGTTCAAAAGTTATGTATAAAAATACGAAAAATATAGGACTTCATTATCTCATAGGTCTCTTAACCGATTTGAACAAAATTGATTGCATATGAAAGAGGAGCCTTGCAAACCCTTAACTTCCAAATTTCATGACGATTGGACTTGTAGTTTAAAAGTTACATAAAGAAATGTGAAAAAATAGTATTTAAAACATATTTATGTAACATATAAGCATTAATTTAATGAAAAACATCACACATTTTATGATTATTTGAAAATTACTGCTGAGATCTATCAAACGAAACCGAGTTATTTAAAATCGAACGCTTCATTCAAAAGTTATTCAAACTTTAACCCTTAAGCACCGTATATTAAACCGTTAAAACGTGTGAAATCAAAACATGTCAATCAAATGTTGATTATTCAATGTATGAGATGTGTGTGATGTATGTGTGTATGTATGTATGTATGTATGTATGTATGTATGTATGCATGTATGTATGTATGTATGTATGTATGTATGTATGTATGTATGTATGTATGTATGTATGTATGTATGTATGTATGTATGTATGTATGTATGTATGTATGTATGTATGTATGTATGTATGTATGTATGTATGTATGTATGTATGTATGTATGTATGTATGTATGTATGTATGTATGTATGTATGTATGTATGTATGTATGTATGTATGTATGTATGTATGTATGTATGTATGTATGTATGTATGTATGTATGTATGTATGTATGTATGTATGTATGTATCTATGTATGTATGTATGTATGTATGTATGTATGTATGTATGTATGTATGTATGTATGTATGTATGTATGTATGTATGTATGTATGTATGTATGTATGTATGTATGTATGTATGTATGTATGTATGTATGTATGTATGTATGTATGTATGTATGTATGTATGTATGTATGTATGTATGTATGTATGTATGTATGTATGTATGTATGTAAGTGTGTATGTATGTATGTATGTGATGACAATTTGCAATTTTAAAATTTGCAATGAAATTCAAGAAAAGTGAGAAACATGTCAATTGTCTGAAGTTTTTGAAGCCTCTTAGTGGAAAACGAACTCTGAAATAAAAGAAAAGAAAAAAACTTACCGACTAAATTCCACTATTTAATATTTATTCGCGACAGATACGTATACGCTTTGAAATAAGACACTGATGAAGCCTGCACGTCGTAGGGGAACTACGTATCTGTTGCAAATAAATATTAAATAGTGGGATTCAATCGAAAAGTTTTTCTTTTCTTTGAATTCAGATTTCAATTGTCATTTTCTTCACTTACTGTTACTCACAATTGTACAAGAAAAGCAGTTTATTTAAGCATGTAGGTATAGTGGTGTAAAGAATCAAAATTACTAGTGAGTTGATTTTTCCAAATAAATATGTACAAATTCCAAACAAATTCTGCGCATCAATAGATGCTCTTTTCAATCAATAGTATTTCCCATTCCCAGAGCTTAGAAATGTTATATGAAAAATAGGAAGTAAACGTTGCACGATAGAATTTTTGTAAGATTTGTTTTCGTTAGTGATATTTTAAAGGACATAAGACATCTGTCCTTTAAAATATCACTAACGAAAACAAATCTTACAAAAATTCTATCGTCATGTATCATGTTTTAATAAATAAATCAAAAAAAGACAAGCACTGGGAATCATATCGATCGTATTTCCCATTCTCAAGCATGTTTATGGCGCAGCTTTGGCACTATTTTTCGACCTCATCTTGTTTTCCTAACCCTCTAACATTGTAAAAACGATGCGATCAAGCTAATGACTATCTTTTCATGAAAGTACATTCAAAAGAAGCTTAAGTTTTGATTTTCATGCAAAAATAATTATCTGAAGGAGCGCTAGCTAAGAAATAGTTCCATTTCTCGTTTTCATATCTAATGCTCTATTCAGTAATTTTTTTCTAATTCAGATATATTGCAAAATTGAAGCCAAGCAAACCAATAGTAAAATTTTGAGATTAATCATTTTGTTGTAGATATCCTTTTTCTTCAAAAGCGAAATATAATAATAATTTTTCTGAACTCTTGTTTTCAAAGATGCTAACTTTTGAATGCATGGTATTAATATCAAAATATCAAAAAATCTGCTATGAACAAATACTTCATATTGTCAATTCAAAACAAGTTTCGTATGTGGCTCTGAAGCCCGAAAGTTAAGGCCATCTGTAGACCCGTTAGAGGGTTAATTTCTAATTTTCTATACATATTCATTCAAGTCTGTAAAAATTATCTTTTGTGTTTACATTATTTTTCTATAAATATTATAAAACTAAATAAGGTGTTCATCAAGTAACATAAATGACGCTTACATATTTACGCACTCAAGGAAAGAAAATATAATTATTCTACACAATACGTTGTGAATTTTACTGGCAAATAAGGATTTTGAGGAATAAGGAACGGATATTTAAAAATATAGTCTAATATAACATCGATACATCTACAATTAAGTTCCTGAGAAATTTGATAAAGATTATTATGGCAGTAGAAAGGCTAGGTCACGCCGCTAGGTGGATTAATTCGGGTTTTTCATTAAATTAATGCTTATATGTTACATAAATATGTTTTAAATACTATTTTTTCACATTTTTTTATGTAACTTTCAAACTACAAGTCCAATCGTCATGAAATTTGGAAGTTAAGGGTTTGCAAGGCTCCTCTTTCATATGCAATCAATTTTGTTCAAATCGGTTAAGAGACCTATGAGATAATGAAGTCCCATATTTTTCGTATTTTTATACATAACTTTTGAACTAAAAGTCCGATCAGTATGAAATTCAATAGCGACCAATGGGACACCTAGACCTTTTGTTTGACACTAAGAACATTAAAATCGGTCCAGCCATCTCCGAGAAAAGTGAGTGAGATTAAAAGCGTCACATACACACACACACACACACACACACACACACACACACACACACACACACACATACACACACACAC